>NC_053391.1:105927004-106234184 GCF_905171765.1 Bufo bufo
CCACCCGTTGTCCTAGTTGTTGAAACTCGGCTTTGATGTCCGACAGCTCCTTCATCACCGGCGTAAGAGCCTGAGCCAGTGACTGCTGAAGAAAGCTTCGGGTGAGGGGAAGGGAGTCCGACTCACCTCTACTGTAAGCTTCGTTATCGGAGCTGTCAGCATCCGAATCGGCGCCTTCCCGCTCTGAGTTGTTGTTGCGCGCCTCGCGCGCCATCTTGCCACTCTCCGGGTGAGACGAAGATCTCCTATTAAGAAATTTGTTCAGGTCTCCCTGAGTCTTCTTTGCCTTTGCGGAGATCCCTGAGGCTCCCTCTTTATCCCTGAGGGTTTTCCCCATCTTGGGGTCTTTATCTACTGATTAATGCTGGAAAAGCTGGGCTTGTGGTGAGGAGCTCTGGTGAACACGTCCTACACCATCGCTTGCTGGCTCCGCCCCCCCTAAACTGAAAAATTTGGTCGCCAAATTTAAAATACATATAATTGTAATAAAAAAGACATGAAGGAGAATACAGCACCACATACCTCTTACATCCAGTGACATCTCCTGTCATGTAGACCTTCTCTTTCCTCTTCTCCTCCATTTGACCCAGACCACCATGGCAAATTCTTTCAGCCGCATCTCGTCTCTACAGTTTGTAACACAGACACGTTAGATTTCTAAATTTTTCCATCAACCACCTCATCCTGGTGTCCCCACAGTGTCATCCTGCCACCCCCAATACTGTGCCCGTTGTCCTCCCCAATGCCCCAGGAACTATACTGCTGAAAAAATAGTGACCCTAATAGACATAATTGGGGTAATTTATCAAACTGGTGTAAAGTAGAACTGGATTTCCAAAAGAGCTGTCAAATATGAAAGGTGGAATCTGATTGGCTGCTATGGGAAACTAAGCCAGTTCTGCGTTACACCAGTTTGATAAATTACCCCAAATGTTCCTATAGTGTCCACAGCAGCTATAATGTCCCCTAGAGTGCCCCGAGTAATAATACCACCCTCTATTGTGCTCCAGGTAATAATCCCTGTATAGTGTCCCCAGAAATAATAGAATTGCCCCTACAGTGCCTCCCCAATAGCAACACCCCCATATAGTAATTTCCACCACACTGCCCCCACATAGTAATCCCCCCATAGTAATTTGCCCCCCACACAGTAATTTCCCCCAAACTGCCCCATATAGTAGTTTGCCCCCACACAGTAATTTGCCCCACACTGCCCCCACATAGTAATTTCCACCACACTGCCCCCACATAGTAATTTCCACCACACTGCCCCCACATATTAATTTGCTCCCACACTGCCCCCACATAGTAATTTGCCCCCACATAGCAATTTCCCCACACTGTTCCCACATAGCAATTTCCCCACACTGCCCCCACACAATAGTTTTCCCCACACTGCCCCCACATAGTAATTTGCCCCCACACTGCCCCTTATAGTAATTTGTCCCCACATAGCAATTTCCCCACACTGTCCCCACATAGCAATTACCCCCACACAATAGTTTCCCCCACACTGCCCCCATATAGAAATTTGCCCCCACATAGTAGTCCCTCCCATAATAATTTGCCCCCACATAGCAATTTGCCCCCACATAGCAATTTGCCCCCACACTGCCCCATCTAGTAATTTGCCCCCACATAGTAGTCCCTCTCATAATAATTTGCCCCCACACTGCCCCCACATAGCAATTTGCCCCCACACTGCCCCATCTAGTAATTTGCCCCCACATAGTAGTCCCTCTCATAATAATTTGCCCCCACATAGTAATTTGCCCCCACATAAATAGTAGTCCCTCCCATAATAATTTGCCCCCACACTGCCCCCACATAGCAATTTGCCCCCACACTGCCCCATCTAGTAATTTGCCCCCACATAATATTCCCTCCCATAATAATTTGGCCCCATACAGCCCCCACATTCCCCCCCCATGTACTCGATTTATCTTCCATAATATGTCCTCCTGTGTACCCCCCCCCCCCCCCCCCAAAGTAGGCACATGAAATAAAAAAATAAAAAATGAACAAAAAATGAAAAGATAAATACTCACCTATGTCCAGGGCCAGGCGCTTGCTCGCAGAGGAAGGTGGGATGAGTCAGGCGCGTCACAGTGCTGTGTCCCGGCACAGGCGCGCGATGATGTCATCACGCACGCCTGCGCGGGATTTCACTACCGCATAGGCCTCAGGCCTACAAGGCCTAAAGCCTATGGCGGTGATCGGCGACGGGACAGGGAGCTATGCGCTCCCGTGCCCCGCCGCAGTATATGGGCGCTCTGGTCAGCGTTTGGCACCCCAGTGGTGCTGGGCCCAGGGCTGCCGACCCGAACGTCCCTATTGTAATCCGCCACTGCTGCCAGATAAGTATCTCAAAACATCCAAAATGCTCCATAAAAAAATGGAGACCTCCTGGAAGAGTTGTCAAGTCTAGAGCAATTTAGGCAGGGTGCTGAATCGTCTTAAAGGGACCAGTCGTGTATGGAGACTTACTGGAAATACTCCATGGTATGGAGACTTCTTGGCAATGCTTCATGGGCAATAAATATGCATAGAGGTATCTCTCAAGGAAGAGAACCATCTTGCTGGCTCCCTGTGAGTCAAAATCTGACAGCAATTTAGTAGATTTCAGGTCTAGCAGGGACACACAGCATTATAAATCATTATAAGGCCTCATGCACACGACCGTTGTTTGGGTCCGCATCCGAGCCGCCAATGTGGACCCATTCACTTCAATGGGGCTGCAAAATATGCGGACAGCACTCTGTGTGCTGTCTGCATCCGTTGCTCCGTTCCGCGGCCCCGGAAAAAAAATATACCATGTCCTATTCTTGTCCGCGCTTTGCAGACAAGAATAGGCATTATATTGATGGCCGCCCGTTCCGCAAATTGTTTGAAGGCACACCGGGGCGGCTTCCCATTTTTTTGCGGATCCGCGGTTTGCCATGGGACTTCTGAAAACAGCTGAGCGTGCTCACTCTGCTATCTTCAGAACTACCACAGCGATCAATGGAGAGCATGCCTGCATGGGTGGTGTGCTCTCCCTTCAAGGGCTCCATTCTGGAAAAAGGAGTGGGTCTCAGAACCCGCACTTATCTGATACTGATGGCATAACCTACTGATAAGCCATCAATGTGCCAGTTGGGTCAGCCACTTTAAGGCCTCATCCACATTACCGTGTCAGTGACACGTCCGTGAAAAAAACTTTACAATTTTCATCCATGAAGATGTCCGTGAAGGATCTGTGGTTGGTCTGTGTGTCTGTTTTTACCATCTGTCTGTCATCCGTAATTCACTGACGTTGCTCAGCTGAAAATTTATTTCCAAAGAATCAGTCATCAGTGAAAAACGGACGCGCCACGGATGCCACGGATGATTTCCACTGACCCATAGACTTCTATGGGCGTGCTTGGTCCGCATCACGGATCAAACTAGTGCATTTCTCCGTGATTTTTTTTACTAACCCACGGTCAGTAAAAAAAATACTGAAATGTGAAAAGAAACATTTAAATCAATGGGTACATGTGCTGCTGTGGAAAATGGGGACAGCACACGTCAGTGAAAAACTGAAATGTAGACGAGGCCTTACTAAGGTTCAAGAAGGATGTGTTTTTCATAAGAAACTAAATGGAACAGGTGCTTTATAAATATGACGTTCATTCTCAACATCACATTTCTCAATGTAATTACGCCACACAAGTGACCTCAATACATTGATAAATCTCCTGCTCCTCTTCAAATAGTAAACAACAGAACCATCACTCTGCTTGGGAATTTATACAGTTACCATTGACTGCAACGGAGGCTATAATCTCTTTTCACTGAGCAACCCCTGTGGTGGTTGCATGAAAATGCAGTGTTTTCATGTTGGGAACAAAATGAAAAGTTCAACACTGGGTCCCCTTCACCACAGGTCCCATAGGTCTCATGGTATGCCTTCACAGAAAATATGCTACTGCGTATATCTATTCTAAGAGAAAAAATAAATAATAATAATGCTGTATAAGGGCCGACTGAATGGACCATGTGGTTGTTTTCCGTCAACATTCTTCTATCTTTCTATGATGCACTAGTAGGGGCATATCTCAAACATACTCAAGGTCTCTGTTTGAAGGAGCCATATTGGTTGCTGAAATTTCTGCCATTGTCCCATTCATCTGAATGAAGCTAGCAGAAACCCATTCACATGATGCAGAAACAATCCCATTCAGATGTAAGCAATGAATTTATGAGTCTGCAACATGCAAACGTAATATCTGGTTCCAGAGGTGTAATTTGAAGCTCCCAGACCCCAATGTAAAATGTGTAACAACCTCCCACTAGTGTTGATCAAGCATGCTTGGCCGAACACCAGTTCAGCTCGAGCATCTCGATGCTCGGCACATGGCAATATTCGGCCGAATACCGCATGTGCTCGAGCGCAATGCTCGAATCTCCTCCCCACACGCTAAATGCGTAGCCAATAAACGTGCAGGTAATTACTGCCCTTCACTGTAATGTCATAGCCATGTTGGTTACTGGCATTACACTGATTGGCTGACTAGAACACGTCATTGGGTGCTATATAGCACCCGCTGATATGTGTTCGGCTCAGTCTTAGTCAGGGAGAGCTATGCTGAAGAAGGGAAAGATAGTGTAGGGAGTGACATATTATTTTTTTTTGTTGAAAAACTTGTCAGAGACCCAAAAGTCCTTTTAAGGACTATTGTGTGTGGCAGCAGCAATATATATTTTTAGTGCAACCTGCCCTAAATTGCGTGCAATAGTTAGGCCGCTGCAGACAGCAACATTATCTGTGCTACATCTCCTGTGTAACGTGTGTGCATCCCAAAAATATCTGTGACATCCAGTGAACTTTTTCTGTAGACTGTGTCCGCTGCAGACAGTGACATTACCTGGGGTACATCGCCTGTGTAACGTTTCCACATCTCAAATACCTGTGATATTCCCTGTAATTTTTTATTAGCTGCTGGTGACATCAGCGACATTATCTGCGGTATTTCTCCTGTGTAACGTTTCCACATCCCAAATACCTGTGACATTCCCTGTAATTTTTTATAAGCCGCTGCTGACATCAGCGATATTATTTGCGGTATTTCTCCTGTGTAACGTTTCCACATCCAAAATACCTGTGACATTCCCTGTAATTTTATATAAGCCGCTGCTGACATCAGCAACATTATCTGTGGTATTTCTCCTGTGTAATGTTTCCACATCCCAAATACCTGTGACATTCCCTGTAATTTTTTATTAGCCCCTGGTGACATCAGCGACATTATCTGCGGTATATCTCCTGTAGGACGTTTCCACATCCCAAATACCTTTTTTTATTTTTTTTGCGCATACAGTTACAAATCCTACTCTACTGCACGTGTGACATACTTTAAAGCATATATTACATTTAATATGATATCGCCGTTTGCTCCTTAGTCTTGTTCTCATAACCGAAAACGACCGCCAGAAGTACAATCGGGAAATCCTTGGTGTAGTGTGCGTTGATGTGTGCGGAATTCCTCCAAAATAACATCACAGAGGCGTTCTCAAATAGGATCCAATAATGTGCCTGCTTCCAACAGCTATGTAATATAGCAGGCTGGTTTTAAATCTGTAGGGAAACAGATGGGCGCACCATAGGGTAATTCTGTGGGTATATAATGGTGAACAAAAAGAATTGGCAAGGCTCACCTTGTGTGGTTGTGCGGATATAGGCACAACACTATTGTAGGTATTTTCAAACAAGCCTGGACGTCTGGATATGGCGGTCTGCAGCCTCGGGACCACGAGGGATCTTCAAAAGGAGAAGCCTGGAGCCCCCAAGAAGATAGTAGTGCAAGAAAACAAAACACGTCCCACGGCGCGAATCACTCAGGAGTGAAGATGCTCGGTGCCCATGTGAAGCTTCTTTGTACCTGATGAAGGGGAGTGATTCCCCGAAACGCGTTGTATCGCTGCAATAAAAGATTCCTTCTTGACCCTGGTGACTGGCAGACGGTAATTCGCGCCGTGGGACGTGTTTTGTTTTCTTGCTTCCAACAGCTAGGCGTGGTTTATTTATACTAGAAGATGGGAGGCAGTCTTACAATCATGAACAATAGAGAGACAGGTTATGGTATGAAATGATTGGCTGGAAGGCGGTCTTACAATCATGACCAATGGGGAGACAGGTTATGGTATGAAGTGATTGGCTGGCGAAGATGTGAATGATCGTTCGCACACTTATTCACGCCCTTTCCGTTGCCACGCTTATCCTCGTGGATGAAGAAACCTTTGTTCGACAGTCCCTATCCCTCCCATCTCAGCCGGCGCCATGACACTGGTATCCTGCAGTAATACCAGGCCGGGCACAAATCTACTACAGGTCGGGATGACCAGACCATTGTGCGAAAGTTTCTCCATAGGATAGATGGCGACCGTACGGCGAACAATAATTTTTCCACAACAGTTCCCCCCTTTTCGCCATTTGTCGTCATTTCAGCGGCTCCCTAACAATACAATCACTCAAACCAGACCTCTAAAGGGAATAAACATGTAAAGGGGAACATGCTACACTACAGATGAACTAACAAGAAGAACCTGGCCTAGCATTCTTGGGCCTCTTCGGTTGCTTGACCGCGACGTCTGGCAAGGGTGGTGACAGTGAAAAGTCTCTAAAGTGTCTCTAATAAAGAAATGCCTTCAAAAGGAAGGGTGATTCTTCATGACAGTTCCTTAAAATGCGGTGGTTCTTGCTCCGGGCGATGGTTCTCTGCGATCATAACGTGGTCCTCTGAACGGCTCCTCGCGACTCGATTCATCAAGCAGCAGGTCATTCTCACCACCACATAGAAAAGAAATAGAAAGCACAGCAGTAACAGGACATACACTCCTATTTCCTTAAGCCACGATCCTATAGAAAACAACATATCACCAAAGCCCCCCAGACCTTTAAAGGGGTTCCAACCTTCATCTGCAATCACACGTGCTTGCCCCTGTAACGCCTTAACTCTATCTAGACTACAAATCTCAGGGCTGAAATCAAGACCATAAGTGACGTTACCATCTAAGGCTACTTTCACACTAGCGTTCGGAGCGGATCCGTCTGATGTTTCATCAGACGGATCCGCTCCGATAATGCAGACGTTTGCATCCGTTCAGAACGGATCCGTCTGCATTATTACTTAGAAAATTTTCTAAGTCTGAAAGTAGCCTGAGCGGATCCGTTCAGACTTTACATTGAAAGTCAATGGGGAACGGATCCGCTTGAAGATTGAGCCATATAGTGTCATCTTCAAGCGGATCCGTCCCCATTGACTTACATTGTAAGTGTGGACGGATCCGCTCGCCTCCGCACGGCCAGGCGGACACCTGAACGCTGCAAGCAGCGTTCAGGTGTCCGCTCACTGAGCGGAGCGGAGGCTGAACGCTGGCAGGCGGATGCATTCTCAGTGGATCCGCCTACACTGAGAATGCATTGGGGCCAGACGGATGCGTTCGGGGCCGCTCGTGAGCCCCTTCAAACGGTGCGCACGAGCGGACACCCGAACGCTAGTGTGAAAGTAGCCTAAGAATGTATGGTTGAACTCTATGGATAGGTGACACTCCATAGATTTACCTAAAGGGTTGATTTTCCTCATGCCCACCCTGATTTCATAAAGTGCATGAACTGCCGCCATGGCCGGAAGGCTCTGATCCGGAGGCGGTTTGGAGCACACCCAGCAGTTGGATCTATTTGCCGTCTTTGCTAACTGCAAATGCATTCTGAATAACAAATTCGGATGTGACTCCTCATAAGATTTTCCAAAGTGCATTAGACAGAAAGAATAAAGGAATACGAGGTACCTGATCATTGTGCAATGATGCAGTGGGTCAGGATAAGTGTATAAAAGTCTATGGTTTGTTCATGACGCCAATTGCAGTTTGCGCAGGGTACTGTTGCAGGGCCCTTTAAGATGTTATAACTCACGTACCAGGTGAGGAATGCCAGAGTGGGGATAATGTCTCTGTGTAGTGTCAACGGTGTCTCCTACCTTGGTACGCCTGGACTCCTGGATCCTGGCTCACTTGCAATAAAATGAGTGTTGCTAGTAGGAGTAATTGAGGAACTTGGTTGTAATGAATGAGATCCAGACTTGTAATAAAGTTCAACTTGTCTTCACTGGTTGCAGATTTAATCCATACGATATACAGCATTAGCCTTGGGTCCCAGCAGGTATTGGCAATATGTGGCAGGGATCAATATCTCTTCTGCTTCTTATCATATGCCTGCAGAATCTGGCAGGTATCTATCTTCTGCTCTGTCTGTCTTCTGCTTGATATGGGCCTGACTAGCTGAGGAGGGATTTGGCTTCTCCTGGTCTCTGGATCTGTACTCACAGCTATGCTCACATGGAATGCTCTTCCTGAAGGACTGGAGGTGCTGCTTGCTTTCTATCAGCACTGAGGCAGATGGCTCAGTCTGGGAATGGAGATCTTTGGCCTCAGCCGAGACTGGCTCCAGGGTTGGGATCCCTGTAACTGGGAGCTCCTACCAACACAGCCTTCCCCTAGCGGGAAGTCTCTAAAGTGTCTCTAATAAAGAAATGCCTTCAAAAGGAAGGGTGATTCTTCATGACAGTTCCTTAAAATGCGGTGGTTCTTGCTCCGGGCGATGGTTCTCTGCGATCATAACGTGGTCCTCTGAACGGCTCCTCGCGACTCGATTCATCAAGCAGCAGGTCATTCTCACCACCACATAGAAAAGAAATAGAAAGCACAGCAGTAACAGGACATACACTCCTATTTCCTTAAGCCACGATCCTATAGAAAACAACATATCACCAAAGCCCCCCAGACCTTTAAAGGGGTTCCAACCTTCATCTGCAATCACACGTGCTTGCCCCTGTAACGCCTTAACTCTATCTAGACTACAAATCTCAGGGCTGAAATCAAGACCATAAGTGACGTTACCATCTAAGGCTACTTTCACACTAGCGTTCGGAGCGGATCCGTCTGATGGGGGGGGGCTGGTACACTAACTAGAACTTTCCTTCCTCCCCATGAGACAGGACATGGGCCTGCCCGCTTCTACTCAAAGAGGGAGGAGCTAGACTGGAATGTACTATTTTAGTCCAGATATACTAAACTGGCTAAGGCCCTGCTACATACTGCTGCCACCTGCTGGTGTACATGGAAATTACAGCATAATATATATGACAGGCTTAGAAAATACATATAATGAAGAATGCAGTGTTAGATTACACCAGATGACAATATACATACACCTAACGTGTTGTAGCGTGGAGAAAGAGTTTAGTGACATACTCTGGGATGTTACAATTGCGCTTTGTGGTTCTTGCAATGTCTGGTGTGGATCCACCCGGGCCGTCACGTTCCTTGACCTTGAGGGAAGTTGGTGTCATCAGCAGCACCTGGAATGGCCAAAGATATCTCGGCTCTAGTCCCGTCCTCGGATGTTTCTTTAGCACGACCCAATCACCTGGTTGACTAGAATGAACACTGGTTATTGAGTCTGGGTCCAGGAGAGACTCCTGAATCTGGTGGTGGACATCCGGTGATAACACGTGGGGCTGCCTGGGGGCATCCCTGATGGAATAAAGGGTTACAGCGGAACATTCAGGCCGTGGATAGGCCGTGATTTTTACCTTCTTTGCAAAAATCTGACCCAAGTACCGTCAAAGAAAAGGCAGTCGTGATGGTTCTCAACGTGATTGACAGTTGAGAGGTTAGAATGGTTAGTAAAAAGTTAGAATATTGTTGTTTTCTGCACCACTTTCCCCCCTTCTCATCGTCCTTAACACCAGGACGAAGAGAAGCTGGATTCAACATGGTGCATCGTCTCAAGGTTAGATGGAGAGATGAGGGAGGGATGAGAGAGAGAGAGAGATAGAGAGAGAGAAAGAGAAAGAGAAAAGCGCTTTTCTTGGACTCTGTAGTCTTAGTTGGATGGGGGCACATGACAGTGTTAGTTCGCACGGTCTGGGACTTTTGAATGCCCTGTTACTGGAGATAGATGGATTCGTGCAGCCACAGTTCTGCTTTCTGGAGGGAATCATGGCTTTGGAGTCTAGTGGGGAATTCACGGACTAACTTTTTCCCAAATCCAGACCTCAAAGGTCCCTTGTTTGGGTATGGTCCACTCTGAACCTACAGTCCCTTGGTGCCAATCTTTGAGGGGCTTAACAACTCCTCCTCCATAGATGGATTTCATGTGCTGCTTGGCTGTCCTATACTCAGAAGTGATACCCTTCTGCTCCCTAGATTTACCTACACCCATGCTCGAGCCTTCTACAGTGTCCCGCGACACACGCCTGGACGGCTGCTACTCCCCTTCATTCGCCTTGAGTTGCCCTAGGGTTTCTGGCACCGACACACGGACTCCGTTCACCCTAGTTAGACCTCAGGAAAAGGAGTAGCAGCGTGAGGAAAAGGGCTCTCGCCGACACACAGTGGCCCTCAGAGTCTCCTAATGAGATATACCAGCCTCGGTTTTGGCTCTGAATAGTGACTTCACCACAGGATAGGTCTTCCAATTGACCTGGAGTGGAATGTGCGCACAGGAAACACACAGTACTCCTTTGGAAAAAGGGGCACACAGAGAACACACAGTACCTTCTGTGGGGACGGGGTACACACACAGAACACACAGTACCTTCTGTGGGGATGAGGGGCGCACAGGAAATACACAGTACTCCCGTGGGGGAAGGATCAACAGAGAACACACAGTACTAGCTGTTGGAAAAGGGGGTCATCACAGAGAACACACAGTACCTCTGTGGGGACGAGGGGCACACAGGAAACACACAGTACTCCTGTGGGGAAAGGGGTTACTCACACAGCTATTGGTATGCCCAGGTGATATATATACCACCTTGTCTCCTTAAAAAAAAGCTCATCAACTCACTTTCCTTTGCCTATATTATTCTATATAGTCAAGCTGAACAGCACACGAAGACCTTTTAGCAGTGACTGATCAAAAACCTCTCGCTCAGCAGCAACCCTTGAATTCAGACAGTAGTTCCCACACAATATCTCGAGACCCCCATTATTCCCAACCAAATCTACAGAAAAGAAAGAAAGAAAAGAAAGAGAGAAGAAGCGAGAGAGAGAAAAAGCGCGTTGTGACGAGACCAATCTCGCCACATTGCCTTGGAGAAGCCTGGTTGCCCGCCTGCTTCCTTTAGACTATGGCCCCATGTTGAAACACTTGATTTTCCCCTGCAAAGACTATGTGAAAGAATTTGGCTCCATGGCAATTGAACTGTATTCGTGTAGTCTGAGTGCCATTCACCTAATAATATGCACTCAGACCTGAGCTATCTGGGGATATGTTAAATGTCAATGTTTTATGCAATAGCTGCACAGTTAAATATTCTTATGCCTTTTATTGTCTTTTGCTACCATGTGGCTAATGGAGTTTTGCCTCTGCCCTTGGAGATAAATTGGATTACTTCCCAATTATATCCAGGACAAAAGACATTGTGAAAAACTGTGTATTCTCCTGCCTGTGATAATTACATTAACCCATTGTGTAAGGTAATTGCATCACAGGCAGAGGGGAGGATTTTGTGTGGTAGTGTCTGAGTGTATTATACGTGGTTACTGGTTGTTTTACAAAACCCTGTGAGAGGTACTAATGTGTAAGAATGTAACATAGTAACATAGTAACATACAGTAGTACATAAGGCCGAAAAAAAGACATTTGTCCATCCAGTTCGGCCTGTTATCCTGCAAGTTGATCCAGAGGAAGGCAAAAAAAACAACCTGTGAGGTAGAAGCCAATGTGTATATAAGAACAATAAACACACAGCTCTGGCTGTCCACTGCTTTACCCTCAACACAGAGCTTGGTCTCGTTCTTGGGGGGGATTTATTGTATGCTGCCAGTTCAACTGCGAGTGTAAACCTTTCATATGTTTTTTCCTATTCGACTGTATGCAGCATTCATATGGTTTCCAGTTCGGGAGATTAGTGTCTTTAGTACCTGCCTTTGCATCTGGAAAGGGAATATCTCATAAACTGCGTTTACCCCCTTTTATGCACGGGGTGTCGTTACACGCGTAAAATATGAAAAAGGAAAAACTGAATAATAGACTAAAAATAAAAATGGGTTAGTAAAAGAAAACGTAGAAAACTTCAGTTACAGGAAGTCTTGCTATATACATCGAGAATCAGTAAAAAGTAAAGGTTAACTTAAAACCAGACCTCAAATACAAAGAAACAAAAAAACAAAAAAACTTTGGAACACATACAACTGTATAGGACTGAATTAACAAATCAATGTCTTGGAGGGTTCACCTCAAACCGTGAAAAATAGGAGGAGAATTTCTACCCACCCAGTCATTAAAATGTTAATTTGCCCAGCCCCAAACCAGCTTCAGATTCATTTTACCAAAGAAGCAGGATTTAACATTACAAGGTCCCAAACCGGTTCTAGGGGAAGGGAAAAATCAATTTAAATTAGGTCTTAGAGTTCCTCCATTTTCTTTAAAATGGTTTACAAAGACCATAATTTACCCTTCTCTGGCACACAAAATTAGAAACTCTACTGAATTCCAGGAACCGATCTCTTTCCTCTCTGAGCTTCACATTTTCACATTTTAACCGTTCATATTGGGATTTAAAATCTGCTTCCTTGATCAAAGACCTTGACTGTCCCTGGGTTCTATGCCTTTGCAAAGAACCATGTCTGGGACCATTACCCCACCTTGCTGAATAAACCACTTTACTTCTAGGTGTGGTTCTGGGGTACTTAACATACCTGTGTCTGTTGCCATTAGCAACGTCACAATATCGTGCAATGTGCCCAATTTTCCTGCATGCAAAACAACGAATACTGTAGCTTGTCTCCCTGCACAATATCTTCTCTGGCAACATGGTGATTTGATTTGCTGCACAATATTAATCATCCTAGCATGACTAGATCCCACACTACTATCTGTATTGAGTCCACTTACCACAGACTTATTTGAGGAATCTTCTGGCATTGTGTTAATACTTCCAACTCCAGGGTCAGACACATTGTCCATCTCCATCCCTGAGTCGGATCCACTATATGACCCACAGTCCTCAGACTTCTCCATACCTACAGCCCATACATTTCCTCTAACCCCACAAACATTACTCTCTAACGGTTGTTTCAATGACTCTGGCTGCACTAAGCACTGAGAATGTTCATCTTCTGTCCTCCTGCAGAGAGCAGACAATTCCCTTACAGCACCCTGTGCATGCGTCAGGCTTTCAGATAACCATTCATTCTCCTTGCGCAGCTCAGTATTACACCTCACAGTACATTCATAATTAGCGCTAGCTTCAGCTGCCTGCTGGACAAGAGTTCTTAATTTAACAATTTCCATTTTTAAATCTTCCACTTCTCCTTCCAAACTCAGCTTCAGCCTACAAGACTCCTGATATTCATCCGCTATCCACCCAGCAGCAAAAATCAGAGCATACTTGCCTTTCCTTTTGCACCATTTTCTGGTACCGATCAGGTTTGCTACACAATTCTGAGCCTGCAGCCATGGATCAGTAGATCCCTGCATAGCTTGAAGAATGGCCACCGTGTCCTTCAACTTTGCAACTTCTTTAAAGTATAAGAATACAAACACAATGGTTGCTACAAAAAAAACAAAACACTGGTACCGATCTCTAGGAGTTGTCCCAATACTTTTGGCACAGAACTACAAGTACCTCCTTTCTACATTGTAGTACCCGTATTAATTATGCCAAACAATTCTACAATACAGTGTAACAGCCACAGATATACAAACATTAAGCAGAATCATCAACTATAGGACAATTTCACCGCTAAACTGCCACTAATGTTCACACAATGATTCCTGTATCAGACTGGTCACTGAGCTATACCATAACCGAACACTCAACTGATATCCAGCACAAAACTCACCAACAGAAAATCAAACTGTACATAGAAAGGTTACAAAAAGACAAGATAACTATTCTGGACAAAACTGACATTTGAGGCAAAAACAACCAAATCGCTTTCCATAGACACCAAAACTAAAAGTGAACCAGCTCAAACTGAAATTAATTTCTTGTTAAAACCTGCAGCACCAAACTAACCAAGATGTCTGCCAAAGCCACATAGTCTTCACACACACAAAGGAAATCAAAGATGGCCAACAAAACCACATGGCCTTCACACACACAAAGGAAGATAAAATGGCCGACAAAACCACATGGCTTGACACACAAAGGAAGACAAGATAGTATCTACAATATCCAGCAATAGAAAAACCAAACTAAACAAAACAGTTTCTATATTCCTTGTGCCCCACCCCCGAAACCAGAGCAAACCTCCACTCTGTGGGTGATTTACAGGCTAACAATATAAAAATACTCTCTAAATGCTGTCTCTAATGTACAAACACTAAAACAAATTGCTGCCTCTACAAAATCACAGTAATATCACAGTAATATAAAAGTTAAGAAGTTACAACAAAAACACAATACTCTGTACTGCTCAGCAAACACATCACAATCTCACCATACAATCTCTGTACAATCAACTCAGATCCACCAAAAACTACACAACGGAAAAGCACTTACACAAAAAGATCGAAAACATTCTTTTATCAAGCAGAAATTAGCTTTTGACGCAGCAGATGAAATTACAGTTTAACAAACCCCCTGTTTAGATACTGATGGCAATATCTGCCTGCTGTGGTGTTAAACTATAAACACCCGACCTTACACACAAAGCCCTCTGTTGGATCTCTCACCATAGATCCTTTGTCCCAGAAGGGCACTGACCAGCCCTTTACAGTTGAGAAACCCCCACAGCAGTTATACAAATATGCAACAACAAGTATCTGGGCAGCTATTATTGGAAAAACATCAACCACATACACCAAAAGGTTCTTTCAGCAGATTTTTTTCCTGATATCAGCAGATTGGAGTAACACAGATTTCAATCAATCAATTCACAAAGAGCAAAACTTTCTAAAAAATGAGAGTAAGGAAAGGGATTTTATTACCTTATGCCGGCCTTTTTTGCTTTTTGAAAATTAAGCTTTGTCTCCTTTAAGTTCTGCTGATAACGGGGGAAAAAATTAGCTCCCTAACTGTGCTCGCCAACTGATATCGCCGTTTGCTCCTTAGTCTTGTTCTAATAACCGAAAACGACCGCCAGAATTACAATCAAGAAATCCTTGGTGTAGTGTGCGTCGATGTGTGCGCAATTCCTCCAAAATAACATCACAGAGACGTTCTCAAGTAGGATCCAATAATGTGCCTGCTTCCAACAGCTAGGCGTGGTTTATTTATACCAGAAGATGGGAGGCGGTCTTACAATCATGACCAATAGGGAGACAGGTTATGGTATGAAATGATTGGCTGATTGGCTGGAAGGCGGTCTTACAATCATGACCAATGGGGAGACAGGTTATGGTATGAAATGATTGGCTGGAAGGCGGTCTTACAATTAGGACCAATGGGGAGACAGGTTATGGTATGAAATGATTGGCTGGAAGGCGGTCTTACAATTATGACCAATGGGGAGACAGGTTATGGTATGAAGTGATTGGCTGGCGAAGATGTGAATGATCATAAGTTTGTACGTTCGCACACTTATTTGCGACCTTTCCGTTGCCGCGCTTATCCTCGTGGATGAAGAAACCTCTGTTCGATGGTCCCCATCCCTCCCACCTCAGCTGGCGCCATGACACTGGTATCCTGCAGTAATACCAGGCCGGGCACAAATCAGCTACATGTCGGGACGACCAGACCATCGTGCGAAAGTTTCTGCGTGATACGAACGCGAATGCTGACGAATCTGCACATCTCCATAGGATAGATGGCGACCATACGGCAAACAATAATTTTTCCACAACAAATATGAAGAAGGCGAGCAGTAAGGGACAAGGAAGTGGCCGTGATGCTGATGGTGCATGCAGAGGCCGTGGCCCTGGGCGCTTTGAAACTGTGTCTGCTGCCAGAGCACAAGAAAAACAATCATCCACGATTCCTAGCTTCATATCCCAGTTTGCAGGGAAGCCCAGGACAACGCTCTCGAAGTCAGACCAGTGCGACCAAGTGGTTGGTTGGATTGCAGCAGATAATGATTCCAGTTGGTTAAGCACCACCCTGTCTTCCACCAATTTCAGTCTCAGTAGCCAAGAGTCTGGTCAACACAATCATCACCCTGATCCTCCTTCATCCAACCATGGAGAGTCTTGCCAAACAAGTGATCTCACACTCGGATATTCCAAGGAGCTCTTTTCAGTGCCATTCCTTCATTTGGGCCTCTCGACAAGCCCGCTTGGAGAGGGACATGAGATTTTGTGCCCTGATTCCCAAACTCTTGAGCATCCACAGTCACAAGAAGATGACGGTGGGGAATGGCAATTAGTGTTTCACAAGGTGGATGATGATGATGAGACACAGTTGCCAATAAGCCAACGGCAATTAGTGTCTCAAGAGGTTAATGATGAGGATGAGATACAGTTGTCAATAAATGAGGTTGCTGTTAGGTCAACAAGTAAGGAGGATGAGCAGAATGAGGAGGTGGAAGGGGAGGTGGTGGACGATTAAGTCACTGACCCAATCTGGGAAGGTGGCAAGCCGAGCGAGGACAGCAGTACAGAGGGGGAGGGATCCGCAGCACCGCAACAGGCTGGAAGAGGCAGTGGGGTGGCAAAAGGGAGAAGGCAGGCCACACCAAACAGGCCCGTAACTGTTCCCCGGAACACACCCTTGCGGAAATCTCCCTTGCCAAGGTGAAGGTGTTCTGCAGTCTGGCGCTTTTTCGAGGAAAGTATGGACGACAAAACTATTGTAATTTGCAACCTGTGCCATACAAAAATGAGCAGGGGCGTGAACACTAGCAACCTCACCACCACCATCATGTTCCGCCACATGGCATCAAAGCACTGTAATTGGTGGTCCGAACGCCTGGGTCCACGATCTGTGTCTGTGGGTCACACCACTGCCTCCTCTTCCCCTGTGTTACGTGCAAGTTAATCCTCTATCGAGGACGCAGGCACGGATGCCTCCCGCCCTGCACCTGGACCTTCGCAAGCACCATCAGCGACCACATCCACTTCCGTGTCCCAGCGCAGCATACAAATGTCCTTACCCCACCAACAGGCCATAGCACTAAATGCGCAACTTTCCAAATTACTGGCCCTGGAAATGTTGCCATTTAGGCTTGTGGACAATGAGGCCTTCCGCAGCCTGATGTCGGCGGTCATCCCTCGTTATGCAGTCCCCATCCGCCACTATTTTTCACGGTGTGCCGTGCCTGCTTTACACCAGCATGTGTCCCGTAACATCACCCGTGCCCTGACCAACGCAGTTACTGAGAAGGTCCACTTAACCACCAACACATGGACAAGTGCATTCGGCCAGAGACGCTACATTTCCCTGATGGCACACTGGGTGAATGTTGTGGAGGCCGGGAGCGAGTTGTACCCTGGGATGGCACAGGTTCTACCGACGCCAAGGATTGCGGGCCCTAATTCCATCAGAGTTTCCGCCACCACCTACGTTAGTGGCTCCAACCCCCACTTCTCCTCCTCCGCCTCCTCCTCCAATTCCACCTCAGAATTATACTCTTGCAGCAACATTCAGCCATCAGTTGGTAGCTGGAAGCAGTGTAGCACTGCAGTGGGGAAGCGTTAACAAGCGTGCTTAAGCTGATCTCCTTAGGTGACAAACAGCACACCGCCACAGAGCTGTTGCAGGGGATAAGAGACCAGACTCTCGCCACTCAACCTAGAACCAGGCATGGTTGTGTCTGATAATGGCCATAACTTGGTGGTGGCTTTGGAGCTCGGCAAGCTCACAGACATCCCATACCTAGCCCACGTCTTCAACTTAGTGGTTCAGCAGTTTCTCAAAACCTACCCCAATTAGCCTGAGCTACTGGTGAAGGTGCGCCGCGTGTGTGCCCATTTTTGCAAGTCATCGACAGCTTCCGCCGGTCTGTCAAAGCTGCAGCAGCACTTACATTTGCCAGCTCACTAACTGTTGTGCGAGGTGAGCACGCGCTGGAACTTCACGTTCCACATGTTGGCCAGGCTTTGTGAGCAGCAGTGGGCAGTAGTGGAATACCAGCTGCAACATGGTCGTCGCCTTTCCAGTCACCTTCCGCTCTTCACCATCCCACTTCTGTGTCTACTCAAACGCTCGCTGCTCACAATTAAGGCCGACGCTTTGCATGTGGAAGAGGTGGAAATGGGGGAAGACATTACACAGGGTGATAGCCAGACCACCCTCAGTTCGTCTTCTCAGCGCAAATTGGATGATGATGAGGAGGAGCAAGAGACGGTTGCCTCAGCTACAGAGGATAGTACCCATGGAAGTTTAATTCCATCTGTTCAGCATGGATGGGCAGAAGAGGAGGAAGAGGATGAGGAGATTGACAGTCATCCTCCTGATGTATTGTGAGTGAAGTATTGTCTGTTGGGACGCTGGCACACATGGTTGACTTTATGTTAGGCTGCCTTTACCGTGACCCACGCGTTTTACGCATTTTGGACAAACCCGATTACTGGTTGTTCACCCTTTTCGACCCCGGCTACAAAGAGAACTTCTCATCTCTCATTCCTGTGGTGGAGAGGATGAGCAAAATGGTGCAATACCAGAAGGTCCTTGTGGAAAAATTGCTCCAAATATTTCCAGCAGACAACGCTGGCGAGAGTGCGTAGTTCCTTCGCCAACCGATGAGGGGAGATGAGGGGAACACACAGCAGTTCCAACAGAAGCAGGACAACACTCTCTAAAACCTGGGACAGTTTCATAACACCCTGCCAGCACCCTCACCCTGAAGCGCGGCCTAGTGTCACAAGGAGGGAAACATTTTGGAAGATGGTGGAGTACGTAGCAGATCGTGACAGCGTCCTCAATGTTCCCTCTGTGCCTTACAACTACTGGGTGTCCAAGCTGGACACGTGGCACAAACTGGCGCTCTACGCCTTGGAGGTGCTGGCCTGCCCTGCCGCCAGCGTTTTGTCAGAGCGGGTATTTAGTGCTGCTGGGGGCATAATAACTGATATGCTTGTCAACTGAAAATGCTGACAGGTTGATTCTTATAAAAATTAACAAGGTTTGGATTGCCCCTGACTGAACATAAAGGCACTTTAAATGTGTTTTTTATAATGTACTGAATACACTGTATTCCCATGCACCCCTTCCACCACAAAAAAGGGTATATGGTTTAATCTTCCTTTTCTCGTCCTCCTCTTCCATCATATCAACATGCTTATTAGTCTGCCCTCGCTCCTAATGTTGTAGAGAGTCAGCTCACCTGCAGGCCCTCGCATATAATGTTTTAGAGAGTCAGTTCACCTGCAGGCCCTCAACCATAATGTTTTACGGGTCAGCTCACCAGCAGGCAGCAGCAGGAATTTTTTCAATGGATAGCTAAGCAGCAGGCACTCGCCCATAATTTTTTCAATGGTCAGCTCAGCAGCAGGCACTCGCTCATAATTTTTTGATGCTCAGATCAGCAGCAGGCACTCGCCCCTAATGTTTTAGAGAGTCAGCTCTGCAGCAGACCCTCACCCCTAATGTTTTTGATGGTCAGCTCAGCAGCATGTCCTTGCCTGTAATGTTTTAGAGGGTCACCAGCAGGCCCTTGCTCCTAATATTTTGAGGGTCACCAGCAGGCCATCAATCATTATTTTTCAAGGGTGTATGATGCCCTCCTTTATGTGTAATAAAGGGTGTATTGGAGTGCTGGTTCCTTGTAATTTTTGGAAGCCCTTTCACTTAGTGCATAGGCTTTATGAGTGTAGGAGTCCCACTACCTGAACAATTGTACCACAATGTGAATGAGGCCCTCCATTATGTGATATACAGGTTGTATCGGAGTGCCTCTGCCTGTCACGAGGGTGTCAAGAGCCACGCCTGACTCCGTTATACCCGGGGTCAGGAAGTCGCAGCGGGTGGCTGCGCGCTCTATGTCTAAAGACAGTGCTGTTTATTAATGGTAGCTTTCTGGGTTTGCCTTGCAATCCTTTTTGGCTCACTCAGGGATCCGTAGCTCCTTCTCCTCAGCTGTTTCTTGTCCAACACTCCCAACCTCTTTATATTGCCATCTCTCACTTCTCTGGTTTCCAGATATAGAGCTTCCTGCCTGGACTTCTATACTGACCCACTGGAGCTGTGTAGCTGTGTTCCCTGGTTGTTGTTCCAGAACGTTACCCTCCGGATCCCTGTTGGGCCTTGGTGGTCTGCTGTGGTCGCCCACCTGGGATTATATGTTTGTCTGTATTGTCTGTCCTCTCCTTGGTGTTTTCCTCTTAGTGTCAGTGGTGTCGGCTAGTGATCCCACCGCCCCGTTCACTACATAGGGCTCATCTTAGGGAAAGCCAGGGTTTAGGCACGTGATCGGCGTACGGGTGAGGAACCCATCTAGGGACGTCAGGGCAGTCAGGTGCCAGTCGCAAGGTCACCATCTTTCCCTCTCCCTTGGACAGGGCATTCCCATTTCCCTCCCTTTGCGTGACGCCGGTCATTACACTGCATTGTAATTTTTGGCATCACTTGCACTTTATATACAGGTAAATATATAGGAAAGAATGTTTCCACTAAAATCGATTTTTTCTTCGGTTTTGTGCGTATTATTGTCATTCTGTAAAAGTGGTGTACTACTCGGACAACGTCGTTCCCAGCAGCAGCAACCTGGGAGTCCAAGATGCATCCAGACATTCTCCCTCCCCATGCTGTTCCTGAACCATTTCGGTGGTGTTTCCATCAATTTCTGACCTTTTCCTATGAACCAGACACCCTCCCCTCTTCAGTGCAGGGAGTGTCCTGTTTAATGCTCGGGTTCTCTCATTGACTTCCATTGTGCTCGGGTTCTCGGTAGAGCACCCCGAGGTGTTTGACCCAAGCACCCGAACACCCTCCCACCTGTCCTGGCAGATCATGAACATCACAACTGTCCTGTCCTACTGTCAAGGATCCTAAGGAACCTTTAACATTGGATGAATGTGTATATTGTAAGCAGACCAGTACTGAAAGATATAATTGATGAAGCACACATATAAAATAATAATAATAATAATAATAATAATAATATAAATATATATATATAAATATATATATATATATATATATATATATATATATATATATATGTTATTATTATTGTTTTTTTAAACTTTCAGATTATCTTCTGCTCTTGGGTCATTGAAACAAACATTGTATTTTACAAGTTGTGTTTGTCATATCATAGTCATTATGTTTTATAAAGCCCGTACAGCACATTAAGATCACTGCAGAGAGGTGCATAGCTTCACAAATAAAGTCTTATTATTTAATTCTTATCCATTAGGCAGACAGGAGAACATGCTTTTGCAAGTAGAAAATCTTTTGGCAACCATGTTGATGACATTATTCACAGATGACATGTAGAGATTCATGAGATCATTAATTAAAAATTGCAAAACAACACAAAAATACAATCTTTTATTGTTATCTCATATGATAGTAAAATGTAAGAAAATCAGAAAAATAAATAGGACGCGGTTGCATTATGTAGTTGGCTGGTTCATGTTAGAGGTAAAGCAGCAGGAAAGTTGTTTATCGGGAAACTACTTTTATTAGACTATTTTACAGTTTAAATCTAGATAAAAATAAATAAAAAATCTTCAAAGCATACTGTAGGGCTTTATCTTGCACTAATTCTGACTAGGGCTGGCCATACCCACTGGATAGCTGTCGACCAAGCGCTAATTCAGCCAACAGCTATCTCTCACTATCCCCCTATGCACATCTACTTTTGGCTTGGGCGAGCATGCATTTGTTCTAAATGAGGAGAGGAGGGAACGTCGCTGCCAGACTCCTCTGGGCTTTACTCCAATGAGAACAAAAGGATCGGACAGTTAAAAACCCAACAGCCCCATTCATCAAATCCTTGATATGCGTCCTGGGAGAGATGCAGGAGTCCCCCACACACATTAGATGCTTGGCTGGTGGGCAGATCCCCTCTCTCTCTTGGAAAGGATGAAAACAATGCAATTTCTGAATGGAACCGGCACAAAAAATTGTATAATGTTCTACCGGATACTGTATTAGCCTCTGTTCCCCGCATGTTAAGAGCCCTACGTTGGAGATATATAGTACAACAGGCACACGGAGGGATATGTCATTAAGGCCCTATTCACATGACCGTATTTTTGGTCTGCATCCGACAGGACAGGATACCGTGTGCTGTCCACATCCATATGTCCATTCTGCAGTCCTGCAAAAAGGATAGAACATGTCCTATTCTTGTCCGTTTTATGGACAAGAATAGGCATTGTTATAGTGGGAACACAAAAAAACTGATGCAACACGGACTTCATCCATATTTTGGGTGGATCCGCATTTCACATACGGTCATGTGAATGCACCTTAATAGGCTTCTACTAGCTGAATACTGCCATTCAGTGCCGGACCCCATGGACAAAAATGGGATCTGGCAGGGATCTGGCCCGTTTCCAGCATGAGTGCCAGGTTTCAGCCAGACAAAAAACATTGCATGCATCCGTTAAATGCAAGTGTGAACCTACCCTAACTTAAAGAGGACCTTTCACCGATTCTTACCCTATGAACTAACTATACAGATATGTAGAGCGGCGCCCAGGGATCTCACTGCACTTACTATTATCCCCGGGCGCCGCTCCGTTCTCCTGCTATGCCCTCCGGTATCTCCGTTCACTAAGTTATAGTAGGCGGAGATACCAGTCCCTAAGTTATGGTAGGCGGAGTCTGCCCTAGCGCTGGCCAATCGCAGCGCAGAGCTCACAGCCTGGGAGGTTATTTTCTCCCAGGCTGTGAGCTCTGCAATGCGATTGGCCAGCGCTAGGGCAGACTCCGCCTACCATAACTTAGGGAACGGAGATACCGGAGGACATAGCAGGAGAACGGAGCGGCGCCCGGGGATAATAGTAAGTGCAGTGAGATCCTCCGGCGCCGCTCCACATGTATGTATACTTAGTTCATAGGGTAAGAATCGGTGAAAGGTCCTCTTTAATTATTCTGGGGAAAGGAGCCCTATTGGGAGTAGCTGATTTACAACATACTGTATAGGGACAGTATATACTATAAATCAGCTATTTCCTATCTCTCCTCCTCAATAGCCAGTGCTGACTGCACAATCTGCTCTGCATCTCCCGGCGGTTGGTTAGTTACTCAGCTGCCAGGGATACAGAAGAATTATGCACTGTCAGAGCTGGCCACGCTGATCAGTGTCAATAAAGCAGGAGGGCAGAGCAAATATATATACATAGTACAGATGTTAATTTCTGGAAATATATAGGAGCCAGCAGGGAGGGAAAAATAATTAACCCCAGCTGTCTTCCCAGTGAGCGCTGCACTGTAGTGTGTAGACAGACATGCCTTAGTAATGCTCATTTAGAGAGCGCTGCTAAGATGCAAGTTTTCTCATGTGTACAAGTTCTCTAAATAAAGTATATTAGAAAAATGTTCACTATCCCTACAAATTAAAAGAAAAAAATAAATAAATGACAGTTACACTTTAAAGTATACAAAAAGTGACAAGCTTTTATATAGATTTAAACTGCTGTTTGCTTTGCAGACCAAGTCATAATATCTCTTCAAGCACATCTGACCACTTTGACAAAATTGTTCAAAATGCAGTCTTTTGAACATCAAACTTACAATGACTTGCAACGCCAGTAACAGAATGAAACTCCCCAAAATTGGTCAGACTTGTAAAAAAAATTATGAAAAAGTAATAAACTTAGCATCATAAACCTTCTTCAGTCCTGTGCCTCCACTCGCTTTCCTGAGAATACACTAGACATCAGCGACATGGCATTCCTAGGGACGTAACGCCATGGGGTCATGTGACCACGTTGTCCATGATGTTACGGTGAAAACATCAAAGTGGCAATAGTGCATCAAAGCCACATCACTGTGACATTGGGGCATCAATGTGAGATCGCAACAGAATGGCGGTAAGTAAATTACAGTTTTTGGATTGGATTTGTTTTTACAGGTCTGGCCTATTTATATGTCAAATGTGAGCATGGCGGGAACGTGCACACTGCTCTCCATGTAAACTTACAGGGTGTGATTTAGGCTCAGTTCACATCTCTTTTTTTATGTACATCCAACATTCATGGTTTTTCTTCACGTGAAAAAAAGTGTCAAAATGTCTACATTGATTCCTATGGATGTGACACATGCACGAAAAGTGCATACTTATTTTAAAACGTCAACAAGAGCGTAGTGTACTTCACTTTTTGGTACTTTGCAAAAACATATGCTCAACATATATGTTTTTTTCCACTGAATCAATGGGCAACATATGGGTGATATATGCCAAAATAAAAGCTATGGGGCACATTTATTAGACACTGGTCTTAATAAAACCCTGCACTGGCGGTGGACCGCACTTATGAAGAGGCGCCGGCTTCCTAGCTGTCTTAGGCCTAGTTCACACGAACGTATGGCTTTTATAGTTTTTTGCGGTCCATTTTTCACTGATCCGTTGTTCCGTTTTTGAGTTCCGTTGTGTTCCCGTTTATGTTCCGTTTTTCCGTATGGCATATACAGTATACAGTAATTACATAGAAAAAATTGGGCTGGGCATAACATTTTCAATAGATGGTTCAGCAAAAAACGGAACAGATACGGAAGACATACGGATGCATTTCCGTATGTGTTCAGTTTTTTTGGCAGACCCATTGACTTTAATGGAGCCACGGAGCGTGATTTTCGGCCAAATATAGGACATGTTCTATCTTTCAACGGAACGGAAAAACAGAAATACGGAAACGGAATGCATAGGGAACACATTCCTTTTTTTTGCGGAACCATTGAAATGAATGGTTCCGTATACGGACCGTATATGGAACACAAAAAAACGGCCCGTACACCCGCAAAAAAAACGTTCGTGTGAACTAGGCCTTACATTTAGACCATTTTCTACGCCTAAACCAGGTGTAGAAAATGGTAAATGAGAAGGGCCTGCCGGCCGTCCCCTTCCCCGCCCACGTCACTCTCACTTTTTTAGACCTGGTGTGAGTGGGGAGAAGTCGCAGATAGCAGCGCAAAGGACCTTTGCGCCATAATCTACGACGGAAATACTCCTAGTTTAGGCATATTTCTGCTTGATAAATGACCCCTTATGTTTGCATTTGTCAAACGCATACAGTACGTCGTTCTAACCACATATAAAAAATAAACATAATCACATGATAAAATGTTTTTACATGAAAAACAGGTACACATGTATCAAGAAGTAAATGGCACTAGAAAATGTGATGCATACTATTTTTAGAGGTATGGAAAAAACACCCACTGTATGCAAAAAATTAATAATCCAGATCTGAACTGAGCCTTACTTCGTTCTACCTTCATTCTCAACCGTATGATGAATTTTAACGCCTTAGTGACCGAGCACATTTTTAAAAAATTGCATTCCAAGAGCTAGAACTTTTTTGTTTTTTCATAAATGTACTTGTAGGAGGTCTTATTTTTTGCAGGACAAGTTATAGTTTTTAATACACCATTTTAAGTACATGTAATGATTGATCAAAGCCAGCCATTTAGCTAAAACCCTTTTTTTACGTCAGTAAAAACACGTATGGGTGGTCACTAAGGGGTTAAAGTAAAATCTCACATATACATGCTGTGTAAAGATGCTTTAATTTCTTTTATTCCATCCTTATCCATTTCTGCATGCAGAATTATTTAGGCTGCGTCATAGCTCTAGTCTCAGTTCTCCCAGCTGACCCCTGCTGATTCAGTGTCTGTGGTTCTGACATGTAGTACACTGGGAGGTGTAGCCTCTTTGCGTTAGGCATGGTAAAGTAATTTAATATAAAAAATAAAAAAAATAAATGAATAAAACATTTCCTAGAATGCAAGCGCACCTGAGCAATACAGTTAGGCTATCGGGCAGGTGTCTGTCAACACAGAGCTGATTGAATGAGATGCTGTATTCATAAGATGATTAAATCTAACCATGTGCAAAGTTCAGGGGTGCACCTCCAATGAGGCCAGGTGAGGCGGGTGCCTCAGACGTCGAGAGTTAGAGACAAGAGGGGAAAGTGGCAGGGCCATGAGAAATGAGCGCTTCCATTGTGGAAGTGCTCATCTCTCTATATTCATGTGTACCACAGTATGCCTTTAACACTAGGGCTGGAGGGGGGTGGGGAGGGGCTAGGTGTAGGTGCACCCCTGGCAAATTTAGGCTGCGTTCACACGGGCGAGATTTCCGCGCGGGTGCAATGCGGTAGGTGAACGCATTGCACCCGCACTGAATCTGGACCCATTCATTTCAATGGGGCTGTTCAGATGAGCGATGATTTTCACGCATCACTTATGCGTTGCGTGAAAATCGCAGCATGCTCTATATTCTGCGTTTTTCACGCAACGCAGGCCCCATAGAAATGAATGGGGTTGCGTGAAAATCGCAAGCATCCGCAAGCAAGTGCGGATGCGGTGCGATTTTCACGCATGGTTGCTAGGTGACAGTCTATAAACTGTATTATTTTCCCTTATAACATGGTTATAAGGGGAAATAATAGCATTCTGAATACAGAATGCATAGTAGGTGATCAATTGAGGGTTAAAAAAAAATAAAAAAATTAACTCACCTTCTCCTCTTGTTCGCGTAGTTCTCCCGGTCTTTAGTTCTTTAAAAGATGAACTATGGGCTAAAGGACCTTTGGTGACGTCAGATCACATGCTCCAATCACATGGTACATCACCGTGGTGATGGACCATGTGATTGGAGCATGTGATCTGACGTCACCAAAGGTCCTTTAGCCCATAGTTCATCTTTTAAAGAACTAAAGACCGGGAGAACTACGCGAACAAGAGGAGAAGGTGAGTTAATTTTTATTTTATTTTTTTAACCCTCAATTGATCACCTACTAAGCATTCTGTTTTCAGAATGCTATTATTTTCCCTTATAACCATGTTATAAGGGAAAATAATAAAATCTACACAACACGTAACCCAAGCCCGAACTTCTGTGAAGAAGTTCGGGTCTGGGTACCACAGTAGTTTTTTTATCACGCGTGTGCAAAACACATTGCACCCGCGCGATAAAAACTGAACATCGGAACGCAATCGCAGTCAAAACTGACTGCAATTGCATTCCTACTGGCGCGGGTTTGCCGCAACACACCGGGACGCATCCGGAACTAATCCGGACACGCTCGTGTGAACCCAGCCTTACATAGAAGGGGTTTTCCCACCAAAACATCTATGGCATATTACTGTGAAAACCCATTTAAGCTTCTTTATATATTATACAATACTTTTTTAAGGGTATCTATCAGTCATATACATACAATGTTAAAAGCCACATGCTACACTGGCCCAATAGTCGTACAGTAAGTCAGTTGCCTGGGTGCTATAACACACATTGTGAAATCTTCTTCACTGTCTTAAAGGGGTTTTCTGGTTTAATTGATTTATAACAGTTTCCCACAGAGATAATATTGCTGCAATTTAGGGTCCATATTGAATCTGCAACATCTGAATGCTATGAAATCTAAATTTAATGCAGTAGAATCGTGGGAGGTCTAAGTGCTGTATCTGTAATTTGGACCCCAAAATGCATCCATATTAAAGGGAATCTGTCACCCAATACATCTCACTAAAACCAGCTGACATGGGACATGTGTGTTAGGCCTCATGCACACGACCGTATTTTGTTTCTGTGTCCGATCCAATTTTTTTGCGGATAGGATGCGGACCCATTCATTTCAATGGGTCCGCAAAAAACGCGGACAGCACACCGTGTGCTGTCCACATCAGTATGTCCGTTCCGTTGCTCCGCAAAAAAAATTGTGCATATTTTTTTCTAGTTTGCTGACAAGGATAGGTATTATTACAATGGATCCGCAAAAAAAACGGATCTGCAAAAAAACGCAATATGGATCGTCATCCGTTTTTTTTGCGGATCTGCAATTTGTTGTGAAGGATGAATTGACCATAGACAGTACTGCCCAGAGGATGCCATATCTGCTGTCCATATAATACCAGGCAGTATTGCCCCTTGATATACCGCCTGGTCACCCCACACCTAACACTCAGGGAGTACTGTCACACTGACTGGTCTGTGACACTGACTGTCAGTCACTCACTGTATTAGTGTCGCTCTCGCTCATTCATTCAGGCTGCCTGTTTTTGTGGAGTCCTGAAGCGGCCGGCACATTGCGGGCAGCTCTTCTTCTTGCTCCGGCTCCGCAATGTCTTTCCCGTCCTGAAGGTGGGCGGAGCTTCATACTGCTGTGCGCGCCCGTCCCTGGTGATTCATCAGGGCGCGTGCATGCTCCTGATAGATACCGCTCCTCACTCTGCGGTGCTGCGCAGTGCAGCAGCTGCAGAGCAGAGGCAGAACTCAGTTCACAGATTTCCAGGCCCCCAGGGGGGGCACTTGCCCCCCTTGCCCCCCCCCCTGCGGACGCCCATGGCTGTCCGATGGATTCTATACTGCACCTGCGCCAAACAGCCCAGTACTAAATCCATCGGCCTGTGAGCTTCTTTACAGAACTGCGCCAACCAGTTAAGGTAAGACTTTGGGGCCAGGTATGATTACGTCTTCACTGCCTGGCTGTCTTTCTAAGAGGTGGGGACGTAGCCTGTGAGTGAGCAGAGCGCCTGGGTGCAAAGACACTGTCGTCGATGCACCTAGGGGATCATTTGCATTTTAATAAAAGGATAATTTCTACAGATTGTGAGCACCTATTGACATAGGAACAAAAGAATTGGATTCAGCTGACTGCTCACAGCCAACCCAGCATGTTGCTTTGCACTGATGAGAGGCAAGAACCATGAAACAGCTGTCTGTAGATCGGTTTACCTTTGGAGAAGGCTCTTGGTCCAGCTCTAAAGGGGTTGTCCAACATACATACGGGGCTCTCCATGGGTAAGCTAGGCTGAGGCCCCCTCCTAGCAGTGTTCCCAGTGACATCACCGCCACTGATGGGCAGGCTTTAGCGCTACCCTAGCCGTCTTACCCATTAGTGCGGATGACATCACCGGGATCACTGCTAGGCAGAAGCCTCAGCCTAGCTTACCCGTACAAAGCCTTTGGCCTGCGCGATTCAGCTGATGTCAGAGGGGCTGCCTGGGTGAAAATGGGGATATGTTCAGGTTCAGTTCTGAACCCGGACAACCCCTTTAACTAGAGGGTAGCTAATTCCTCAATGTTTGAATAGGAAATCCTCTGTGAGCTAAATAGCCAGGATTACAGGATGATACCTTTAAAACAACTATCAGGCTTTAAGATATTTGTTTCATATATATGAAAAAATTACACAAAAAATTTGATAAAATGACAGCTACATTGGAAATCGGTGGAGTGCAATTGGTATTATTTCAATAAGTCACGTCAATGGAGCTTTAAGGACACAAGGATAATATTTGAACCTGTAAGCCTAAGCAGGCTGCATTGTGTTGTAGACACCAGAGAGATACAGTAATACACAGATTAAAATAGTACGGTGTTGAGCACATGACTAGATTCACCATTAAGACAAGCTTGGCATGCGCCTAAGGCAGCAAAATGTGTGGAGGCATGGCTGATATTGTTATATTTATTACTTCTTTTTCCCTGCTATACTACTATATTTTTGCTATTTAGTATTACTACATATATTCTTCCCCAAACATTGGAGGACAAAACTTATAATAATCTTAGGATGTATTCACACACAGTAAGTAGTGAAGCAACAACTGTGTATATAGCCTGGGTGAGCAGTAACATCCGCCATAGAGAAACACATAATAGAGGAAGGTAAGCGTTGGCCCTAGGAGGAGTTGTGGCTCACATTAGTATTTATCTATATTCTATATCAGAGGAAGCCGTTCTGCTCAATGAATGAGAATACTACCAATAAATTATAAAATCACCAGAAGGCATTCACAAGAACTGGCCCTATTGTATTGGCCCAGTGTCAGACTAGTTTGCCTTGGGCTCAACAGGGGATTTAATTCCGAGAGCCTACCGTCTTAACTCCCACTTATAAACGCAACACTTTTGGTTTTGCTCCCATTTTGCATGAGCTGAACTCAAAGATCTGAAACATTTTCTACATACACAAAAAACCCATTACTCTCAAATATTGTTCACAAATCTGTCTAAATCTGTGTTAGTGAGCACTTCTCTTTTTCCGAGATAATCCATCCCACCTCACAGGTGTTGCATATCAAGGTGCTGATTAGACAGCATGAATATTGCACAGGTGTGCCTTAGACTGCCCACAATAAATGTCCACTCTGAAATGTGCAGTTTGATCACACAACACAATGCCACAGATGTCGCAATGTTTGAGGAGGCGTGCAATTGGCATGCTGACTGTAGGAATGTCTACCAGAGCTGCTGCCCATGCAATGAATGTTCATTTCTCTACCATAAGCGGTCTCCAAAGGCGTTTCAGAGAATTTGGCAGTACAGCCAACCAGCCTCACAACCACAGACCACGTGTAACCACACCAGCCCAGGACCTCCACACCCAGCATGTTCACCTCCATGATCGTCTGAGACCAGCCACCCGGACAGCTGCAGTAACAATCGGTTTGCATAACCAAAGAATTTCTGCACAAACTGTCAGAAACCGTCTCAGGTAAGCTTATCTGCATGCTTATCGTCCTCATCGGGGTCTGGACCTGACTGCAGTTCGTCGTCGTAACCGACTTGAATGGGCAAATGCTCACATTCGATGGCGTTTGGCACGTTGGAGAGGCGTTCTGTTCATGGACGAGTCCCGGTATTCACTGTTCAGAGCAGATGGCAGATAGCGTGTGTGGCGTTGTGTGGGTGAACGGTTTGCTGACGTTGTGGCTCGAGTGGCCCATGGTGGCTATGGGGTTATGGTATGGGCAGGCATATGTTATGGACAACAAACACAGGTGCATTTTATTGATGGCATTTTGAATGCACAGAGATACCGTGATGAGATCCTGAGGCCCATTGTTGTGCCATTCATCCACGACCATCACCTCATGTTGCAGCATGATAATGCACGGCCCCACATTGCAAGGATCTGTACACAATTCCTGGAAACTGAAAACTCACCGGACATGTCACCCATTGAGTATGCTTGGGATGCTCCGGATCGGCGTATATGACAGCGTGTTCCTGTTCCTGCCAATATATTGCAACTTCACACAGCTATTGAAGAAGAGTGGACCAGCATTCCACAGGCCACAATCAACAACCTGATCAACTCTATGCGACGGAAATGTGTTGCACTGCGTGAGGCAAATGGTGGCCACACCAGATACTGACTGGTTTTATGACCCCCCCCCCCTCCCAGTAAGACAAAACTGTGCACATTTCAGACTGGCATTTAATTGTGGACAGTCTAAGGCACACCTGTGCAATATTCATGCTGTCTAATCAGCACCATGATATGCCACACATGTGAGGTGGGATAAATTATCTTGGCAAAGGAAAAGTGCTCACTAACACAGATTTAGACAGATTTGTGAACAATATTTGAGAGTAATGCGTCTTTTGTGTATGAAGAAAATATTTCAGTTCAGCTCATGCAAAATGGGAGCAAAACCGAAAGTGTTGCGTTTATATTTTTGATCAGTGTACATCCTAAAATATACTGTTATACCTGTGCACACAGGTCATATTAATACAGTCTAATAGGGTGGCCAGCACTGTGTTGTAATATGGAGCCATCTGGGCCCAATCTTTGTTGGACCAGTTTGATCCTGATCAGGCCTACAAAAATGGCTCTGTCTGCTGTGCACATTTATACATTAGATATTCTATATGAAAATAAACAATTTCTAAAAATGAGGACATTATATATATATATATATATATATATATATATATATATTTCTTTGAGGAAATCAGAATAATATATGTACCCTATCTATAGTATACAATATATTAAAATGAAGATGTATCTAAAACGATGAGAGAGATTGATATGAGCCTCTAATTCTGTCCGAGGTGATGTGTCCCATTTTCACAATTTAAGGACTCCGGCATATTACAGCCATAATATTATATTTCAGTCTGCTACCTGTCCCATTGTCCGTCAAAGCAGCCTAGAGCTACAGTCAATGTAGATGCAAACAGAACCGTCCATGATTGATATTTGCCTAAAAAAAAAAGTCTTCAATCCCTGTCCCTTAGACTTAACCAACCCAAGTGAAGAAGGCCTCAATAAACTTCCCTAACAATGAAAGGAATAAACAGGGAGCCTTCAGTTTGGAGTCCATACATTGGCTCCATCACCTCTTGTAAAACATAATCAAGTTTGCTTGCAAGGAAAGAGGGCATGTCATTGTTGAAGTGCATTCTCAGCCGGATGGCAGAATTTCATTCACAGTTCGGCTCAATCAGTGCCATTAGCGATTTCTTGGAGAAGGTTTTCTAAACTGGAGATGCGCTTCTCTTGAGACTCAACAGTGGCTCGCAAGTACTTGATTTCTTCTAGAAGTTCTTCTAGGGAGACTCTCTAGTGAAGAAAAACAGAAAAAAAGTACACGTATGGAGGGTAGCTGTATCAAAGAGCATTAAGACTCATTTTAAAAAATGGCCCAAACATCTGAACAATGATCAAAAATGTAATTTCTGGGCCACAGTGAAAAGTCTATGATAGAATTCATGATATTGCATGTGTCAATGTTATTCAGGTGTCTTCTTATGTGGCAGAAGGTTCATGGTCAACTGCTACCTCTGAAGCTCTACTGGTATGCCGATGACCAGTCTCATATCTAGACATGTGAAGTACTTACTGAGAAGCCAGTATCACAAGAAGAGTAACTTCTACGTGGCCCAGTTGGTGGTTTGTTGTCCAGAATGTTTTTCTTGGTGACTTTAAGTTCCCTGTTCTTCACAGGTACATAGCCATCCCTGAGTGATACCAATATAGGGTCAGCAGTCTGTCCTGAAAACCATTCTTCTGCTTCCAGGGCTGGTTCAGGTCCAGGCGTGTCTGGATACAGATCATCCTGGAAGAGGTCTGACTGTAAGAAAGAGAAGAACCAGTCTCATTGAGGTGACTCCGGCCTTATATCTCCCAGTTATTTTACGTAATGGTGATAGGAAGTCTGGTCGCATCTTTTTTATTTATATTTTTTTTTACTGGTAACCATAATTTATGACCAGGGCCAAGATGCACTCTGGCAAGTCTGCCCCTTGTTACCAGACACCTACAATTGCATCTGGTAGAGTAGAAGGGAAAACACAGCTGTTGTGCTTACCTATACACCACATTTAAGGCTGATTTGGGAACATTTATCAGGACTGGCATTCCCAAGCACCAGTCTTGATTCCCTGTGGTAAGTGAGATGCCTCTTAAAAAATTTGTCACATCTCTGGCCCTCCGTGTGCTAGAACCTCACATCTACGCCAACAAGGAAGCCCTGCCCCTCCTGCTAAGCCCTGCCCTTTTTCTCGCCACTTAAGAAAAGTGTCGAGAAGCTGAAAAATTTGTGCACATATGGCATGTGCCATAATTTGCAACTTTTTTTTACACCACAATAGTGGCATAAAGTCTTTAATAAATGCCCCCCCATTGTGTGAATTCAAAATTAGAAGTAAAGTTACAGAGAGTCTGTCACCAGTAAATTTACTTTTATACCAGGCACAATGACTTGTAGGCTGGGGCGTAGCTAATGGCTCATGGGCCCTGGTGCAAGATTTCCGCTTGGGGCCCCCTTCCCTCAGTGCTTAGTGGCCAAGGGCAGGAAGCGCATAGCCTTCGTGCTGCCTGAGGCTAAAATTGAAATGGCACCCCCGCTCCCGTGCCAAATTCTTGATTTAACCCCCTTTCCTTGAGCCAGAGGTGTAACTTGACCAGCATGGACTTTCTATAATACTGGTGTCTTCTTATGCACCACAAGGGTATTTGGGCCCCCTCAGGCTCCTGGGCCCGGTAGCGACTGCTACCTCTGCACCCTCTATAGCTACGCCCCTGCTTGTAGGGCTAGCTCAGCTGAAAGTAATGATACCTTTCAGTTATTGATCCATTGTGAGATGACCATGCAGCCCAAGAACGGAGGGGCTGGCAGAGGAAGCAGGAGGAGAAAGGGTGCACAGAGTGGTTTAGGCTCACCCTCTGTGCACTTACAGTGGGATGCGAAAGTTTGGGCAACCTTGTTAATCGTCATGATTTTCCTGTATAAATCGTCGGTTGCTACGATAAAAAATGTCAGTTAAATATATCATATAGGAGACACACACAGTGATATTCGAGAAGTGAAATTAAGTTTATTGGATTTACAGAAAGTGTGCTATAATTGTTTAAACAAAATTAGGCAGGTGCATAAATTTGGGCACTGTTGTCATTTTATTGATTCCAAAACCTTTAGAACTAATTATTGGAACTCAAATTGGCTTGGTAAGCTCAGTGACCCCTGACCTACATACACAGGTGAATCCAATTATGAGAAAGAGTATTTAAGGGGGTCAATTGTAAGTTTCCCTCCTCTTTTAATTTTCTCTGAAGAGTAGCAACATGGGGGTCTCAAAACAACTCTCAAATGACCTAAAGACAAAGTTTGCCCACCACTGGTTTAGGGTAAGGATACAGAAAGCTGTCTCAGAGATTTCAGCTCTCTGTTTCCACAGTTAGGAACATATTGAGGAAATAGAAGACCACAGGCTCCGTTCAAGTTAAGGCTCGAAGTGGCAGACCAAGAAAAATCTCGGATAGACAGAATCGACGAATGGTGAGAACAGTCAGAGTCAACCCACAGACCAGCACCAAAGACCTACAACATCATCTTGCTGCAGATGGAGTCACTGTGCATCGTTCAACCATTCGGCGCACACTTTACACAAGGAGATGCTGTATGCGAAAGTGATGCAGAGGAAGCCTTTTCTCTGCCCACAGCACAAAAAGTGCCGCTTGAGGTGGGCTAAAGCACAATTAGACAAGCCAGCTTCATTTTGGAATAAGGTGCTGTGGACTGATGAAACTAAAATCGAGTTATTTGGCCATAACAAGGGGCATTATGCATGGAGGAAAAAGAACACGGCATTCCAAGAAAAACACCTGCTACCTACAGTAAAATATGGTGGTGGTTCCATCATGCTGTGGGGCTGTGTGGCCAGTGCAGGGACTGGGAATCTTGTCAAAGTTGAGGGACGCATGGATTCCACTCAGTATCAGCAGATTCTGGAGACCAATGTCCAGGAATCTGTGACAAAGTTGAAGCTGTGCCGGGGGCTGGATCTTTCAACAAGACAACAACCCTAAACACTGGTCAAAATCCACTAAGGCATTTATGCAGAGGAACAAGTACAACGTTCTGGAATGGCCATCTCAGTCCCCAGACCTGAATATAATTGAAAATCTGTGGTGTGACTTAAAGAGAGCTGTCCATGCTCGGAAGCCATCAAACCTGAATGAACTAAAGATGTTTTGTAAAGAGGAATGGTCCAAAATACCTTCAACCAGAATCCAGACTCTCATTGGAACCTACAGGAAGCGTTTAGAGGCTGTCATTTCTGCAAAAGGAGGATCTACTAAATATTGATTTCATTTCTTTTTTGTGGTGCCCAAATTTATGCACCTGCCTAATTTTGTTTAAACAATTATGGCACACTTTCTGTAAATCCAATAAACTTCATTTCACTTCTCAAATATCACTGTGTGTGTCTCCTATATGATATATTTAACTGACATTTTTTATCGTAACAACCAAGGATTTATACAGGAAAATCATGACGATTAACAAGGTTGCCCAAACTTTCGCATCCCACTGTAACTGCTCATTTGTGCTTATTTTTTCTCCAGAATAAAGCAACAAATCGCTAAGGCTAGCTTCACACTAGCGTTAAAATCGTTTGGCAGGTTCCAGCAGAGGAACAGCCTGCTGGAGCTCATCGTATCTGGCATAGCTGGAAGGAGCAGGAGCACCCCCAGGCTTCATTAACTATAATGGGACCCGATAGGGATCCAGCCTGTTTCCAGCATTAGTGCCGGGATTCAGCCAGACAAAAACCGGTGCTTGCACAAATTTTTGTCTGGCTGAATCCCAACACTAATGCCAGAAACAGGGTCCCATTATAGTCAAGGGCTCCGGCAGGGAAAGGCAGTATCCGGCTATGCCGAATACGATGAACTCCGTTAGACAGTTCCGGCAGAGGAGATTTTAATGCTGAATATGCTAATGTGCTAATGTGAATATTTTTGACAAGAGAAACAGCAAATGTCAGCCATGATAGCAGCTGAATTTAAATTAAGATGGGGAGATGAAGAAAAGTATAGGTTGTAGAAATCTGTCACCTTTCTTGGAACTGTCATAACAATGGGTTCACATTTCCTCTCGTGCAGTTTGTAAAATCTGTAGAAATGACACAATTTGATTTAAATAATTAGCAGAAAGATGCTAATTTAACAGAATATATTTTGAAAAACATCATCTAGTCACTTTGGTCACTCAATAATAGTTACACAACTGACACCTCCATAGAAAAGCAACACTCAAACTTAAAAGGGTTTTCCAGTCTCCTGATATAGAGGACCCATGTCCTATATCCTCAGGATAGGTCATCAATATCTGATTAGTGAGGGCCTGACACCCCTCACCCCCACCAATTAGCTGTCTCAGCAGTGAAATTAGCTGAATTAGCTGAATAGAGCAGGAAGAACAGCGCCATGTAGTGGTTGTGATGGGTTACTGCTGCTGAGCTTCCATTCACTTCAATGTGAGATGAGCTGCAGTAACCCAGCACGGCCACAACACTGTAGCTGTGCTTCCTGACCCATTCAAGAGCTAGTTCCGCTGCCGTAACAACTGATCGGTGGGGGCGCAGGATGTTGGAACCTCACTGATTGAATATTAATGACCTATCCTGAGGATAGGTCATCAATATCAGGAATGTCGAAAACCACTTAAAAGGGGTTTGGCCACTAACAATACACATCCCCTATCCACAGAAGGGGTAACAAGTATGTGATTTTTGGAAGTCTGACTGCTGAGAACCACAAGAACAGAGGTCCCGAAATGCCCCATGAGAATGGAGCGGTGATATACGTGTGACTACTGCTCCATTCACTTCTATGGGACTGCCCGAGGTTGAAGGAACAATTGAATGATCAGATACTTATCCTCTATGCTGGGGATAAGTATTGTCAGTGAGAAAACCCCTTTAACCTCTTGCCAACCACCCACTGACTATATACATCTGCATATATCTCAGAGAGCACAGCTGCATGCTAATCGTACATCTGCATGAGCGGGGAGCCCACGGTCAGTGACAGCAGGGCTCCCCATAGAGAAGAGAGGGATGTTTTTTCACTGTCCCTGCCTTTTTCATTGATCAATGCATAGAGCTTCATGATCGCTGCGTATAGTGATCAGGAAGTGGCAATGACGCTTCCTGCTCCAGTCCCAGCAGTCATGTGATTGCTGGGGGCCGGGAGTCTGTGTGAGCTGTTGGGTCTTATCAGACCTAGAGCAGCGCTGCACTGAGGCTGTACAGTGATGTCCAACCTCTCTGAAAGCTGTATTCTCCCTGTAACTGTCACAGCCATGCCCATGACCGTGACTTCTTTACCGCATGCAGTTGCCTGCGGTTTTGTATGGGTGTTCAACCACGGGTGAGGGCCGCTTGTTTGTGGCCTCACTTGTGGTTGCCGCGGGCAACTAGTGTTGTATTTAGCAGCAGAGCAGCCTGAGCGTCGCTAGGCAGCTTGCTGCCCTGGCATGCGGTCTCACCTGACTTTCTTTATGTTAGGTGTGTGTGTTGTGTGCACGGTGAATTATGTATTGTGTGCACTTCCCCTTTATGTGTCTTTCCCTTCTGTGGTACTGGAAGGGTTAACTTCCTTCCCAGTGTGTGTGTGATGTCACTGGGTGTGTCCAACCCTTGGGTGTGGCCACTTGGGCCTATATAGACCCTCTCTTTAGCAGGGCTCAGTAGGTTGTTTCAGTCTTGCTAGCTGGAGCAGCCTCTTGTCTTTTCTATCCGCCTGTGAGAGCCACCACTGTGGTCATAAGTTTAAGTTTAAGTTTAACTTTAGCTAAGTCTGTGTGATGTTTGGTTTATGTTTTCCTGTATTATTCAGTGCTGCCATGTATCTGGGTTCCGGTGTGTGGATGAGTTTGTGCTGACTTCTGTTTGCTATTTTGTGGACTTCAGCTTTCCTGCACACGGATCCAGTCAGCAGGGCTGTGGCAGGTGGCTGGAACTAGTGCAGCACCTGCCATATACATAGGCTTGCATTTGTTCCCCTTTTCCCAACAGCTTGGCCAGTGAGACTCCTGCTCCTCCGTGCCTAGGAGGAGTAGGTCGTCTTACCCTGACTCCTAGCGCAGGGACCGGACGGAGGGTGAGTTAGGGATCCGAGGTTCCTGCGCATGGGTCCTCCTACCTTTAAGGTCGGCCCATGCAGTTAGGAGTTAGGGTCAGGGTAGGGACGCTGTTAGGAGGTGACCTGCTCCCTATCCTGTTCTCCTGGCTGAGCAGCCATAACATCACCTGGCACGCACGGCTGAGGATTTCCCCCATCCTCAGCCGTGACAGTAACTGGGGGCAATGGGGCAGAATTTAAGGCTCAGAGAACTGCTTTAAAGGTACCTGTCATATTGAGCATGCAGTCTGATCTCCCAGCAGCATGTTATAGAGGGGGTGGAGCTGAGCAGATTGATATATAGTTTTGTGGGAAAATATTCTGTGTCATGTTCAATTTATTCATTTAAAGGGAACTTGTCATCAACTTTATTCTGCCCATACTAACAGCAGAATAAAGTAGAGACAGGTGAGATGATATCAGCGATCTGTCATTTCTAAGTTAAAAGTAAGTAGTTGCCGAGAACCAACATCACAATCATTGCAGACTGGGCCTGGAAAAGAGTCACGGCCACCTGAGAAGAGTCCTGGTTATTCATGAATCCCTGCTCTCCTGCCCACCTGCTGATGACTGACAGTCTTCTACCTAGTTTTCTCCCTTTGTCTCTAGGAGAGAACTTCCAATCATCAGCAGATGGTCGGGGAGAGCAGGAGATTAGGAATAACCAGGACTCTTCTCAGGTAGATGTGACTCTTTCCAAGGCCCGGGCTGCAATGATTATGATGCTGGTTCTCGGCAACCACTTACTTTTAGCTGATGTGTGACGCACCGCTGAGATCAGCATTTCTGTCTGTATTTTATCTGCCCTCATTGAGATCAGCATAAAGTTGATGACAGGTTCCCTTTAAATAGCAACTCTTTCTATGCTTAGGAGTCCAGTAGGCCGTCATATCTATATGTGAATGCAAAACCAATATGGGCAAAATACCAATAGCTCAATATGTGTGGCAAAATGCAATAGCTCACCAAAAATCCAAGTACACACATATAATGTAAATTAATTCTTTATTATTAAAAAGAAAATAGATACATAATGTAAGACAAAGTACACATAATAGCAGCAACACAGGACGATGCTATGGCAAGAATAAATCCCCCCCTAGACTCCCACTGTCAGTATTACAACGTCTATAAGACATACATCAATATTGTATAACACAGGTGTGAGGTCTCTGTGGGTTATACATACTATAAAGTGCCAATGCAACAATGGTTATCCCACTATCAAATGACAAGTGCTACAGGCTAGTGGCCTTTTAAAGAGTGTCCGTAGGATATACTCATATAAAGCCAATGGTCCCTAACACGATCAATACCACAGTACCACATTAAATCGTTGTGCAAAATAGCATAATAAGACAATACAGACCAGGAGTCAGGAAGGGAGGCGAAACGCGTGTCGGGGTTGGTGTCCCTTCCTGACTCCTGGTCTGTATTGTCTTATTATGCTATTTTGCACAACGATTTAAGGTGGTACTGATCGTGTTAGGGACCATTGGCTTTATAGTATGTATAACCCACAGAGACCTCACACCTGTGTTATACAATATTGATGTATGTCTTATAGACGTTGTAATACTGACAGTGGGAGTCTAGGGGGGGATTTATTCTTGCCATAGCATCGTCCTGTGTTGCTGCTATTATGTGTACTTTGTCTTACATTATGTATCTATTTTCTTTTTAATAATAAAGAATTAATTTACATTATATGTGTGTACTTGGATTTTTGGTGAGCTATTGGTATTTTGCCCATATTGGTTTTGCATTCACATATAGATAGGACAGCCTACTGGACTCCTAAGCATAGAAAGAGGAGCTATTTAAAGGGAACCTGTCATCAACTTTATGCTAATCTGACAGAAATTCGGATTCATTATTATGCGTACCTTGTCTTACATTATGTATCTATTTTCTTTTTAATAATAAAGAATGGATTTTTGGTGAGCTCAGAAATGGAAGGCTGTCAATCATTCAGTAGGACCGTCCACTGGACTCCTAAGCCCAGAATCAACAGGGATTTCAATCAATATGTTACAAGTTATAATGCATATGTTCCCACAAAACTATACAGTATATCATTCTGCTCAGCAACTCCTGCTTTATAACATGCTGCTGGTGGACTGGAGAGCATGATGACAGGTTCCCGTTAAACTAATCCGTTTACATTCAGCACTTATTAGTGAGGACCTAAAGATTTTTTTATTTCAATGTTTCCATCTCTCATGCTGAAAGTCTATATCCCCGCCTTACCTTGCTATTTCACATTTACTGACATCCAAGCCTCTCTTGGGCATGAAACCCATTCCCCTCTGGGGTTCCTTGCTACTGTAGGTATTCAAGTAATGGACATAGGGTGCCTCGCCTGTAATTTCAAAGTAACGAATACTACTGTCACCCTGAAAGAAAAAGTTATAGTGTCATTTATTTTTGCACAGCGTCAAATTCTGGGTACATTTTCTCGTACAGTGGTCCCTCAATTTGCACTGGTCTGGGGTTACAATATTTCTAATATACAATGGTTGTTCCTGGGCCCTTGTAACTAGACAACATACGTGCTACAGACACTTCTGATCTGTGGCAACGCTGATTGGTTAAAAGATTCAGCCAATCAGCAAGGCCTTTTTATTAGTAAATCCCCTGGAATATTGGATAGCGCCTCTCTACAGTATAGTACGGTACTATACATTCTGTACTGCTCTTTATGTGTGCCAAGATGAGCTGCTACTTCAGACACCAGGTCAAGATGCCTCCAAGATCCTGAAAAGCCTCCTGTCCTCTACATAAAAAGTGATTTCCAGCTTCCAGCAGCTATTTCTGACAGTTTTGTGTAAGGCTTGCTTCATTTGTATTAGGTCTGTTTCACACTGGCGTTTACTCGTTCCGGCAGCATGCAGCGGTATTTGTTCGGCATATTTGCCGTGCTGCGGCCGGATCTACGCTGCTCCCTATTATAGTGAATGGGGCAGGGCGGACTTCTGGCATCTCACGGATGTACAGTGTAGTACGGATCCGGCAGGCTGTTCCCCTGCCGGGACAGCCTGCCGGAACAAGTAATCGCCAGTGTGAAAGTAGCCATAGTTATCTGCTTATTATTTTTTTAATCCCCTTTTTCCTATGTTTGTCTTACATTGAAATAATAGAAAGACCTTGAATCAATAGTGTAATAGTCAATAGGAGGGAGGGATTCTAATAATGCCTACAGCAGTGGCAATACCTCACAACAGGGTAGTTGAAAATTGTTCTTGATTTGATGTTATTTTGATGTTATCTATTCATGCTTGGCTGTCTGTAGGTGTCACTGTTTAGTAAATTTATGCCCTGACTCAGCAGAGGGAATGAGCTTTCGCCTCTGATGGAGAAGCTATCTAGTTAGTATTGCATCAGCCAAGTTTCAGTTTAGCAAACAATAGGGCGGTGGCTCACTCTGGATGGGATTGTGGAACAGGTGCTGCTAACCCAGATTAGAGGGACACCCACCCTCTTGGTGATAAATTGTAAAACTAGAATGATGGGCGAGCACACTTCATTTGGATCATAAGGTACATAAAATTTCATTAAATCACAGTATAAATGAACACGTGTAAATACGTTAAAATAAAGTCAATTGGTAATTAAAATACAATAAAATATATAGTGCACTTTAAATCATTCACAAAGTCCACAGATTAATAGAAATGTCAGGATAGTTCTGTTCACACAGCATATATTGCAATTTGATTAATAGTATTTGTACCAGAGTGCTATAAATCAATTGCCGTCCTGTAGGAATGGAAGTCCGCTTATAGAATAAAAATAATTAACTTAGGTCCTCCTTTCTAGGAGATCTCCGATCACAGTACTGTTTCACAGATATTTCCCAAGTATTATACGCTGGTATTGTAGCATCAATGTAGACAGATGATTATAGTACTCTATTCAGTCCGAAATCGACTGCAATCTCTGGAATATTATGCATGTGCTTCCCAGACGTTAGGTACCGATCATATGCACCAACTGGCTATATTGTATTATTCAGTCCCGTATTGACTGTAACTGTTGAACTCATATATGAAGGCTTCTTACCTCCCTCGTTGTTGGTAATCTGTTTCAAGCAAGGGTCGGGCGGCGCGGGGCACTGCCGGCGTCTCGCTCCGTCCTGCTCCAGCTGGCTTACCCGAGATCTCACGAGATTTCAAAGTGGGATTCTCGTCCGGCACAATAGAGAGGACACAGTGTATCTTCGGTATAGTTCAGATTATTTTTACAGTCCTTCAATCCGATTTTACAGCATGGCCATGCTCATAGATGCGGAGGTGCTTTTCTTACAGGTGTGCGATCCAGCCCATACATGTTTCGGGAACTCTCCTTCCCTTCATCAGTGGTCCACTGATGAAGAGAAGGAGAGTTCCCGAAACGAGTATGGGCTGGATCGCACACCTGTAAGAAAAGCACCTCCGCATCTATGAGCATGGCCATGCTGTAAAATCGGATTGAAGGACTGTAAAAATAATCTGAACTATACCGAAGATACACTGTGTCCTCTCTATTGTGCCGGGCGAGAATTCCACTTTGAAATCTCGTGAGATCTCGGGTAAGCCAGCTAAAGCAGGACGGAGCAAGACGCCGGCAGTGCCCCGCGCCGCCCGACCCTTGCTTGAAACAGATTACCAACAACGAGGGAGGTAAGAAGCCTTCATATATGAGTTCAACAGTTACAGTCAATACGGGACTGAATAATACAATATAGCCAGTTGGTGCATATGATCGGTACCTAACGTCTGGGAAGCACATGCATAATATTCCAGAGATTGCAGTCGATTTCGGACTGAATAGAGTACTATAATCATCTGTCTACATTGATGCTACAATACCAGCGTATAATACTTGGGAAATATCTGTGAAACAGTACTGTGATCGGAGATCTCCTAGAAAGGAGGACCTAAGTTAATTATTTTTATTCTATAAGCGGACTTCCATTCCTACAGGACGGCAATTGATTTATAGCACTCTGGTACAAATACTATTAATCAAATTGCAATATATGCTGTGTGAACAGAACTATCCTGACATTTCTATTAATCTGTGGACTTTGTGAATGATTTAAAGTGCACTATATATTTTATTGTATTTTAATTACCAATTGACTTTATTTTAACGTATTTACACGTGTTCATTTATACTGTGATTTAATGAAATTTTATGTACTTTATGATCCAAATGAAGTGTGCTCGCCCATCATTCTAGTTTTACAAGTTTCAGTTTAGCTCAACCTGCTGTTAAGGGCAGATTTTAGTTCAGTTTTAGCTTAGCCTGAGAGCGAGAGAGAGGCAGAAGCCATTCCAGTATGGGTCTGCTTGTGAGAAGCAGCAGTCTCAGAGCTTGACTTTGACTGTTGCTGATAAGCAACCCAGCTTGTAGAGGACCTTTCACTGGTTCTGACATTACAGTATAAGTACCTGGCAGTGTAGGGCATATTGAGGAGAAGTGATAGCTTGTTTTTTTTTTCAGGGAAAATTAGTTAGTTTCCATGAAGCACAAGTAAATTTGGCTTCGCGGCAAATCAAATTTTTCCTGAAATTTTGATCGAAGTCCACTTTGGATACTTCGATTCGCTCGACACTAACCCGCACCAATCCCACAACACCAAGGGCTCCCCAACTACCATCAGGCAGGATCCCCATCAGGGTGTTCTCCGAGGTAAGAAAAGGCTCGTCCTCCTGTCACTACTTGGCCCTAGGGAGCATCGGTGTGAAGATTGCCACTGTGAATAATTGCTGCAGCCAGAGCCACTACCACTCCCATCCACCTCTCCTCCGGGGCTTGCGGCACTAACATGAAAAAATTGCATTTTTCCAAAAGGAGTTGTTACTCCTCATCAGTAGAGAGAAGGGCCAGTTGCCTGGCAGAGGTATTGTGTACAGCTCAACAAGCTCATCACACAGCAGTAAGGAGTATGTGCATAGTAACATTTTGTGAAATTCATATCATATATGGATATTCATTATGGGGGACATTTATCATCCTCTTGGTGTCAAAAAGTCTCAAACTTTAGTGCACCCCATGGTTTTGCAAAATGTTGCAACTCTTTAGCAATTTAGAGAGTCACTTGACAATTTTCCAAAAAGTATGCAGGGGATGGGTGCTGTGGGGGCTGCTAAAACTAGCTCCCTTGCTGGTGTAGATTGCCATTTTGTGAATGGACCCGTGCAGATGTACCAAAAAAACTAAGAGGCGTACGCCAGTGGGGGATAGATTAAGTACTGACATTTGCGACCACATACTATCCCATGAACTGAAACTAAATGTGTATGTACATACGTACCTTGCCACAGAGGTAGACTACACTGGAGTCAGGGTCATAGAAAGGAAGCAATACTCCATTGCTGGTGTCCATTTCTTGTAAGGCAATAGGTTCTTCGAAGTTACTCTAGACAGTAGAGGGGTTATGTCAGCACAAATCCAGTAAAAACATGAAAGAAATTATTTGGTTGTAAACCTGCACAATAGCAAAGCAGAATGAGTACACACACACAGGAACGTAGAAATGGCCGCGGATGCTCGGGCCTCTCCATTAACTTACTGGGCTTGCTTACTTTGCTACTGTTGAAACTCCCATAAAAGTAAATGGATAGAGCCGAGGATGTGCAGATACTTCTCATTCCCTGTGATACGAGATAGAGCCCTATTCTCAAGGTAGGTCAGGGTTCTGGAGGTGGAACTAGCACCTATTAGACATTTATGGTATAGCCTGTGGAATATGACTTAAGGAGGCAAGTAAATGGATTTTTCCATTACCAAAACTTATCACCTATCCAAAAGGTGATAGCTGTCTGACTGAGTCCGACTGCTGGGACCCCCACCGATCAAAAGAATGGGGTACCCTATGTGAATGTAAAAGTACTTCCATTGCGTGACCACCGCTCCATTTACTGTCTAGGGGACTGAAGGGATGGGACTGTCAAGCAATCATCAGCTATTTCCATCAGTTCCTTGGACCCCCCCCCCTTCCCTCCCCATCAATCAGACCTATCTTGTGGATACTTGATAGGTTTTAATTATGGGAAAACCCCTATAATTTGTATCTGTTGTTCTGATACTCTGTTGACCATTATTGATTACAAAAGGTTTGGAAAAGTTGCTTTGCTAGTGCCGAAATATTATCAATTCGAAAAAAAAAATTATATGTTCTAGAAAAAATATAATAAGCAAAAATGCAAACCCGTGCACAAGAGATATCACTTTATTTCAGCAGTGCCATAACCTCTCTGAGTCACTGCATTACAACTGACTTATAATGAAGCATATCTACGAGTTACGTCAATTATATATTTAGAGATGACCCTCTACATTCACAGTAGAGGTCTCACCACAATTTCTGTGCTTACGCAGTAAGCGTCTGTTGAGCGGAAGCTGATGCACTGTGCATGCACCAAAACTGTGGCACACAGCACCGGCTCGCTACCACAGGGTCAGGCAAGCAGACACTGATGCCTGGGCCTGTCAGTCAAGTGGAGGGGGCATGGAGAATAGAAGAGCTGAAGGGCTAGACCCCGGCCCTCGGTGCACTGAAGCCCTAATTCATATATATATATATATATATATATAGAAGAAAATTCTTTCACTGGAACAGCAAAATTGATTTTTGCCATCCAGGTATTGTTTTAATAAGCAGGATCATCCCTACCAGGCCATATGCCAGGTTTAATACTATGGATCCTGCTGGTCCTGCCTAAAGATGGTGTACTGTATGAAAGTATTACATAGGTGCACTTTGTAACTTTATGTGCACCCTGTGGTAAAGGGTATTACTAAGCCCCCATATCAAAGTCAAGGATGAGCCTCCAGAGCAGTATAACTATTTTTGGCAAGCCAGAGGATAGGTGGTATTGCCAAATATCAGATCGTCTACATTAAAATGAGTCCACATAGCAAAAAGTTAATTTTCCACTTTTCAAAAAACAAACATGGTCACTGCATCTGAATAGACCCCCCTGGTCTCTGTGCCCTACAGCTGGCACTATGGCTGCTTCAGCTATAGGTATACTTGCAGCATACAGCGCAAATACAATAAGATTGTACAGTATATACAATGGATACATTTATATTCTTTAAGATACAGTAACATTCATTCATTGATTTTTTTTTTTTATTGTGCGACTCAAAATATAAAAAAAAAAACAGTTCACCTGCTGCACAAAAAATCATAAATGTAATATTACAGGTTATTTGTTTTATTTAGTTTCATATACTTTAAATATAAGGCCTCTTTCACACGGGCGTTGCGGGAAAATGTGCAGGTGCGTTGCGGGAACACCCGCGATTTTTCCTCGCGAGTGCAAAACATTGTAATGCGTTTTGCACTCGCGTGAGAAAAATCGCACGTGTTTGGTACCCAAACCCGAACTTCTTCACAGAAGTTCGGGCTTGGGATCGGTGTTCTGTAAATAGTATTATTTTCCCTTATAACATATTTAATAAGGGAAAATAATAGCATTCTGAATACAGAATACATAGTAAAACATCGCTGGAGGGGTTAAAAAATAAATTAAAAAAATGTATCTCACCTTAGTCCACTTGTTCGCGGCCCGGCATCTCCTTCTGGCTTCATCTGATCTCTGTGCAGTAACAGGACCTGTGGTGACATCATTCCGGTCATCACATGGTACGTCACATGATCTTTTACCATGGTGAATCACCATGGTAAAAGATCATGTGACGTACCATGTGATGACCGGAGTGACGTCATCAAAGGTCCTTGACCTATAATTAATGCTTACCACAGGTCCTATTCAGTAAAGGGGACAGAAGGAGATGCCGGCATCGCAAACAAGTGGACTAAGGTGAATTAAATGATTTTTTTTTTTAACCCCTCCAGCGCTGTTTTACTATGCATTCTGTATTCAGAATGCTATTATTTTCCCTTATAACCATGTTATAAGGGAAAATAATAATGATCGGGTCTCCATCCCGATCGTCTCCTAGCAACCATGCGTGAAAATCGCACCGCATCCGCACTTGTTTGCGGATGCTTGCGATTTTCACGCAACCCCATTAATTTCTATGGGGCTTGCGTTACGTGAAAAACGCACAAAGAGGAGCATGCTGCGATTTTCACGCAACGCACAAGTGATGCGTGAAAATCACCGCTCATGTGAACAGCCCCATAGAAATGAATGGGTCAGGATTCCGTGCGGATGCAATGCGTTCACCTCCCGCAACGCATCCGCGCGGAAAACTCGCTCGTGTGAAAGGGGCCTAAGTGTTAATGGTTAACGTTGACATACGTATCATGCATTGCTGCATGATCTAACATATCCACGGACACCATGCTGACACACTGCATTGTAAAGCCAGAATTTGCACTGCTATTATCTACTGATAGCATAAGATCATTTTAGAATATGGAATGGCTATCTCCCTCAGAAGTAGATACTGTATATAGTTATCTATGAAGAGCACTATTAACTATGACAGACACTGATGAACAGTCCTCAGATTGGGTCATCAACATCTGATCATTGGGGTTCCAAGTCCTGGCTTCTCTCTCCAATAAGCTGTGGTTTCTTCTTCGCTGTCACCTCACATCCATTGTCACATGGCCTTTCTGCGCTCAGACACATTCAAGTAAATTGGATTGAGCTGCAATACCAAACACAACTGCTATGTAATGGGTGGCGCTGTGTAAACCATGAAGAGGCCGCAATGCTAGTTCATGAACCACAACCCGTTAAACCATCTGATCAGTGGGGGTGCTAGGAGTCTGACCCCCACCGATCTGATATTGATGACCTATCCTGAGGATAGGTCATTAATATTAAAATCCCAGAAAACCCCTTTAAGTTCTGGGCAACTCCCTTACACAAGCCATCGTGCAGTCTAAACCCGCCTTTAGTCTCCCATGAAACACCTTTAACCTTATTTATCTGGGGTCCTAGGATGTGGCAGTCTACTGCTTTATGCAGATCAAGAAATTGTCTGTACTAGGATGAAATGTTATGACCATCCTCATCCTCTATATAAACGGGTCACTATTATGCATCTATATGATATAACAGAAAATCCATAGAATGAGGCAGATCATGACACCACTCCATGTTGTTGCTGAAGCTGAAGAACCTCTGGGAGCTCTGGGCCATAGGACTTCAAATAAGAAAGACCTTGGGTTGGGAAAACTGAAACTAATTGGGCAAATCTGACAACCTAACACTCTCAGTACACCTGGTGCCTATGTCTTTCCCATAGCCCAATATACTATGAAGTAATTAAATACAATTGCATTTTATAACACTCTTTTCTTCGTTGTGTTGGGTTTGTTTGTAAGACATTATTTGCTCAGCGCAATTTAATAATCATTCATATTAGTTCTCCATCAATCATCATGTCTCTGAGTGTTTCATTTAACTAGCAGGGTAGTGGTACATTTTTTGACCTTATGCTTTGGAAACAGTGACAATAGCAATCAAATTCCCATGTCTGCCATTACCGGGTCCCATAAGCCCAGCTCTCTCTGACTCATCCGTGTAAAGCCCGTTGTAAAGATATTTCCATCTCTGGTAAAGATGGCTCGCATAGGTCTCATCCCCTCATGGGGGGCAAGTTTCTCCTGTGAATGGGAGGAGGTAAGGTGGAAAACAAATTGGTCATAACATTTTTTATAGACACAAAGGCTCACTGTCCTGGCAGGAAGCGTAAGACAGTATGTTACTGGCTCCTAATTCTCTGCAGCTATAGTTACCAAGGTGACCCTGGATGAAACGATCTGTAGATGCGTCAACTACCCAAAAACTGCTGGTATCTCTGCCAACGTCCACATGGCATGGACATCAAACAAACTAGAAAATCAGGCCAATTATTCTATTGAATCTCTTAGCTCATTAACCTTTCCGAACAGGGAGCAATCAGTTACATGGCAGAAAGATTTTCCAACTTCTGAGGAACCAATAAGGAGTCCAATTCTCACCCAAACATTGGGGTGGCAGAGCGTTCTGCAGATTATTTTTTTTTCATTGGAAAATTTGTCTGTGAATATTGAATTTGAATGTTGGGATCCTTTTGCCTTGGAAACTTTTAAGCAAGGACGATACATTTTCTGGAAAAAGGAGCATGCTTTTATGTTTCATCAGAAGACCACATTATGTTATAATATGCAAAGAGAAAAAAAGAATTATGTTATAACCCAAAATAAATATTATAAACTATACCGTCCAACTGTTAAAGATATAATTGTCCAATATGATACAATCTACCGATTGTTTTAATTGGAATATAAAATATCATTTTTTTGGTCACCTTAGTATCTGTGCAGTCCTCAGGAAGTCAGTATAATAGATAAAAAAGAGATAGGTATAATAAATAAACATGCAGAACACCTTCTCATACCGGATCCCACAGAGCCAGCTGCCTTTCACTCATCTTGCTGAAACCGGTGGTGAATATTTTGCCATCAGACAGAAAAATGGACTTGATCGGCCGAGCCCCTTCATGTGCTCCACTTTTCTCCTAGTTTGGTTAGCAGGTTAAGGTCACCACAGCAAGTTGAAAACACAAACATGCACGAAGATTAGTGTCACACGGGGGAATCACTCCATATTCTCAGTTATCCACACTTCGGTAAGTGCAAATGGCTAATCATTTTATTTGTTACTAACTTAATAGAAGTTCCTTCAAGAGTTTAGAGCATAACTAACAAGCTTCCAAATGGTTAATACTTGTCTGAATTAAAAGGGTACTAAATCAAGCAAAATCATGTACTGTGGAAGGACACTATGTGTGTCTATATGTCAATGCCTTGACTGCTGTATGCTACAATTATATGGATATACAAAATCATACAGAGGGTAATAGCCCCGGTATTCTAGTGACATATTATAGCGATAACAGTGGTGGCAGGTGGTACCAAGACTGTGTATAATGCTACTAGCAATTGTATGGTTTGTGACATATAAATTAGCATAATAGTGAACCTCAATGGTCTAATAGGGGTATACGGCTTTGAAACTCGTGAAGATAGCATGCACACTATGAAGAAATTAAATAAAACTTAAAGCAACCCTTCAGTAAGAAGCTCAAAAATGACATGCAAGTCTGGACTTACAGATCTTGCTCCTTGGCAGTTTTTTATCTCAGCTCCAATAATACAGAGCTGTGATTTGAGAATAAAGTTTAGCTACAAAGCCTACAGGGACTCTGAGGTAGTCTGAGACACTCCTACTCTGTCTCCAATGATGAGACCGAAAGCGCATCTCAGACTATGCAATGTAGCTAAAGTGTAATCACAACTGTGCCTTAATGGAGTTGACCTAAAAAACTGACTTACATATAATTTCGAGCTCTTGATTGGTGGGTTGTTTTAAAGAGCCAATCAAAAGCTCATGCATAAATAGTAGACCATGAAAGGCCAATAAATAAGTGGTCATTTATTTGGGAAGATCATTGGGACAACTATTGGGAACAAACATTCATACGAATGCTCGTTGCTGATAATTACCCCATGTTATTGTGCCAACAAACTAGCAAAATGCATTGTTTATGGGGCACATAAAATCATTTGTCGGCAGCACATCTCCCTGTATATAGGGATGAATGATCGTAGTAGTGATCATTCATCCCCATACAGAGGACATAATATGTATATGAATGTATCTATTAAGCGGGCAATGATCAAGAACAAACATGTCGTTCCCAATCATTGCCCTGTATAATATACAAAGTAAACCGGCCAGTTTGACATAAATAGTAGACCAAGAAAGGCCAATAAGTGCTCATTTATTTAGTCAGATCATTGGGACAATTATTGGGAACAAACATTCATACGAATGCTCATTCCTAAAAATCACCCCATGTAATTGTGCCAACCTTCACCAAACAAACTGGCAAAATGCATTGTTTATGTGGCACATAAAATCATCATTTGTCGGCAGCACATCTCCCTGTATATAGAGATAAATGATCGCAGTAGTGATCATTCATCCCCATACAGAGGACATGATATGTATATGATTGTAGCTATTAAGCGGGCAAGGATCAAGAACGAACATGACGTCCCTAATCATTGCCTTGTGTATTAGCCAATAAAGCATATCAAGAAGTTCATGCGCTCCAGTTTGGCTTTTATCAGTAAGTTTCTGATAAAAGCTTGGGTATTCCTGGCCAGGGTCACTCACTGAACAATTATATTAGTAAGGCTGCATTCACATTGGTGTTTGAAATTCTGGTATTCTGTTCCGGCTTAGGAAGGGAATACTGGAAATGCCGTATCCTGCATATGCTGTACACTATTAGTGACCAACACATCCCATTCACTATAATGGGGTCTGTTGGGTTTCTAGCATGAATGCCAGCATTGTGCCAGACAAAATACCGCTGCATGAATACCAGAATTTCAAACACCAATGTGAACGTAGCCTTAATGGTCCACAGATGACCAAGTTGCCAACACCCAGAACAAAGTGGAGTAGAACAGACAGTTATTTCCTCCACAGTTCATCATATAACTGCAAGGAGAAAACTACCTGCATTGGTGGAAATCTACTTCAGCATTTATTGTCTAATGTTGGATATGACCATTAATTAGATCCCTATGGAGAACATACTGTCCACAGCAGCACATGCAAAAAACCCTTTCATTCAGGTCAAAATGAAACCACAACTGTCATATCCAAAAGCCCTGAAATCACCACATTACAATATCAAAATGTGCGAAAGGGGTTTTCCAGTCAGATCTTTTTTTTTAAAGTGTGTTAAAGGGTTGAAAATTAATTAACAAATAAGCACCACTCACCTCTACCGATCCCCTGCCACTGCCATGCCCTCCTCTCCACTGCTTGTCCTGGCTTGATACACTGGAAATGTCAGGAACAGCCCACTCAGCCAATCACTAGCTCAGGTGGGTAACTACTTCAGTCAGTGACTGGCTAAGCAGAACTTACCTGGAATTTTTGGTGCGTCCATCTGGAAATAGGAAGTGGACAACAGCAGGGACTGGACCAGAACGGCAGCGACATATAGGGGATAGGTGGAAAGGAGTAGTGCTTCCAGGGTTGAACTGGCCCACTAGATGATCCTGGCACAGAGGGCCCCAAAGGTCCAAGGAAAACCCATTTGGCTGCCCTTTGGAGCCAATCTATTGCCACTAGGGTTTATTTTTTTTTATCCAAAACCTATTAGACATGATTGAGTCTAATTGATGAAATAATGGTTGGTCTTCTAGAATAATTTCCTCTGGTGGGCCCAAGGAACCCCTGTACATGGTTCTTTGTTATTTTTAAGCCTGTTTCTTTAATTATCTCCCTGAAAGATCCCTTAAATAACCTGTAGGTCATATAAATAATATAAATAACAATTAATATTGTAAATCATCATATTTTACATGGAGAAAGCACAGTGGACTTACAGAAATTTATGATTTCACAAAGTTTGCTGCTTCAGTTTTAATGGTGGCAATTAACTGTCATATTTTCACTCAAAAGTTAATTTTCATATATGTTGTTGCATATATAATCCATAATCACTAATTATTGTGTTCACATACCACTTGTTTAATAAGATTCCATCCATAGCAACCGCTCCTCACAAGACTTCTTTCTGACTATCTTCTCAAGATGGCCGCCGATGCCCTTACCCTAAAGCTAAGACCTCCCTCCCTTACTACCCAGAATTCATTCGACTCATCTCGTGAATGCGCAGCCTCACCCCAACCAATCGGCTTTCTCCAGACTTAAATACGCCCTCTTCCTCCCGAGTAGTTTATCGCTAATTTTTACTGCGAATATCGGCACTATCCTGGTCTGACTGGAGCGCGCACGCAGCGTTCGGGACTGCCCACTACTACGTCCTCCGTCTCCTGTATATAGAAGATAGGAGACGGAGGACACCTAGCAACGCTGTTTTAGCCGCACCACTGAAATGCCTGGGGGAGTAAAGAACATGCAATTACTAGGCAATTCAATACCTATACAAAAGTATTAACTAGGGAACTAAGGTAAACTTAGACCAATCCAATTACATTAAAAAAAAATATCAAAGTTACTAGGCAAGGCAAAAGTGATAACTAGTGAACAAAACACTGACATTTTGGGTCCATGGCCAGGAAACTCCCCAGATCTTAATCCCATTGAGAACCTGTGGTCAGTCCTCAAAATGTGGGTGGACAATCTAAAACACAGTAAGGGCTCATGCACACAAACATATTTTCTTCCATTTCCCTTCCCTTTTTTTGCGGCCCGTGTGCATTCTGTGTCAGTATGTCCACATGGCCGTTCAGCAAAAAATAGAACATGTCCTATTATTGTCTGCATCACAGACAAGGATAGGACTGTCCTATTAGGGGCCGGCCATTCCGTTCAGCAAAATACGGAATGTACATGGCAGGTATCCGTGTTTTGTGCCATGCGCATGAACACTAGTTCTGATAAAACTCCAAGCACTGATCACGCAAGAATAGGTTGCCATCAGTTTAGGATTAGGCCCAGAAGTTGATATCCAGCATGGCAGAGTGATTTGCAAAAATCTTAAAAAAGAAAAGTTATAAACTTGATGAAATTGTCAAAAAAAGTAAAAATAACTTAAGAAATGGTTATAATTGTAGTTCAGTGTACCATAGAAACATCTGACGAAAAGATCTAAAAACGCTGATGCAGCACACTTTGTGAAAACCAAACTTTGTGTCAGTCTCAAAACCTTTGGCTGTTACTCTAAGGTGAATAATAGGGAAGGGACTGATGTATTAAGCAGCTCTTGCTGTGGTCTGAAGGTATAATACAACTCATAATGTAGTGATCTCAGGACTGGGACATAAGGCTGAGGAAAATGGATATGAATTACTTACAGCCACTATTTCTTGCTTCCGAGGGTCTATAACACGTAATTTCTTATCTTTGCAGGTAGTGGTGATGAGACTTCCATTATAGTTCCAACAGACATTGTAGATGAGGTCGCTATGCATCTCATCCAGAGTAATAAGTGCCTCACCAGTCCCCACGTTCCAGATAATGAGCATGTTATCACTGCCTAACAGTAAAGGAGAAGTAAAAAAAATAACATAACAATATACAGTAGAATAGATCATTCTAAATTGTAATTTGTATAATTATAACTTTCAATGGGTCCGCAAAAAATGCGGAGAGCACACCGTCTGCTGTCCGCATCAGTATGTCCGTTCTGTAGCCCCACAAAACAAAATAGAACTTGTCCTATTCTTGTCCATTTTAGGCATTGTTATAATGGATCCGCAAAAAAAAAAAACAGATGGCATACAGATTTCATCAGGTTTTTTTTGCGGACCGCAAAACACATACGGTCATTTGCATGTAGCCTCATGGGCATAAATGATTGACTTTCTGAGTATTTTTGCTGTGCTCGCCTCTTTCCCAAAAAGTGAATGGGGCTAAGTGGATGGGGCGGGGAATCAGCTGCCCAAAAATGTATGATAATTTATACTAGAAATTAGCATACAGTATAGTGCAAATCTAAGCCAGATTTGCTTTTCAGATTTATTGACTTCCTAAGGGATTATGCACACGACCGTATGCCCTCCAAGACATATGGTCCGGAGAGGCATATATCGTGCGCACGGTAGCGCACAGAATCATAGGTTACTATGATGCTGTGCACATCGGGCCGCCCGTGGGACTATTGTCCCGCAGATCCCATGCGCACGATGTATGCAGCTCCAGGACACATGGCCTGGTCATGGACCCTATGTCCCGGAGGGCATGCGGTCGTGTGCATGAGCCCCAAGGATGTTTCAAATTTACTAAGAGGCCTGTGCCTGTTAAAGTTGGCACATCTTGCTCCAGAAGATTTCTGATTTAGACTTGAGTATCCCTCCATCTGTTATGGAAAAGATTTGGAAGGAGCTCTGAGATACCAGATCGGCTTTGAATTTGAATGAATGTCCACTCTAGAGCATCAATATTATTATTTTTTTCATCTAAATAGATTAATAGTTCTGTGCTAATTTATTTCATTAAACTTTACAGGGGTCGAGCTCCCTTTTCACAGTCTTTCAGTGATAGACCGTTGGATGCGTACAGTCACCAATAGGTGGAGCTCAATGAAAATAACTCCCATTTAACTAATTAGGTGCTGTATAAATGTGTATACAGTGAGATCCACTTAGTTGCAGCTGCAGTAGGACTGGGTGATTTTGCAAAAACAAAAAATGTTGATTGTTTTCAACTTAAAGGGGTTGGCCCATCTCATACATTGGTGGCATATTGCTAGAATATGCCACCAGTGTCTGATAGGTGCGGGTTCCAGAGGTGGGATCCACACCTATCTCCAGAACGGATCCTGCAAACGGAACATGTGCGACTGCCCTCCATTCATTCCTATGGGACTGCCGAAAATAGCCGAGTTACGGCTTGGCCATTTCCGTCAGCCCCACAGAAGTAAATGGAGTGGTGGCCATACTTGCACGGTGCACTTCCCACTCATTTCCATGGGACTACTGAAAATAGCCAAATGTGCTGCTCGGCTATTTTTGCCACTCCGATGGAAATGAATGGAGGGCGGAAATACATGTGGGGTCTGCTCTCCTTCACTTTGCAGGCTCCATTCTAGAGATAGGTGCAGGTCCCAGAGGTGGGGCCCGCACTTATCAGACATTGATCACATATCCTAGTGATATACCACCAATGTCTGAGATGGGCCAACCCCTTTAAGGGCAAATATTGATTATAAGCTCAATTTTTTTTCTGGCCATAATTTTTCTTTACCTTTCTATCCTCAGGATAGGTCACCTGCAGTAAATATGCATGCCTGGTCAGTAGGGCCAGCCATTCGTCAGTATTAGGGGGTTACCTGCACTCAGTAACACATTGCGGGTTGAGGGATGCCATGTAATAATTCCCACTCTCTTTGAGTGACCTTCCAGCGTCACAATAGGTTCAGTTATTGATCGCACTGGTGTGTAGTCTGGGATTTGCCAAACCTGAGAAGAAAATGTAAGTTATGTATTTATATGTCCATCATTTATTAAATATAACACAGAACATGACATTTTGAAAATTAATACAATGAAAACCAGAAACCGATATATAAGGAATTATGCCATGATTGATGTACAAAGTAAAAATCATACAATATATAGTAGACGACAATGCCTTTGTAAGAAAGTTAGAAAAAGCCCTGCACCTCACATGGATTCAGAGATCTCCCCATTCATTGCTCCAATTGCTCTGCTAGATTGTCTACAGCCTGGCAGCTCAGAGGGCGAGTCCTTTCTGCCGCAGCTCTCTCCCTGTAATTGCCACAGATTCTAACTAGACATATGGCTGGTGGCAGCTGAAGATTTAAACTGAGTGTGTGCGACCAGCTCAGTGAGACGGACAAAGAAAATAAGGAAAACCACAAGCAGTAGGTGGCGCTATACAGATCCATTTTATTGAATAGCTCAGTGGCTAAGTTTTTAATTACATGCAATTACAAAAGTATTCAGATCTTGGTGCTGGTTTTAGAAAATGCCCTATTCTTGCCTGATTTGTGGATAAGAATTGGCATTTTTTCAATGGGGCCCGTGAAATCTGTATTTTGCTGATCCGCGATTTGTAGACCACAGAATAGATACGGTCATGTTTTATACAGCCGGCACCCGCCCGCACTGACAGGGAGCGGTGATCGCAGCACCTGTGAGTGAAGGCAGAGAGATGCAGTTACCTCTGCCCTCCGATCTGAGCCCCCGATTTAAAACACGCCATTTACCTTTTTTTTTTGTCATCTTGTCCTCCCCCAAAAATTTAATAACGGTGATCAAAACGTTGTGCATACTACAAAAATGGTATTAATAAAAACTAAAGTTTGCCACGCAAAAAACAAGCTCTCATACAGCTCTGTAGACCGAAATATAGAAAAGTTATGGCTATAGCGATGAAAAGAAAATTTAGATCTTCCCAAAAGTAGTAAAATAGTAAAAGACAATACAATAAAGGCTCTAAATGTATATAGACCTAGCTAACACTCCAGTGTCAAAAATAGAAGGACCCACTAGAGGGGGAGGAGTATCACTGTCTAAAATATAACTTTTAATTCAATATGCAACTAAAACACACCACATTGATGCAATATCTAAAAGACATATATGGGGTCCAAGCCTGGTATCCCAGTACTGGTAGAGAACTAATAATAAACCTGCTCCACCTGGTGAAGGTGCGAGCAGTCTTACCAGACCAATGAGAATACTGGGATCATCAAGGGTGTCCAGGTGGATGGTTCAAGGATGTCAGGTATATACTGGAAACGAGGTCACACTGTGGGGTGGGGTCTGTACAGTTGATGCAGAACTGTGCCCTAAAAGACCCTATGAGAGGGGAAGGGGGCTGGTTTCATTCTGCCTATCTATACAGAGCACCCGCCCCGATAGGGGCGACCCCGTCCGGATACCTGTCCCTACTTCGGACCTGATCCTTAAATCTAGAGAGAGTAGCCAGTTAGTAAATTCGTAGTGACCTCCCGACGTGGCAAGTTTCTGTCCGTGTCGACTCTTCAGGGGAAATTTGCAACAAGGAAAAAAGGAAAACAAAAAGTCGCCGGTATATACCCCGCGGTAGTAACTGGATCAAAAAATAATAAACAAACTTGTATTTGCCACCCATGGGTGCTGGGGCGCAAATCTGCAAAGGAGATGGTAATCCGATGCTGGTCGGTTAAGGCTCCATTCACACGTCCGCAAAATGGGTCCGTATCCTTTCCGCAATTTTGCGGAATGGGTGCGGACCCATTCATTCTCTATGGGGACGGAATGGATGCGGACAGCACACAGTGTGCTGTCTGCAGCCGCAATTGCGGAGCGCGGCCCCGATTTTGGGTCCGCAGCTCCGCAAAAAGATAGAGCATGTCCTATTCTTGTCCGCAGCTTGCGGACAAGAATAGGCATTTCTATGGGGGTGCCGGGCTGGTGTGTTGCGGACCCGCAATTTGCAGGTCCGCAACACACCTCGGACGTGTGAATGCAGCCTAAGAGGGTATGATAATCCTCAATATGGCAGATCCCCTATGGTTGGGGGAATAGACAACACAATGATCTACTGTACCAGCCGCCTGGTAAAACAAAATCAAAAGTATTCAAGTTGGGTATCGCCACATTCGTATTGAGCCGCAGAATAAGAGGGTTTAATCAGTTTTAGTGCATAGTGAATGCTGTGATGTGAAAAAAAAACCAAACCTTGGCGGAATGCAGTTTTTTCTCTCAATTTTGCCACAAATTTTTCCCCATTTTCCAATACAAGGCATGGTAAATTAAATGGTGGCATTAAAAAATGCATCTTGGCCTGCAAAAAATAAGCTGTCATATAGATATGTGAATGGAAAAATTAAAAAAGTTATGGCTATTGGAACGTGGGGAGAATTTTTTTTTTTTTTTTTTATGAAAATAGGCCCGGTCTTTAAGGGGTTAATCCTGCTTACAATGTAGGCAGTGTAAACCTACACACTGTGCCTCCCACTGTATGATAATTGTGATGCACCCAATAGTTTGCTCACTTTGCCCCCAAATCAAATTTTGTGCCATCATTTTGACACAATTGCGGCATGCATTGTTGCATCTTGAGCCACACCCCATTTCTGCTAAACCACACCCCTCATTGAGCGAGACACAGTGGATTCTTCTTTTTCATAACTATGCCTAAAAGTTTATGCAACATTAGGAGCTAAAAATGTACCAAATTTTGCACCACATTCTGGGCGTAATCACATTAGTAAATACAATAGTATGGCTTTACTGAGACATTTTTCTTGTACTTAAAGGGAACCTGTCACCAGGATTTTGTGTATAGAGCTGAGGACATGGGTTGCTAGATGGCCGCTAGCACATCCACAATACCCAGTCCCCATAGCTCTGTGTGCTTTTATGGTGTAAAAAAGACGATTTGATACATATGCAAATTACCCTGAGATGAGTCCTGTCCCTGACTCATATCACATACAGGACTCATCTCAGGTTAATTTGCATATGTATCAAATCGTCTTTTTTACACCATAAAAGCACACAGAGCTATGGGGACTGGGTATTGTGGATGTACTAGCGGCCATCTAGCAACCCATGTCCTCAGCTCTATACACAAAATCCTGGTGGCAGGTTCCCTTTAAGGCCTCTTGCACACGACCGTACGGCTTTTTCAGTATTTTGCGGTTGGATCCGCAAAAAATACGGATGATGTCCGTGTGCATTCCATTTTTTGCGTAACGGAACAGCTGGCCCCTGATAGAACAGTAGCATCCTTGTCTGTTATGCGGACAAATAATAGGACATGTTCTATCTTTGAACGGAACGGAAAAACGGAAATAGGGAAACAGAAGGCATACGGAGTACCTTACGTTTTTTTTGCGGATCCATTGAAATAAATTGTTCCGTATACGGTCCGTATACGGAACGCAAAAAAACGGAACGGAAACGGAAAAAAAAACGTTTGTGTGCAAGAGGCATAAGTAGTGGTGGAGAATGTTTTTGTTTGTATTAATTTATAGCAGTTTTATATCTTTTAGAAAACTTTATGGGACGATCCACATTTGATTTCTTAGTCCTTGCTTCTTTGTGACGGTTTAATGGTTACTGACAGCCATTGTTTAGCTCTAGTGCAATCCAAGCTATAAAGAACCGTTAAGAACTTTGCCTTGAGGTTTAGGAGACACATGATCCTATCATGATCATCAAGATTGTCCTTCTATGGTTAATAAATGAGGAGAGCACATACGTACAAGACATGCCACAGCCATGACCAAGCTGTCTGATACTCATTAAGGCTCATTCGCAGCAGCCTAATTTAATGATTGGTATGCAAATGAGGACATCATAATACTATTTTTTAACTAAATGTTTTGTTTAGGCATTTTATCGTCCATCGATGCAGTGGAGCTCTGTCCAACGATGATACTACAGAATAAGCCACAATTTAGCTTCCTTTGAGACATGGATACAGATGTTCCCTTTAGGCCTCATGCACACGACCGTTGTTGGGTCCGTTGAAAACTCGGAAAATGCACCATTTGTCATCCGCGTCCGTGATTCGTGTTTCCAGTCCGTGAAAAAAATATGACCTGTCCTATTTTTTTCACGGACAATGGTTCGCGGACCCATTCAAGTCAATGGGTCCGTGAAAAAACACGGAGGCACACAAGATTGTCATCCGCGTCCATGATCTGTGTCCGTTTTTTTCCTATTATTTTCAAGGCAAACTTGACTTAGATTTTTTTTTCACTTCTGGTGATCCTCCAAAAATCAAGGAAGACACACGGACAAAAAAAACGGAAACGGATCACGAACAACGGAACCCCGTTTTGCGGACCGTGAAAAAATACTGTTGTGTGCATGAGGCCTTAAAAGAGGTTATTGGACCAGAGCACTCCATTTAAGGGTCCATTCACACGTCCGCAAATGGGTCCGCATCCGTTCCGCAATTTTGCGGAACGGGTGCGGACCCATTCATTTTCTATGGGGACGGAATGGATGCGGACAGCACACAGTGTGCTGTCCGCATCCACATTTGCGGAGCGCGGCCCCGATCTTCGGGTCCGTAATTCCGCAAAAAATAGAACATGATAGAACATGCTGACCTGCATTCCCTGGACTTTGTGTGGCTGTCATGGCCCATAAACAGGTAGGAACTAGTGTTAGGGACCACTCAAATGAGACGACCTTGACGCGGTGAGTGGCTTATTACGCTTTGGCCAAAATGTACACCAATGTCTCATCCAGCATGGAGGCAGGGCAGAATGCTGGATATAGAGTGCGATCACATTTGTATTTTCCATGTCCTATTCTTGTCCGCAGCTGCGGACAAGAATAGGCATTTCTATAGGGGTGCCGGGCGGGTGTGTTTTGGGTCCGCAACACACCACGGACGTGTGAATGGAGCCTAAATATAAGATCTCATCCACACTTGTACTCTTTTCAAATGCCCTATTAGAACATATGGGCATCACAGAGGGGTCTGTTGCTTTGGACCCCCTCTATGAGCCAGAGTCGTGAACCCCTAACAAACAGTGGCCCTTGCTGTTCCAGACCCATCCATGTATTCCTAGGAAAATGTATGCCCGGTAGCCAAAAAAGATATGCCTTGTGTAGCCATCTTGTCTGAGCTGCTGTTAACAGCATTTAGAGAGGGACATCCTAAAACATTTAATGTGAAAATGGCTTAATGTAGCTCAATGTACCATAATGTGCCTAAACCTCAATTAATTGCCTTGAAACTTTGCACAACCTAAGTTCACAGCTTCCCAAACCTATCCTGGAAGTTTTGTGGATTGTGGCTACCCACAAGGCAAATGAGTGACATTAAGCTTGTTTTTTAGGGAGCTTAATGTGGCTTAACGTACAAAAAACAACTTAGATGTATAGGAGCACAGGCTGACACTGAGTATTAGAGCAACAGCTTAAGGGCTCATGCACACGACCGTATGGATTTTTCAGTGTTTTGCGGTCTGTTTTTTACGGATCCGTTGTTCAGTTTTTTGTTTCCGTTGTGTTTCCGTTTTCTTTCTGTTTTTCCGTTCCGTTTTTCCGTATGCCATATACAGTATACAGTAATTACATAGAAAAAATTGGGCTGGGCATAACATTTTCAATAGATGGTTCAGGAAAAACGGAACGGATACGGAAGACATACGGATGCATTTTCGTATGTGTTCCGTTTTTTTTGCGGACCCATTGACTTGAATGGAGTTAAGCACTGAACTCAAAAAACAGGCAGTATACTGAACGCAAAATACTGTCGTGTGCATGAGCCCTAATAGTGATAAGCATGAGATCTTCAGTAGGAGAAACACCAGACTTGCTCCTGAGGTCCATTTCAGTACCATGTACCTTCGGTAGACATCCAGGTTCTCTGGTTCTCCTCCTCAATCAGCATGTGAGGCCTCCTGTAGGCTTCATAGCCGGTTCAGACCTGAGCGTTTTACAGCGCGTTCCTATGCGCTGTAAAACGCTCAACAAGGAGAAACCAATGCTTCCCTATCGGCATGGTTCTCACCTGGGCCTTTTCCTACACTTGAGCACTCCCACCCTCAGACCATACCTGGAGAGAGACTGAACTAAGACCTGGGAAAAGATGTTAACTACAAATGTGTAATCGCTACCGCTCCCTTATTTCGCAATTCGTTACTAACTAAACGCGATTTTATCTCCTCCAGTCTATCAATACACACCAATGCCAGTAGATGGCGGTGTTGAGTTAAAGTTAATATCGCTATCCGGCTCCTGATACAGCCCGTATTCATCCCGACACTAAACAGGAGCCGGGCAATGGCACCTCAACATTAAATCATTAAAAAAATAAAATGGTCCTGTACCCCACTGCATCCAACTGTACTGTCCTGTGCCCCACTGCACCGGACTGTACTGTCCTGTGCCCCACTGCACCCGACTGTACTGTCCTGTGCTCCACTGCACCCGACTGTACTGTCCTGTACCCCTGTCCTGTAAAAAATATGTTCAGTACATATAAGAATATGTTAAAATTACACAGGCAGTAATATAACCCAGCTATAGCGCTTGACGGATTCTGTCACCAGGTTTCACCCCCTCCAGATAAAAATATGGTTATGTTCATGTAGCTTTCACGATTGCTAATGTGGTCTTATAAATGTAATCTGAAGTCTCATTTTGCTCAAAAATCGCTATTACTGACCTGTCAATCAACAGAATAAGGTGCCGAAGGGGATGTAAATGGATCGAAGCTGCCGCCCGCACCCGCAGCCGTTCGTGCCCAGCTCCGCCTTTCCCGACCTCAGCGCCGCCTCATAATCTTCTGTGACGCCTCCCGCTCTCCCTCCCTCCCCCCTCCTCCTGCTGTAACATCGCTGTGACGCCTCCCCCCTCCTCCTGCTGTAACATTGCTGTGACGCCTCCCCCCTCCTCCTGCTGTAACATCGCTGTGACGCCTCCCCCCTCCTCCTGCTATAAGATCGCTGTGACGCCTCCCCCCTCCTCCTGCTGTAACATTGCTGTGACGCCTCCATTGCTGTGCTGATAACACCTGGTGATACATTGTACCGGATTTTTTGCAGTCTACTGCATACAGATATATAATGAAGTGTTGTATACAGATATGTAATGGAGCAGTCTACAGTATACAGATATATAATGTAGTGGATACAGAGTATTTATTAGCTATGTTTCTATAGTGGCTGAATGATAATACAGTATCGAAAAACAACATGTACAGTATGGATACATTTGTATTTAGCAAAGCCTTTTGATAATTTCCTCCTTGACGGCAAAAACAAAATAATAAATAAAAATAAATATGGAAAACTGCAACAAGATACAAAACAATATACACTTAAAGGATAAAAAAAACAGATGAATGCAATAATATTGATTGTGTATCTGACATACTTGAAGCAAACTATCTTATTACTTGAAATTGGGACATTCTCTAATAACTTTCTAAACACTCATATGCTAATGCCGCCCTTCATTAAGGTTGCAAGTACATACAAAGGGATTAATGGTGTACATTGCAGTATTATACCTCAGTATCGCTGACTACACTGCCTGCGCCTGACTCTGGTGAACAGCTAGTGGGGTTAAAAATAGGGCTGGAGGGGTTAAAAATTAATAAAAAATTATTTAACTCACCTTAATCCACTTGTTCGCGCAGCCCGTCTTCTCTTCTGTCTTCTTCTTTGCTGATTGCAGGAAAAGGACCTTTGATGACGTCACTGCGCTCATCACATGGTCCATCACATGATCTGTTATCATGGTGATGGATCATGTAACGGACCATGTGATGAGCGTAGTGACGTCACCACAGGTCCTTTTCCTGTGCACAGCACAGAAGAAGACAGAAGAGATGCCGGCTGCGCGAACAAGTGGATTAAGGTGAGTTAAATTATTTTTTTATTTTTTTTAACCCCTCCAGCCCTATTGTACTTTGCATTCTGTATTAAGAATGCTATTATTTTCCCTTATAACCATGTTATAAGGGAAAATAATAATGATCGGGTCTCCATCCCGATCGTCTCCTAGAAAGCGTGCGTGAAAATCGCACCACATCCGCACTTGCTTGCGGATGCTTGCGATTTTCACGCAACCCCATTCACTTCTATGGGGCCTGCGTTGCTTGGAAAACGCACAAAGAGGAGCATGCTGCGATTTTCACGCAACGCACAAGTGATGCGTGAAAATCACTGCTTATCTGCACAGCCCCATAGAAATGACTGGGTCAGTGCGGTGTGCAATGCGTTCACCTCACACATTGCAGCCGCGTGGAATTCTCGCCCGTGTGAAAGGGGCCTTACAAGTGGAGTACGTGTTTATTAACTAAAATCAGGAAAATTGCTAAAATAATGACCAGCAACAAAAAAATAGCAATGAATAAAAAATAGCAATAAATTTAAAATAGTGATAGATCCAGGAGCATACACAAACAAATAAATTAATATCCCATAAATATCATAGTTTATGTAGCAGCACCTGAGTTAGATAGTGTTCCAATTCACAGAGGGGAATAAGACAAGTTCAGTTCACTTCCATATTCTAATATAATTGTAGCAGCATAGAATAGGAGAATAGAGAATATATATATATATATATATGTATCCAAGTTCACAGCAATTTGTTGCAGTATAGACAAGGTGGCAGTAGTTGGTAAGTAACTATCAATGTCAGCGCTTTGATCTTTTAATGGAATTTGCCATATAACAGAGACAGCAGGCAGTTAGTGAAGGACCTATTTATGGGATATTAATTTATTTGTTTGTGTATGCTCCTGGATCTATCACTATTTTATATGTATTGCTATTTTTTTTTATTCATTGCTATTATTTATTGCTGGTCATTATTTTAGCTATTGTCCTGATTTTAGTTAATAAACACGTACTCCACTTGTAAGTGTTGCCTGCTACTAATTATTTATTTACAACTAGATTGGGTGAGTCTTTTAGCAGTGCACCTATCCATTATTACTCCTGGTTGAGCAACCCAATATTTTTATATGTGAAAAACTTGCATTAATTTTTAAATGATTATTTTTGCATTTTTCCTATTTACATACATTTTATTGATTTATTTATATAAGGACCAGTCAGAAAAGAAAATGGCAGTCTACATTTTTTGATGCATGATTATATATATAGTGCACGGGAACTAACTAACTGACTGTAGTTCCATGCGCCATCTGGTGTTCACAAACCAACATTGCACCCTGAATTTTCTCAATGGCTATTTACGCGATTCGGGTTTGCTTATTGAATTGGAAATCGCTTTGCGCTGCCGCGATTCTGAAGGGAGCGCTAGCGATGCTATATCTGTACATAAATTTATAACCCGCTTTGGTAGCAGGGTGCACATGGGAAGGCTTACAACAATAGAAAACACAAAAAATCCCCAGCACACCTGCCAGCTGGCCTGCAACAAAACAAATACCCTAACAGTATACATTAAAAGCTGAGGTTTTAATGTGAAAAAAACCTTTGGCAAAAAATATGTAGAAGCCACACTGCCACCGTCAAGGCACCTCTGTAAAGTGTGGTCCTAGCTCTATTTATATGAGTCTCCAAATGGGAGCATATTGATTCAGTGGATAAATTAAATGCAGGTGTACCTGGAGGTAGCCTCCTCCTCCTCACAAGGTGCAGGGACTTATTTGAGGCCCAGCAATCACAGATGCATGCTGGGATCTTCAATGCATCACCACATCCAAGACAGACTAAGATCTGAGCCGGAGCTTTGGCTGATCCTGCAGCTAGCTTTGTGAATAATCCTTTACATTTCTAATAGCCACTGCACAAAAGGTAGTAGGGGCTATGCGAGCCTAACGCCACTCAATAAGAGAACTTAGGTTGTGCAAATTTTGAAGGCAATTAATTGAGGTTTATGTACATTATGGTACATTAAGCTCTTTTTACATTAAAGCGAACCTGTCACCATGATTTTGCACATAGAGCTGGGGATATGGGCTGCTAGATGGCCACTAGCACATCTGCAATACCCAGGTCCCACAGCTCTCTGCGCTTTTATTGTGTTAAAAAAACGTTTTGAGTGATATGCAAATTAGCTGATATGAGTCCTGTAGCCGGAGATGAGTCAAGCGTCAAGGAGCCCAGCACCGCCCTGCGTCCTCCGAATCTCCTCCTTGCCGGCTGATGTCACAGAGCTGGAGCGCCGAAATCTCGCGATGCGCGAGCTAGCGCATGCGTAGTTCGTTCCCTGTGCTGATGCCAGCACAGGGAATCAACATGATGCCGACACTGCGCATGCGCTAGCTCGCGCATCGCGAGATTTCGGCGCTCCAGCTCTGTGACGTCAGCCGGCAAGGAGGAGATTCGGAGGACGCGGGGCGGTGCTGGGCTCCTTGACGCTTGACTCATCTCCGGCTACAGGACTCATATCAGCTAATTTGCATATCACTCAAAACGTTTTTTTAACACAATAAAAGCGCAGAGAGCTGTGGGACCTGGGTACTGCAGATGAGCTAGCGGCCATCTAGCAGCCCATGTCCCCAGCTCTGTGCTCAAAATCATGGTGACAGGTTCGCTTTAAGCTGTTCACATTAAATGTTTTAGGATGGGAATAAAATAGTTTAATGTGAATAATTTTTGGTATGTTTTTCTCAAATGACCCAAAATCTTCCAAATATGTTGGCATAGAGAGTCTTGTAGTATAGGAAGTTTGGGGGAAATCGGTTAACATCTAAGTTGTTTTTTGTACATTAAGCCACATTAAGCACCCCAAAAAACAAACTTAATGTCACTCATTTACCTTGTGGGAAACCAAAATCCATGAAACTTCCAGGATAGGTTTGGGAAGCTGAGATCTTAGGTTGTGAAAAGTTTCAAGGCAATTGATTGAGGTTTAGGCACATTATGGTACATTGAGCTCTTTTTACATTAAGTCGGGGCGTTGCTAGGGTCTGAAAACATCCGGGGCACAAGCCCACTGTACCACGCCCCCTTGAAGCCATGCCCCCATCCCGTTAGGCCACACCCACATCGCCACCAGGGGTGGGGGGGAAGGCCCTTCACAGTAGTTATTAACCCCTTTCAGCAGTCCACCCTTCAGTGAATGGGGGACTGCTGAAAGGGGTTAATAACTACTTTCAAGGGCCTAGCCGTCTGACCACACAGATCATCCCCCCAACCCCCTTGTACTTGTTCCGCTGATCCGCTCCTTGTGGGCTGCGTGGCCCTGAGTTCAGTCACTTCGGTGCGCAATCCCGTCCTGCGGCGCATGATCCGACGAGACCCGTGACCTACAGCAGCGGGTCTCGCGAGATCACGTGCCGCAGGACAGGATTGCGCACCGAAGTGACTGAACTCATGCCCGCACAGCCCGCAAGTAGTGGAACAAGTACTAGGGGGGTGGGGAATAGCCAAATAAATAAAAAAAAATGCTACCAGGCCAGCATAACATTCGGGGCACTGGACAAAACATCCGGGGCTCAAGCTCCGAATGTTTTGACCTAACGACGCCCCTGCATTAAGCTAAATGTTTTCGAAAAGGAATAAAATAGTTTAATGTGAATAATTTTTTGTATGTTTTATCAAATGACCCAAAATCTTCAGAATATGTTGGCATAGAGAGAAACTAGTAGGATGGGAAGTTTGGGGGAAATTGGTTAACATCTGAGGTTCTTTTTGTACGTTAAGCCACATTAAGCTCCCCAAAAAACGAGCTTAATGTCACTCATTTGCTTTGTGGGTAGCCAAATCCATGAAACTTCGAGGGTAGGTTTGGGAAGCTGAGATCTTAGGTTGTGCAACGTTTCAAGGCAATTGATTGAGGTTTAGGCACATTATGGTGCATTAAGCTACATTAAGCCATTTTCACATTAAATGTTTTAGGATCTGCTTTACGGCAGCCACATGGTCCGTAGGCACAAAGGTCAGAAGGGGACCTCATTGACTTCTATGGGAGAGTTTTCTAGGCATGCTCTGTGCCCTGTGCAGAGGTCATTGTGTAAGAAGGGGGAGAAGATAAGCTGTGACATCAGCCATTGAGAAGGGTTTATTCTGTGGTATCCAGACGTTTTATCTGTCATTGACAGCGCAAGTATACGAGAGGCCACTGCAGCAGGCTTTGTCCGTGTTCACACATGCTTCTCTAGAAAGCTGCGCTCAGATGCCGGGACACTGGAGGCGGGAATTGATTCTACTGCACAGACTCCGAACACTGGTCTGCACAGTAGAAGACAGGACAGCAGCATGAAATGCTATCAGGAGCCATTCTGAGTGGGTCAGGGCTGCAAAAACTGTCCACAGACCCTATTTACAGCAGCACTAGCTAGTCCAATAAAAAACAAACAAACATGAAAAATAATATGGAAGCAAGTTACTAAAGACACCAGCAGCAAAGACAGAAATACAGTGATTAAGGGCTCCTGTACACAGATTTTCTTTCAGTGTCCGTTCCGTTTTTTTCCAGACAGCATGCGGAATAATTAATTTCAATGGGTCCGCAAAAAAATAGAAGTTACTCCATGTGCATTCCGTTTCCATATATCCGTTCCGCAAAAAATAGAACATTTCCTATTATTGTGTGCATTACGGACAAGGATAGTACTGCTCTATTAGGGGCCGGCTGTTCCGTTCCACAAAATAGGGAATGCACACGGACGTCATCCGTATTTTTAGCAGGTTCGTGTTTTGCAGACATCAAAATACATACTGTACATGTGGGCATGAGCCCTAAACAACTAAAAATACTGCAAAGTAGATAAAACCTTAAAGCACATACTGCTAAATATCGTCATTGACGCTAAGTTCACACATCAGTGTTCGGTCAGTGATTTCCATCAGTGATTTTGAGCCAAAACCAGGTGCAGCTCTAAACACAGAACAGGGGCAGATCTTTCCCGTACACCTCATGTCTGTGGAGGCTCCAATCCAGGTTTTGGCTCACAATCACTGATGGAAATCTCTGACCAGGGAAGTAGCTATAGGGGGTGCAGGGGTAGCAGTCGCTACCGGGCCCAGGACCCTGAGGGGACCCAAAGACCCTTGTGGTGCATAAGAAGACACCAGTATTATAGAAAGTGCATGCTGGTCAAGTTACACCTCTGGCTCAAGGGGGTGCCGTTTTTGCCTCGGGCAGCACGAAGGCCTTGTGTTTCCTGCCCCTGGCCACAAAGCACTGAGGCAAGGGGGGCCCCAAGCTGAACTCTTGCACCAGGGCCCATGAGCCATTAGCTACGTCCCTGTCTCTGACTAAACACTGACTGTGTGAATAAGGCATAACGGATGGAAATAACTGATCAAATAACTGAAGTGTGAACTTGGCCTAACAAGAACAAAACGTACATAAATATAGTGTTAAAAATATTATATTCTAAAGATTTATTACTTGATACAAATACTGCCATGTTAACACATGCTGTTTTTATAGCAATTTCTGAAGTGTTTTATGAAAAAAATTCTATGTCCAGTATATATACATAGAATCAATAGTTGATAGCCCAGGGACCTGATGACTTAGGTAGGAGTAAGATTAGAGGTTTGTACATAGAAACATATATTACTATTCATCTAGCAAGCTCAAATCAATATCTGCCACTTGTCAAAATGGTTGGTGAGTGTTACAAGTATACAGGATAGAAACTCACCACTATTACTATCATCACAGTACTGTAAACATGTGATTGTATCTGAAAATATGTCACGTCAATCTGACTGCCAAAATGTATTTTATAGCAATGTGACCTGTACCGTTGTTCAAAGAAAATTCCCCCAAATTAAAATAAATCACAGAAAAGCACTGAAAGAGGACTTTTCTCCTATATTGTGTGACACGGTGAGGGGTTGTGTCTGGCAAGGCATGTATTTTTCTCCCAGCATGTGTGGCTGGGCTGGTTTCCAGCCAGGTGAGGTCAAATACCGGACCAGAGTTTAAGTGCCGGTCCAGGTTTTGGCAGCACCTGGCTGTCCTTAAATAGGCAGCTGGGGTCAGCAGAGATGTCTCTGTTTTTGGGATCTGAGGCTTTGTGCCGTGCTGGAGGGCTGAGAGCCGCATGCTGGGGAAACAGGCCCCCTAAAGCTTTCTGTGGACTACTGAAGGCAGAACTGCCAGCAAGTTGACTTGTGTTATTTGAACTTTTCATTGTGTGTGAATTAACCAAGACTGCAAAGTTGCGTGCTGTTTTGTGCAATTGCCTCAAGTGTGAATAAACACTGACGTTTTGAGTTAAGAACTTGTATTTTGCCTCTGTACTGTACCCGCTTACTTGTTGTATCGGGTAAACCAACTACGGGGTGAGCCTATTGAACAGTTGGTGGTCCCCAAGGCTTATCGCAAGCTTGTGTTAGATCTAGCCCACCAACACGTTCTCGGGGGTCACCTTGGTTGCAGAAAACTCAAGATCGTTTTCTACAGCGGTTTTACTGGCCCAGCATATTCAAAGAAGTGGAAGAGTTTTGTAAGTCTTGCCCGACCTGCCAGATAACTAGCCCCAGCCACATTTCCATAGTTCCCTAGTACCTCTCCTGATTATCGAAGTACCGTTTGACTGAATAGCTATGGACCTCATAGGCCCAGTACCGAAGTCCGCCAGAGGGCATCAACACATCTTAGTCATTCTAGACTATGCCACTCGGTACCCGGAGGCTGTGCCACTGCGACATACCTCGGCCAAACTCATAGCTAAGGAGTTACTGGAGATGTTTTCCCGATTGGGACTACCTAAAGAGGTTCTGACCGACCAAGGGACCCCTTTTATGTCCAAGGTGATGAGGGAACATTGTAAGTTGCTGCACATAAAAAAACTACGGACGTCCATTTACCATCCACAAACGGATGTTCTGGTAGAACATTAAAACATTAAAAAATTTGTTGAAAAATGTAGTGTCTAAAGATGGGAAGGACTGGGACCTCCTTCTGGCCTATATCATGTTTGTAGTGCGAGAGGTACCCCAGGCCTCTACTGGGTTCTCGCCCTTCGAACTGCTTTTGGCAGACACCTTCGTGGTCTCTTGGATGTGGCCAAAAAGGCGTGGGAACAACAACCCACTTCACATAAAAGTGTCATTGAGTACGTTACCCAGATGCAAGATCGGATAGAGATAGTGTTGCCTCTTGTTAGGGAGCATATAAAGGCAGCTCAGCGAGCCCAGAGTCGGGTCTATAATCAGCAGGCTCGGGTCCGGATCTTTAACCCGGGTGATCGGGTTTTGGTTCTGGTGCCGACCGTGGACAGTAAGTTCCTGGCTAGGTGGCAGGGGGCCTACGAAGTACTCGAGAAAATTGGAGATGTAAACTACAAGGTACACCAGCCAGGGCGGCAAAAGCCGGAGCAGGTTTACCATGTGAATTTACTCAAACCGTGGAAAGATAGGGAAACCTGTACAGAAGACAAGCCACACCCCAGCCGAAACCAGGTACAGTATAGTGGAGAGAGAGTGCCTGGCTATTAAGTGGGCACTCGAATCTCTCCGCTACTATTTGTTGGGGAGAAAGTTCCGCCTGGTGACCGACCACTCCCCTCTCAAGTGGATGAGCCAGGCCAAAGACAGGAATGGCCGGGTCACCAGATGGTTTTTGTTTCTGCAGAACTTTAAGTTCTCGGTAGAACACAGAGCAGGCCGGTTGTAGGGAAACGTGGCTTCCCTGTCCTGGGTGCATTGTCTGGCGTGTGTCCACCCCCTCAGGGTTAAACAACGAAGGGGGGGAGGTTATGTGACACATTAAGGATTTGTGTCTAGCAAGGCAGGTATTTTCCTCCCAGCATGTGCGGCTGGGCTGGTTTCCAGCCAGGTGAGGTTAAATACCGGACCGGAGTTTAAGTGCCGGTCAAGGTTTTGGCAGCACCTGGCTGTCCTTAAATTGGCAGCTGAGCTCTTTAGAGATGTCTCTGTTTTTGGGATCTGAGGCTTTGTGCCGTGCTGGAGGGCTGAGAGCCGCATGTGGACTACTGGAGGCAGAACTGCCAGCAAGGTGACTTGTGTTATGTGAACTTTCCATTGTGTGTGAATTAACACCAAGACTGCAAAGTTACGTGCTGTTTTGTGCAATTGTCTCGTGTGAATAAACACTGATGTTTTGAGTTAAGATCTTGTATTTTGCCTCTGTACTGTGCCCGCTTACCCTATCTACCAGAGCTAAAACCCACACTTTGCATTCCCATTGTGGTAAAGAACAATTGTTGTCAATTTATTCATGCATTTCTTGGAGGAACAACAGAGGAATGCTACCATGTAGAGTTCTAAGATAAGATGTTCCAGAATAATATCAAGGAATAATGTAAAGGAATAGTTATTTAATAAAATCGCCATGCCAGGAGAACTGACTGGTCCTCTTGAACAGTCCTCTTCTGTCAAGGTATTCAGCTGTGTATCACCTACTTAAGTGCAATGGAGCTAATCCATCAATTTTTAGCGCAGAATCTATCTTTTTAAAGATTGTGTTGAGGATTATAAAATATCTAGAAACCAAGGATGATGGCAGCAAAGAGGAACGAAATTTGGTTGGACCATAGTGTATGCCATAAATGTCCGATAGGTGGGGATGTCACCCAATGTTTCCTATCAGTTTTTGTAGCTACTGAGTGGGGCACTTATGGGCCTTGGCAACGTTTCTTCTAAACGGGATGATCCAAATGAGTGGCAAATGAATATTGATATATTTACAATAATTAGAGTAGTTAATGGGCTTATGGTAACATCACTGGAGTCTATGGCAGAGAAGCAAATAAAGTCAGTATCCGCCAAGTAAGTGAGCATGCTGGGGGTTGTAGTTTCACAGCAGCTGGAGTGCTGAACCCTGCTTTATTATCACATGTATAAAACACTCTCAATTAAACCACACAACTTTCCGACGTGTTGTCTGCCCCACCCAGCAGTGTCCTCTTGTTATTTGTGGCACATAAAAATGCAGTAAAAATCAGGGTGGACTTGAGGATTAGAAGGATTGTATTCCACTGGCTCTCATCCCATAGTCATTTTCATCATGAACTCAAAAGGAGACGCCGTTCTTCCTGAATCTTGAAAAATAAAAATCACCATGTGGTAATGTCTGAATAACAGCTTACTGGAATCCCCTGCCTCTCGTCACGAGCTGGCCTCTGTTTTTGGCATCTGATCAACCGCTTGCCTGTCCCCATCTCCTTCTAGTGAGTGAGGTATAATTAGAACTGCTGTATCACAGTGTGGGATTCAGACTTCAGAGCAGGGCACATGGCTGCAAGGTCCATAAATAACTAGATGCATAAGGCCTAAGGTAATAGTGTGCAGAGCACACCTCATTCCAGAAAATCTTCCACCATTGCTTGTATCAAGTATATCAATTCAACGTTAATACACTAAACGAGTGCAGTTTGAAGAAATAGTCTGTCGTGGTTGCTGACAAGTAGACAAATTTCCATTAATAGTGTTAACGGGATTGCATAAATTACTATTCAAATAGGCTATAGCTCTTGCACAAAATTGTGCAACTTTTCATGTTTTCCCGCCGCTCTTGGGAGGAAAAGTGGGTGATGTTAGCTATGTTAACTAGGTGCACATCAGATTTATCAACTGCTACTTTTTATATATGTGTTTATTGTTTTTATTATTTATAGTACAGTATGGCAAGAAGGGGGGTGGAGGCCCTATATACTGGCACAATATGGAGGGGCACTATGGGGGCCCTATACACTGGCAAAATATGGAGGGGCACTATGGGGGCCCTATACACTGGCAAAATATGGAGGGGCACTATGGGGGCCCTATATAATGACACAATATGGGGGGCACTATGGAGAAGAGGGAAAGCACTATGGGGGCCCTATATACTGGCACAATATGGGGGGCACTATGGAGAAGAGGAGACGCATCTACTGGGGGCCATATATGCTGGCACAATATGGGGGGCACTATGGAGAAGAGAGGAAGCACTATGGGGGCTCTATATGCTGGCACAATATGGAGGGGGCACTATGGAGAAGAGGGAAAGCACTATGGGGCCCTATATACTGGCACAATATGGGGGCACTATGGAGAAGAGAGGAAGCACTATGGGGCCCTATATACTGGCACAATATGGGGGCACTATGGAGAAGAGGGGACGCATCTACTGGAGGCCCTATATGCTGGCACAATATGGGGGGGCAATATGGAGAAGAGGGGATGCATCTACTGGGGGCCCTATATACTGGCACAATATGGGGGGCACTATGGAGAAGAGGGGGTGCATCTACTGGGGGCCCTATATACTGGCACAATATGGTGGGGCACTATGGAGAAGAGGGGAAGCACAATCTATGTGGGGCAGTCTATAGGGGCATTTTATACTGGCACATTATGAAGGACACTATGGGGACAGGGGAGGAGCACTATGGGGCATCTTCTGGAGGCACTATATAAGAGTATTTTATACTGTCACAAATTATAGGGGCACTATGGGCACCTAAGCTCAAATGGGGGCACTAAGTGTTTTTTCTAGTGGCACACAGTATGGGTCATTGGAACACATGAGGGCATTCTGGGGACATTGGCTCTACTGGGGGCACTAAGGTGTTTTGTTTTTTTTTGTCTTTTTTTACTGACACACAACGGGGCTTTTTTTGCACTGGCGCACACTATAAATATAATTATTACTACCAGGGGCATTATGGTGGGCTTTATTACAACTGGGGGACTATGGGAGCATAATTACTGTACTTCTGGGACACAATTACTGTTGGGGGCAATGTAGGAACACTATTACTACTAAGTGCACTCTGGCACAGAATTATCACTATTGTTGGGATTTTTGGGAGCACTATTACTGTGGGGGCACCCTGGCACAGTATCAGCTTAGCACAGTTGTTTTTGGGGGACATTATGGTTACACTATTAGTGTCAGGGACACTATTTGCTGGGTGCAGTTATTTTTTAGAGCATTGTGTTCCAATAATTATTGAAGGGGGCGCTATCTGTGTGTAACTAGTATTTTCAGGGGGTTTATCAGTTTATGCAGTATAGTTTTGGGGGTGCATGATGGGATGTTGAGAAGGTGGGAGGAGGATGGAAAAGTAGGAAACTAAGATGTCTGTCAAACTCTGCAGAGAGAAGAGATGGCTGAAATAAATCATCATGGCGGTCTGGTCTGAATGGAGAAGATAAAGAAAGAGAACATCTACATCAAAGGAGACATCACACTGGATGTAAGAGGTATGTGGACCTGTATTAGGCTACTTTCACAGCTGCGTTAGTGATTCTGGCAGTCTGTTCCAGCAGAGAACAGCCTGCCGGAATTCACTGGATCCGGCACTACAGACTGAATGCCCGCCGCCCCCATCAACTACAATGAGATACGGCAGAGATCCGCCCACAATCGGGCGGGGGGGGGGGGGGGGGGCGCTTTTTTGATGTTCGCCCTGTTGATAAATTTCCCTAGAAACTGCCCTGCCACTTACCATGATCGTAGTGTCATCTGATGCACTGGCAATGACATTATCGTTGTGGGGGCACCAATCTATATCCAGTACTGGTGCTGTGTGACCGCTGACTGTGGGATGATTCTTATCCACGCGTCCTGTCTAAACGAAAAATGAAATATTATTAAGCAGAGGATATTTAGAGACTTGTAGATAAATTGAAGAAACATTCACTTCTAATCTCAATGTGATCATTCAAATTATTCTGAGCAAAGGGCCATCTGTATCAGTTTGCTTAGAATGTTGTTAGATTCTCCGTAACAGAAATCTCTGAGCAGTGCCAAAGGTATTTGAGCTATGATCATTGACTATTCAGTATCAAAGACTTCACCAATTCAAAGTGCGTGATTTCTAAGCGTCATTTAGGCAGGCGTTGAAGATAAGTGACACTTTTTTGTTGGCTAAGGCAGAAGAGGTGCATTTTTTTACTGATATGGGAGTGCTGCATCATCCTCTTTTACATGCCTTCAAATTAACAGTAAAATATGTGCAATCAGAGCCAACCTTCTTCAGTAATATCATGGTACAATGCAAGAGAAACTTGCTGTGAATAATTTTGGCACAACTACGGTTTCTACACTTTTTTTCAACTTGCTTGAGAAGGTACTTATCGAAAAAGGGGCAGAGCTTAGTGGGGAAAGGGGCGCTATTTAATATAAACCGTTTAGCACCAAAATTCCATCACATTTCTGACATAAAAAACCTGTCTTAAAATAAGCCAACCAATAGTTGGTATAGAGTCAGATAAAAGTGTCCATCCCTGCACCAGCAATGCACAGTGGTTTGGCTGGATGAATTATTGACAGTACCTTTGCACACCTGGATGTAACTGTAGGTCCATGGTACACAAGGAGTGTATGAAGCTGGCCTATGAGCTGAGCATGCTCCATACATGGTGGTTGTAATACAGCTGACACCCACCTGCTGCGGCTGGGATTGGAGATACCTCTGTTCCCGGCCAATTAAACCTCTGAGATTCTGTGGTCGATAGTGACTGCTACATCTCAGTGGTTAGACAGAGGGAGGAGGGTCCCTCTGTCCTCCTATTGTCAGCCCCGCAAAATTGCAGGGTGCCAACTGGTCAAATGGTTGATATAGCAGCCTAGGGCCTTCTCAGGCCTGCTATTATTAACTGCCGTTACATATTTCTGTAGATGGAAATATACAAAAAATCATGGGTGTCAGAATATGGTAATACAAAAAGAATTATTATTTTTTTTTTTAAATAGTGAAACAGAACAAAATGAAATACAAATTACATAAATTGGTAAAATTTTAGTGCTCAATGTATTTTTCAAATCAAGTTATAGTAAATCAAAAGGTGGCATTTAAACAGATTTCTTGTCTTCCCAAAAACAGGCCCTCGTACAGCTATGTGAATGGAAAAGTAAAACATTTATGGCTCTTGGAAAGAGAGGAGAAAAAAATGAAAATGACAAAATGAAAAATTGGCGTGATCCTGAAGGGGTTAATTAAAAAGGTTTAATAAAGACATGCCTCGTGTGTAACTATGCTCTACAGAGCCTTAACAGAATACCCAAAGTGGTTTGTCCAAGGGCCTGATAAATGAAAGTACCTGCAAGAAATGCTGAAAAAATAACATTACCAACCATAACCTGTCAAATCCAGCACCAATGCTACCCTGGTCCCTACCAGTCTTTGCTTACGTTTCTTTCACTCGTGACATGTTGTGCATACCACATCGTGAGTGCCGATCCTTACTGTTCTTGCTTTATGGGATGCCAATCCTAGGATGCGAGCACCACAAACTTCATAACCAGCAGTGCCGACCTATTAGACTTTATATTCTATGTTGTACATACCTGTGATTAATGCAGCCAATGACTGGCCTCAACAGTGATTAGCTGCAGCGTTTAGGTGGATGTACAGCACATCACCATTTACGGAAAGTAAGCAAAAACTGGTGGGGGTCACCATAGCAATGTCACTAGAATGGCATATATACAACGCATTCGGAAACTTCTTCAAACCCAGGGGCGTAGCTATAGGGGGTTCAGAGGCAGCAGTTGCGACCAGGCCAAGGAGCCTGAGGAAGCCCAAAGACCCTTGTGCCACATAAGTAAACACTGGTATTAAAGAAAGTGCATGCTGGTCAAGTTACCCCTCTGGCTGGAGGGAAGGGGTTAGGTCAAGAATCTGGCATGGGGGACAGGGATGCCATTTAAATTTTTGCATCAGGCAGCATGAAGGCTATGTGCATCCCTGCTGAAATCTTGCACCAGGGCCCATGAGCCTTTAGCTACGCCCCTGTTCAGACCCTTTAACTTTTTTCACCTTTTGCTATATTACGGCACTGTGCCCCAACAATCTGAAGTCAATATCCCATAATGAGAAAGTAAAAACAGAATCTTGAAATTTTTAGTAAATTTATTAAAAAGGAAAAATTTAAATTTCTCATGGACATAAGTATTCAGACCCTTTACTATGACACTTTGAAATTTATCTCTGGGGGCCTCCCATTTCTCTTGATCATCTTTGAGATGTTTCTACACCTTGCTTGGAGTCAACTGGTAAATTCAGTTGATTGAACATGATTTAGAAAGACACAGCCCCTTCTATATAAGGTCTCACTTCTGACAATGCGTATCAGAGAAAAAGCAAGCCACAAGGAGGAAAGAACTGCCTGTAGTGCCCAGAGACAAGAAGGGTACAAAATATTTCTGAGCACATTGGCCTCCATAATTCTTAAATGCAAGGGTGTTTGAAACAACCAGGACTCTTCCTAGAGCTGGCTGTCCCGCCAAACTAAGTAATCGGTGAAGAAGGGCCTTGTTAAGAGAGGTACCCAATGGCCACTCTGGCTGAGCGCCAAAGATCCTGTGTGCAAATGGCAGAAACATAGACATCAACCATCACTGCAGAACTCCACCAATCTGGACTTTATGGCACAGTGACCAGAAAGAAGCCTCTCCTCAGTAAAAGAAAACAAATAAAAGCCAGGAGTTTGCAACAAAAAAAAAGCACCTAAAGAATTCTCAGACTGAAACAAGAAAACAATGAACAAGATTCTCTGGTCTGAAGAAACAAAGATTGAACTTTTTTGCCTCAATTCTAAGCATAATGTCTGATGCTCATCACCTGTCCAATACCATCACTACAGTCAAGCATGGTGGTGGCAGTATCACGAGGTGTGGGTGTTTTTCAGTAGCCGTGACAGGGAGATTGATCATGGTTGAAGGAAAGCTGAATGGAGGAAAGTACAAAGATATTGTGATTGAAAATCTGATCCAGTGTGCTCTGGACCTCAGACTGGGCTGAAAGTTCACCTTGCAACAAGACAATAACCCTAAGCACACAGCCAAGACAACACAGGAGTGGTTTAGAGACAATTTTGTTAATGTCCTTGAGTAGCCAAACCAAAGCCCTGTCTTGACCCCAGTCAAACATCTCTAGAGAGTCCTGAAAATGGCTGTACACCGATGGTCCCCATTCAACCTGACACAGCATGAAAGGATCTGCAGAAGAAGGGCAGAAAATCCCAAAATCCAGGTGTGCAAACCTTGTGACATCATACCCAAGAAGATTGGAGGCTGTAATCACTGCCAAAGGTGTTTCAACTAAGTCCTGAGTAAAGGGTCTGAATACTTATGTCAATGCAAGATTTGTTTTCACTTTGTTATTATGGGCTATTAAGTGCAGACTGATGGGGGAAAACTTGATATTTTTTTTATTTTAGCAAGCACCTGTAAAAGAAAATAAGGGAGTTGCCCAGTAAAAGAGCCACAACAACAAGGCCTCGGAGTTCAAACGAATAACAGGAATGAAGAGGAAAGAGGAAGATGGAAGTGTCACCGGGCACAGAAAATGTTCCAGGACATGCAGGGCTTGGAAGGGTGGTGCCCTAGTATAGGCTATAAACTGAGCAAAACAATCTCCAGATTCAGACTCTGGAAAAAGTGAGTTCTCCAATAGCCTAGGACTTCCTGACACATTTCTATTGTTTGCTGCATTAGGTCATTCGTATTAGAAGTACAGGATCAGCAGCCCAATGCCTGAGTCCGACAGTCTGTACAGCGAAGCTCTCCAATCCTTCCCGAGAGGTGGAATGTAGCATAATGAGTGGGTCAAGGACATTACCAGTGACCTGGGGAGTTAATGATAATACATTCTTGAGCTAAATAAAGATCGGCGTTCATGAGAGGGAGGGCTATGGTCATACTTACTCACTTTTTCATTCCATTTACATCTCAACACATTGATCCATGTTAAATCCTTCACCCTAGGACACAGATCTCCTGTACAGAGCACATGAAAATACTTGACAACTGTTTATAGACCTTCGCACATAGAATGATAAATATGATCTGTACACACAGAAAGAATGCATGTGTCCTACTGACTCATAAGACAACCACTAGTTCCTCTCTAGTTGCTCTACATATACATTGTTGCTGTAGGTCATGCATTACAATGCGTGTAAGTTTAGATAATACATCCAACATTGAAGACTCTGTTCACATCTGCATCATGGATTTTTTTTTACAAATGGATCCACTGTATAACAGATAGCACAGGCACCCAATGGACCCCACTGACCCCACAGCATGCAGCACTATCCTCCAACGGAAATTATATACACTCCAAACATAAAGGTCCCCATACACATTAGTGTGTTGTCTGACAAACCTGCCATTTTCGGTAAGCCAGCAGTATAATGTGTATGTGGTGCTCCTCACTCAACTGGACTCATCTATCAGTGGAGAAAATGGTCAAGTGGTAAGATAAGCCTCCAAAGAGGTGTCTGGCAGAAGTTTTCTCCTCTCTCCCTATTGAAAATACATATAGACTCCACTGAACTGACCATGTATGTGCATGGGAGAGTCGGAGAGATACCTGTCAACCGAACATTCAGTCGCCAGCTTTGGAGGTGTAAGGACACCTTAAGATTACTAATTAGTAATTGCCAGACAACACCTATCTCAGAGGATGCAATAGAATACAATAGACATCCATTGCTATCTAACTGAGCACACAGACATTTGTCAGCAGATAGAAATGTACAGAACAAGCTGGTCCAGGTGGCTGCTACGGGGCCTGGGACGTAATGGATGTCTGTAATCCATTATAGCCTGGGCCTCAATCACCGGCCTGTGCTCTCCCCAGCAGGGACATCATCGCGCCTGCTGGGCTGAGTAGACAAGCACATGGGCCGAAGTTTAATTCCTGGCCTGTGAGCGGTGTCAGTTCAGAAGGCGCAATTATGTCACTGCATCGCACCTGCTGGGGAGAGCAAGATGTGCTCCATTCTTTGGGGGAACAGGACTAGGTGGGTACTAATGTTTTTATTTTATACCACCACATGGGCAGCACTACTACTGTGTGAGGGCACTAAGGGAACATAAATACTGAGTGGGGGCACTAACAGGACATAACTACTGTGTGGTGGGCGTGTCCGGACGCCAACTAAGATGGCCGCTTGAGCGCTTGGCTCCCACCTGCACCACCACACTTTGGCTAGCAACACCTGAATCTCCGGCCGCATGGGGAATAAAACAGCTCCCCTGAGGTCCTCTCCTCCTCCCCGATCTCCCTCACCACCCAGAACGCTGGAGGAGTGCTGGACAAGGACGGCTCACCTTGCGCGGCACTCCACTCAGCAGGGAGCCTCCTGCCATTGCTCCCTCCCACCACCCCGGCATAACGCTCGAGCGGGAGCGTGGGAGGACCCGCGGGAGGGCCAGCCATCTTCCATCTTAGAGGTGGCCACAATATCAGGGGACCCTGTGCTTCAGAGAACTGGACTAGAGCTCTCCCCAGCTGCAAGAGAGTTCCTACCTCCAAGCACCCAGGAGACAACATGGAGGCCCTGGAGGGCAGTGAAAAGCAAAGTACGGAGGACTCAGGTACTGTGCCCTCACCCACCCCACGGATCTCAGCCTACTCAGGCTCCCCTAGGAGATCACATATGGCCCTTTCTGGGGACCCCTGGTCTGCCCCTCCTGAGGGTACCACATCTGCCCTTGCCATTGACCTCAGAAGATCTCCATTCCCCACAGACACCTGGGCTAGCTCACCAAGCCCTCCTTCGCTGGCTGCCATATCCTCCCCTGCTGCTCCTGATCCTCCGCATTCCTGGGAAGTATACCTCAGCCAGTTCCCTACGAAAGAGGACTTTTGGATGCTCATACTGTATCTGAAGTTAAGGGGGCCTGCAGAGCGGAGATCGCCGCCATCCGCACCGACATTAAGCATATTGTCGACCGTATGGACTCACTTGAAAATGCCCATGATGACACCAGACAGTACATCTCAGCCCTTCATGAGTCTGTAACATCTCAAACGGCGGCTCTTAGGGAAATGGGTCGGCACGTGGAGGACCTTGACAACAGGGGTCGTAGAAATAATATTAGAGTCCGGGGTCTCCCGAAGGCAACTGGAGATGAGGACCTTTTTGTCACTTTGGAGGCTATTTTTGATATGATTCTTGGAGAGCCGCCCTCGCATAAGATTAAATTGGACAGAGTCCACAGTGCGCTCAAACCCAAGGGCACCGCTGCTCGTCCCAGGGACATAATCTGCAGTGTCCATAATTACTTTCTCAAAGAAGCCATTATGGCAAAGGCCTGGGCTCTACGCAATTTTGAATTTGACGGAGCCCCAGTTCAGCTTTTTCCTGACCTCTCCTGGCTTACCCTGCAAAAAAGACGGTCAAATAGCATATCGATGGGGATTTCCATTGCCTTGTCAGTGCGTCAACAGGGAAAGACAGCAACCCTTCGCTCCTTTTCAGATCTTCACCCTTTCTGTGAGATGTTAGGACTTCCTGTACCTGCAATGGCGGACTGGGAGATCGAACCCACTGTCCCACCGCTGCCTTGGGTCTGGTTAATCCTTTAATGTTATCTTGTTTTCTTTTTTGTGGTGCGGGCCTACCCGAGCACTGGTTTACCTTAGAAGGTCTCGATAGTCGGTATTTGCTCCGTAAGGAGCCTCTGTCAGTTGACCTCTGACACAGCGACCCCAGTAGAGGCTCAGATTATTGTCTCTAGCCGGGATATACATCCCTGGGAACCACCATTCATTGCTAACGATATGTTTTTGCGTTTTGTCCTGTCTTGCGTTGTCTGCCCCTCCCTTTTGTTTCCATCCTCCTTTCTAGTTGCACCACACTCTCGGGACAACACATCTCCAACTCCTGGTCCCGGCGCTGGGCGAGAACTTACCCAGCTTGAGGTTATTTAGCTACCAATCGAGGGACAGGCAGAGTTACATCTTGTGAATACTGGTGAGCTACATTCTTCCTGCATTCCACTCCCTCATACACCACCATGGTGCAATGCGTAACCCTAAATGTAAAGGGACTCAACTCCAATGCCAAGAGGAGACTTTTGCTTTTGGAGTTGAAATCCCTCAGGGCGGACATAGTGTTTCACCAAGAAACCCATTTTGACGAAAATTCCTCCTTTCGTTCTGCAACTTACTTATATCCTACTGCATACTAGGCCACCCATTCTCGCAGGAAGGTGGGAATTGTAATTCTCATATCAACCCAGTGTCTCATCAGAATAGATTCTGCAATATTACATCCACAGGGAAAACTTGCAGGTCAGTCAATCACGCTTTGTAATCTATATGCCCCGAACACATCTCAGATTAATTTCCTTAGCAGGGTGTTCCGTAAGGCTTTCAGATTCTCTGACCCACTGGCCCTATGGGAGGAGACTTTAACATTATTTTTTTCAGACTCTAAGGACTGATTGGCCCTAGCAGGAAAGCCCTTGAACCCATTGCAGCAGCGATTAACTAGGGATTTTCCCAAATTAATCAGGCGATACTCCTTATATGACCTTTGGCAAATTATTCACCCCACTGACAGTTTATTTTCCTTCTACTCTGCTCTCCATGGTACCCATACCTGATTTCTTTTTTTGGAACCATCTCCACCCTCCGTGTGCTGAAAGGAGCTACTATGGGTCAAGATACTTGGTCCGACCATGCCCTTGTAATGGTCAGAATTGACCTTGGCTCGGGACATGCCCGCCAATGCCATTGGCGTCTTAATGACACCCTTCTTAAGAGACCATTGTTACAGGAAGAACTGCGTGGTCATCTTAAGTCTTACTTTGAGCTTAATGAGGGGTCGGTGAGGGATGTACGTTCCCTGTGGGAGGCCCATAAGGCGGTAATGAGAGGGCATTATATCGCCCTGGGCACAAGATTAAAAAAGGACTCAATAGCTATGGTACGATCCCTGAAATCCCGCTTGCACAACTTGGAGGAGGCAATGTCTACTCATCCTAACCGTCGCACGCTTAAACACATAGTTGACACCCGAGCCCACCTGCACAGGATAGCAATGGGTAGGGTCGATAAACTATTGTTATACACTCGACAACGGTATTGCTTATGGGGGAATAAGCTTAATATGTTGTTAGGCAAGCAACTAAGAAATCGCCCTCCACAATCAGGCCCTTGTGCAGTTAAGGGAGCAGATGGGACGGTCCACTACGATCCCAAGGAAATTGCTGAGCGATTCTCGACCTACTATACTGCCCTCTATAATTTGCCTAGTGACCCTCCCACAAATGAAGGGACTAGAGAATGCTTATTGCAGACATACTTGGCCTCCTGTAACCTCGCCACCCTGTCGACCACAGACATTAATGCCCTTAATGGCCCTGTAACTGTGGACGAGGTTGGGGTGGCAATTGAACACTTGCTGGAGGCCAAGTCCCCAGGCCCCGAAGGCTTTTCCTATAAATACAACAAGATCTTTAAAACTGAACTGATCCCCCACATGATAAATCTCTATAATCGCTTTCTATCAGGTGATGCGGTGCCCACTGCAATGTCTCAATCGTATCTTACGTTAATCCCGAAACCTGGAAAAGACTCCCTCGACTGTCAAAACTATAGGCCTATCGCATTAATCAATTCGGATCTTGAGATTTTTACTAAAATATTGGCATCTCGTCTGAATGCTTTTCTCCCCTTATTGATCCATAAAGATCAAATAGGTTTTGTCCCATGTCGACAGGGCAGTGATAATACACGGCGAAACATTGACTTGCTGGAGGTGATTGATCGCTTGGGGAAAGAGGCATTGCTTCTCAGTTTTGATGCTGAAAAAGTGTTTGACCGCCTAAGCTGGCCGTTTATTCTTGCGACCTTGAAGGTATATGGTCTCTTTGGCGCTTTTGTTGAGGCCATCTGGGACTTATAGTCCTCCGCCATGGCGACAATCAAGCTTCTGCACGTTGAGTCTCAATCCATACACATAGCCAATAGGACAAGACAGGGATGTTCCTTATCCCCCTTATTATTTGCATTGTGTATTGAACCCCTAGCGGCTAAAATCAGGGCTTGCCCAGATGTTAAGGATATTATGGTCAGAGATAAAGAGTTTAATCTGTCACTATATGCGGACGATGTCTTCCTCACCCTCACTAAACTTCATATCTCTCTCCCGAATCTCCACTTCATATTACAAGAGTTTGGACGACTGTCGGGGTATAAGGTCAACATCCATAAAACTGAGGCCCTTCCCCTCAATATACCACAGGCGACCCTGTGCTCCCTCTGGGCAAACTTCCCTTTCCATTGGAAGGAGGATTCCTTACGATACTTGGATTCCTTACGATACTAACACTCCCAAAATCCTTTCTAGGTTGCATTGCAGTGGTAAAGATGACAATTTTACCCAAGATCCTATACCTTTTTGAGACCTTACCCATCCCGGTTACTCTTAGAGATTTGTTCAATCACAGCTCCTTCAATTTATATGGGTTGAGAGATGCCATAGGATCCCTAGGTCTGTACTCCTAACTGGCAGGACTCAGTGTGGTCTGGGAGTACCCGACCTGATCAAGTATTACTGGGCAGCCCAGTTAGGTTGCATTTCAGCTTGGGCATCTCTGCAACCTTATTCCATCTAGATGCAGATAGAGAGACTCTGGCTGGCTCCCATACACCCTAATTCTTTGCTATGGACTAGCCCCTACAGTGCGTCATCGTCAAGGGAACTTTTGGGACCCATGGCCTGCACTAAATCCATATGGAGTACCTGTAGTAATAGATTCCCTTTGATCTCCCACCACTCTTCCATGACTTCTTTTCTATATCAACCACTACTCCCAGCGAGTCTCACCTCTTCAGCAACGAGACTATGGTTTCAACGTGGTGTCTTTTGCTATGCAGACATTGTAGACCCATTCACTAGGGACCTATTACTTTTCTCAGCTGTTCAGAGCAATTATAGCCTTCCCTCTTCGACCAATTATTTATATGTTCAGGTCAGACACCTTGCCCAATCTATCTTCTCAGGGTCCAATGTCTCTCTCCCACTGACATTTGAACATCTTTGTAGAAGAGGGTACATATGAAGGGGTTAATATCTGAGATCTACTCCATTCTGATGACCCCCTCCCCGGAACGAATTCAAAGACACTCTTATATGGCCCGATGGGAGGAATACTTGGGGAGATCTTTACTAGACGTGCTGTGGAGACTCATATGAAGAAGAGCCGCAAAGTCTTCAATGTCAGTTCTCTGTCAAAAGAACCAGTAGAGGATCTTAATGTACTGGTATCATACTCCTGATCTTCTCCATAGATTGAATCCTGCAGTCACAGAGGTTTGTTGGAGATGTGGGACAACTAGGGGAACGCTACACCACATTTTAAAAGAGTCAGCGCTCTTTTAAGGAAACACTCACTTAAACTGTTAATACAAGTACTGACTGCAGCCCGTTATAGCCCGCTTCTGGAAGTGATCTGACCCCCCTAAAATCTCTGACCTATATGCTAAGGTGACAGAGGTCCGGACCCTGGAATATACGACTGCTATGTTTCAGGGTAAAGTAGATTTGTTCCATGCCATTTGGGATGTTTGGGACAACTATTGGGCTAATAGACAACACTGAGATGTGCCTAAGGGTATTATGTAACCCCCCACCCTCCCCTCATCCCCTCCTCCTGATGTGTCTTTGTTTGTATTGTCTATGTCTTTCTTTTCTCTGTTTTTATATTCATCCGCACAAATCTCTCAAAATTACAGCCACCATTTTACAGATTGGAACACAGAGAAGAAGGCATCTGCCACCCAAAAGTGATAATTTTTGGACTGCTTTTTAGCAACAACAAAAAAAGTGACAATGCAGTGTGTTTTAAAACAGACTATTTGTTACCACTGCTCATCTCTAATGATAATCTGACCAAGGAGCAGATGCAGCACCCCAGAATAGGGTCCTTGCAAAATAGCTTGTCATTGAAATGTTATTATTATAGTAACCAACAGTGTTGATCGAGCACCAAAGAGTTCGGGTGCTCTGGCCAAACACATCGGGATGCTCGGGTGCTCTACCGAGCACCCGAGAATAATGGAAGTCAGTGGGAGAACCCGAGCATTAAATCAGACACCCCCTGCTCTGAAGAGGGAAGGGTGCCTGGTTCATAGGAAAAAGTCAGAAATTGATGGAAACACCACCGAAATGGTTCGGGAACAGCATGGGGAGGATGTCTCGATGCATCTTGGACTCCCAGGTCGCTGATGGGAACAATGTTGTCCGAGTAGTACGCCACTTTTATAGACTGACAATAATACTCACCAAACCTAAGATAAACACGATTTTAGAGGAAAAATTGTTAGGAAACATTCTTTCCTGTATATTTACTTGTACAATTGCAAGAAAAAGTATGTGAACCCTTTGGAATTATATGGATTTCTGCACAAATTGGTCTTAAAATGTGATCTGATCTTCATCTAAGTCACAATGTACAGTCGTGGCCAAAAGTTTTGAGAATGACACAAATATTCGTTTTTACAAAGTTTGCTGCTAAACTGCTTTTAGATCTTTGTTTCAGTTGTTTCTGTGATGCAGTGAAATATAATTACACGCACTTCATACGTTTCAAAGGCTTTTATCGACAATTACATGACATTTATGCAAAGAGTCAGTATTTGCAGTGTTGGCCCTTCTTTTTCAGGACCTCTGCAATTCGACTGGGCATGCTCTCAATCAACTTCTGGGCCAATTCCTGACTGATAGCAACCCATTCTTTCATAATCACTTCTTGGAGTTTGTCAGAATTAGTGGGTTTTTGTTTGTCCACCCGCCTCTTGAGGATTGACCACAAGTTCTCAATGGGATTAAGATCTGGGGCGTTTCCAGGCCATGGACCCAAAATGTCAACGTTTTGGTCCCCGAGCCACTTAGTTATCACTTTTGCCTTATGGCACGGTGCTCCATCGTGCTGGAAAATGCATTGTTCTTCACCAAACTGTTGTTGGATTGTTGGAAGAAGTTGCTGTTGGAGGGTGTTTTGGTACCATTCTTTATTCATGGCTGTGTTTTTGGCCAAAATTGTGAGTAAGCCCACTCCCTTGGATGAGAAGCAACCCCACACATGAATGGTCTCAGGATGCTTTACTGTTGGCATGACACAGGACTGATGGTAGCGCTCACCTTTTCTTCTCCGGACAAGCCTTTTTCCAGATGCCCCAAACAATCGTAAAGAGGCTTCATCGGAGAATATGACTTTGCCCCAGTCCTCAGCAGTCCATTCACCATACTTTCTGCAGAAGATGAATCTGTCCCTGATTTTTTTTTTGGAGAGAAGTGGCTTCTTTGCTGGCCTTCTTGACACCAGGCCATCTTCCAAAAGTCTTCGCCTCACTGTGCGTGCAGATGCGCTCACACCTGCCTGCTGCCATTCCTGAGCAAGCTCTGCACTGGTGGCACTCCGATCCCGCAGCTGAATCCTCTTTAGGAGACGATCCTGGCGCTTGCTGGACTTTCTTGGACGCCCTGAAGCCTTCTTAACAAGAATTGAACCTCTTTCCTTGAAGTTCTTGATGATCCTATAAATTGTTGATTGAGGTGCAATCTTAGTAGCCACAATATCCTTGCCTGTGAAGCCATTTTTATGCAACGCAATGATGGCTGCACGCGTTTCTTTGCAGGTCACCATGGTTAACAATGGAAGAACAATGATTTCAAGCATCACCCTCCTTTTAACATGTCAAGTCTGCCATTTTAACCCAATCAGCCTGACATAATGATCTCCAGCCTTGTGCTCGTCAACATTCTCACCTGAGTTAACAAGACGATTACTGAAATGATCTCAGCAGGTCCTTTAATGACAGCAATGAAATGCAGTGGAAAGGTTTTTTTGGGATTAAGTTAATTTTCATGGCAAAGAAGGACTATGCAATTCATCTGATCACTCTTCATAACATTCTGGAGTATATGCAAATTGCTATTATAAAAACTTAAGCAGCAACTTTTCCAATTTCCAATATTTATGTAATTCTCAAAACTTTTGGCCACGACTGTACAATCACAGTCTGCTTAAACTAATAACACACAAAGAATTAAATGTTACCATGTTTTTATTGAACACACCATGTAAACATTCACAGTGCAGGTGGAAAAAGTATGTGAACCCTTGGATTTAATAACTGGTTGAACCTCCTTTGGCAGCAATAACTTCAACCAAACGTTTCCTCTAGTTGCAGATCAGACGTGCACAACGGTCAGGAGTAATTCTTGACCATTCCTCTTTACAGAACTGTTTCAGTTCAGCAATATTCTTGGGATGTCTGGTGTGAATCGCTTTCTTGAGGTCATGCCATAGCATCTCAATCGGGTTGAGGTCAGGACTCTGACTGGGCCACTTCAGAAGGCGTATTTTCTTCTGTTTAAGCCATTCTGTTGTTTATTTACTTCTATGCTTTGGGTCGTTGTCCTGTTGCAACACCCATCTTCTGTTGAGCTTCAGCTGGTGGACAGATGGCCTTAAGTTCTCCTGCAAAATGTCTTGATAAACTTGGGAATTCAATTTTCCTTCGATGATAGCAATCAGTCCAGGACCTGACGCAGCAAAGCAGCCCCAAACCATGATGCCCCCACCACCATACTTCACAGTTGGGATGAGGTTTTAATGTTGGTGTGCTGTGCCTCTTTTTCTCCACACATAGTGTTGTGTGTTTCTTTCAAACAACTCAACTTTGGTTTCATCTGTCCACAGAATATTTTGCCAGTACTGCTGTGGAACATCCAGGTGCTCTTGTGCAAACTGTAAACATGCAGCAATGTTTTTTTTGGACAGCAGTGGCTTCCTCTGTGGTATCCTCCCATGAAATCCATTCTTGTTTAGTGTTTTACGTATCGCAGATTTGCTAACAGGGATGTTGACATATTTCAGAGACTTTTGTAAGTCTTTAGCTGACACTCTAGGATTCTTCTTCACCTCATTAAGCAGTCTGCGCTGTGCTCTTGCAGTCATCTTTACAGGACGGACACTCTTAGGGAGAGTAGCAGCAGTGCTGAACTTTCTCTATTTATAGACAATTTGTCTTACCGTGGACTGATGAACAGCAAGGCTTTTGGAGATACTCTTATAACCCTTTCCAGCTTTATGCAAGTCAAGAATTCTTAATCGTTGGTCTTCTGAGAGCTCTTTTGTGCGAGGCATCATTCACATCAGGCAATGCTTCTTGTGAAAAGCAAACCCAGAACTGGTGTGTGTTTTTATAGGGCAGGGCCCTTGTACTCCAGTTGGCTGACACCTCACTCCAATTAGCTCTTGGAGATGTAATTAGTCTAGGAGTTCACATACTTTTTCCACCTGCACTGTGAATGTTTACATGGTGTGTTCAATAAAAACATGGTAACATTTAATTCTTTGTGTGTTATTAGTTTAAGCAGACTGTGATTGTTTATTGTTGCGACTTAGATGAAGATTTAAGACTACCCCACTGCTATGCCAGTGTGATCCTGCCTGCCGCTGGGGAGAGAGACCGGTTGTCATCTCTCCCTGTAAGGTAAGCTGCCGATGGGGAGTCAGACCGACTGTCTGGACTCCGGATAACGCTGGCTTTAGTTGGGGATCTGGGACGGCTGCCCAGCATCCCTGTAGGGCCGGTGGAGAGACTTCGGTCCCATCTCTACCTGCCGTCGGGAGGTCTTCCCAGAACCAGACGAGGAAGTTCCCTACTTTGGGAGTTGGTAGGGAAGCAGGGGGTATCGCCGCCAAGTCTTCCCAGTTGTAGGAGGGCAGATCTGGCTCTGCTTGTCGGGTAGGTTGGGGATGAACGGAGCTGAGCAGGTGTTGGTAAGTCTGCTCCAGCTCCCACTCCCATGTTACCAGGTGGGTTATGTCTTTGCTCACCTCCCATCCGTCAGCATAAACATGCATGCCCATCCGGTAGTCGTAGATGTCCCAAAACCTAGACTCCTCCATACTGCCGAGATCAATGTCCTCCTCCAAGGCCTCCCATAGTAACCCAGGTCCATCATAATCCTTCCCTTCAGGTAAGTCTTGCTCAGTCGTCCAGGGGGAATGTTGAATGACATGCCACCTTAGGCCCCGGTAAGCGTCCTCTAGCCGAAGCTCCTTACAGACTAGGGTCAGGAGCTCTGTTACCCAGTCATCCAGGGGCTGCTCTCCTAAGAGACCCATTTTCATCGCCACACGCTTCTGTACCCGCTGCTCATAACTAGGGAGACTCTCACCTCGCTGCCCTCGCTGCCCTCGCTGCCGCTGGGCATTTTCCAGGGCATCATACCAGACTTCCTTTCTGTTTGCATCCCTGTAGTCTGCGGCTGCCTCCCCCTCCTCGTCATGGAACACTGTCCAAAGACTAGTTGATTCCATCCTGCTGTATCCAGGGGCGCTGTATGGATACTAGCGTTGCCCTCAATTTAGTAAATCCACGAACGGTGTCTCCGAGCTGCTTCTCCTCTCACTAGGATGCCATCCTACTGCTTGCCACCAATGTAACTGATCTCCTGGCTCCCCGACTGGGTACCTCCGTTGATGGATGCTCCTAGTGCTTCCCGAGGGCTCCAAGCACTCCGCTAGACACCGTAACCACCACAGGAACCAGGAACAGCTCTTACAAGAGCTAGGGGTTATAGCCAGGGGAGTATACAGCATATAGCAATCCCCACACACATGAGACGAGGCTCTATGTTAAAGGCCAAAACAGGAACTCTTTATTGACCACACAAACATTGTCTTTTATACACATTTTCCACCAAGGTTACCACCCCAGTGTACCTGGTTGGGAACTGAGGACATAACATAGCAGCCAATCATTTACAGTTTTACAGTTTAAACACAAAACTATACATTCAACAAACACAATGGCATTGCCTGTGATGCAATCAATAACAGAACAGGCATTGTCTGTGACACAATTAACAGCACAATGGCATTGCCTGTGTCATATTTAACAAACACAATGGACTCTGCCTGTGATATAGTTAACAAACACAATGGACTTACTCACAGGCATAAAATACACATTTTTCCCAACCACAGAAAACACCCCAAAACACCACATATCCCCATAAAAGTTACATCCCCTGATAGCCTCGATCTGGGTGAACAAGCTAAAAATAACCCAGATTGGTTCAGGGGTTCAGGAATATCCTGGAAGTCTTATTTTTGCCCCACCGTGAACATGGTGACATGCCCCAAATAGTTCCAGTAAAAAGTTCAAGGGGCAGAAACAGAGCCTTTGAAATCCAATATGCCCAAATAGTCTCCCAGGGGCCATAGTCACAGGGCAAGAGGCTGGCAAGCAGGCCTCTCCAACTCCCAGTGACGAAGGTGCTTTCGTCACACACTCCAACTACATGGATCACACTTTATCCAAAAGATAATAGCTGATTACAAGCTGAAAACACTCAAACTACGTGGACAAAAAAACATTTTTGTCCAACAGATAATAACTAACTACATTCCATCATTGTGGATGACAAACTTTGTGTGAAAGATAAGACAAATGAGGCAGACCTTAAAATAGGGGTTGGGTACATCGCATGTTCCCTGCTGTGTGGTAGGAAGAGATGCAACAAGTGATGTGCCCCATTTGTCGCCAGACTGCCTCCTGCTGGGTGCTTGATAAGGCAGTAGCCTTTGGAGCAAGGGCCTATTGATCTGACCATCTAAAACATTAGGGGCAAGGGCCTGCTTTTGAGCTGACCCTCTAAAACTTTATGGGTGAGGGTCTGCTGCTGAGCTGACCATCGGAAAAATTATGGTTGAGGGCCTGCTGCTGAGCTGACCCTCTAAACAATTATATGCCAGGGCCTGCTGGTTGCTGACCCTGTAAAACATTTTATGCGTGGGCCTGCTGGTGAGCTGACCCTGTAAAAGATTGTAGGTGAGGGCCTGCTGGTGAGCTGACCCTGTAAAAAATTATATTCGAGGGCCTGCTGGTGAGCTGACCATGTAAAAGATTTTAGGTGCAGGCCTGTGGGTGAGCTGACACTGTAAAAGATTGTAGGCGAAGGCCTGCTGGTGAGCTGACCCTGTAAAACATTATATGCGAGGGCCTGTTGGTGAGCTGACCCTGTAAAAGATTTTAGGTGCGGGCCTGCTGGTGAGCTGACCCTGTAAAAGATTTTAGGTGAGGGCCTGCTGGTGAGCTGACCCTGTAAAAGATTGTAGGTGAGGGCCTGCTGGTGAGCTGACCCCCCAAAAGGTTGTAGGTGAGGGCCTGCAGGTGAGCTGACCCTCTAAAACATTATATGCAAGGGCCTGCAGGTGAGCTGACCCTGTAAAAGATTGTAGGTGAAGGCCTGCTGGTGAGTTGACCCTTACAAAAATTAAATGCGAGGGCCTGCTGGTGAGCGGACCCTGTAAAACATTATATGCGCGGGCTGCTGTGTTGATTCCTCAAAGTTTCTTAAAACCTCACAGAGGTCAGACATCCATGCCCACTCCTCGCTTGTGAATAGCGGAAGCAGACTGGAAAGGCGACCACCATGTTGCAGCTGGTATTCACTACTGCCCTCTGCTGCTCACAAAGCCTGGCCAACATGTGGAATGTGGAGTTCCAGCGCACAACAGTCGGTGAGCTGGCAATTTCAAGCGCTGCTGCAGCGTTGACAGACCGGCTGAAGCTGTCGATGACTTGCGGAAATGGGCACACACGCTGCGCACACTTCACCAGTAGAGCTCAGGCAAATTGGGGTAGGTTTTGAGAAACTGCTGAACCACTAAGTTTAAGACATGGGTTAGGCATGGGATGTGTGTGAGCTTGCCGAGCTCCAAAGCCGCCACCAAGTTACGGCCATTATCAGACACAACCATGCCTGGTTCTAGGTCGAGTGGCGAGAGACACAGCTCTGTCTGGTCTCTTATCCTCTGCCACAGCTCTGCGGTGGTGTGCTGTTTGTTCCCTAAGCATATCAGCTTCAGCACGGCCTGTTGCCGCTTTCTCACTGCAGTGCTACACTGCTTTCAGCTACTGACTGATGACTGACTGGAGCTGCACGCGGATAATTCGGAGGTGGAAGTGGAGGAGGAGGAGGAGAAATGGGGGTTGGAGCCACTAACGTAGGTGCTGGCGAAAACCCTGATCGACGTAGGGCCCCCAATCCTTGGCGTTGGTAGCAGCTGTGCCATCCCACGGTACGACTCGCTCCCGGCCTCCACAACATTTACCCAGTGTGCCGTCAGGGAAATGTAGCGTCCCTGGCCGAATGCACTTGTCCATGTGTCCGTAATTAAGTGGACCTTCCCAGTAATTGCGTTGGTCAGGGCACGTGTGATGTTACGGGACACATGTTGGTGTAAGGCGGGCACGGCACACCTTGAAAAATAGTGGCGGCTTAGTACTGCGTAACGCGGGGCGGCCGTGTCCACAAGCCTAAATGGCAACATTTCCAAGGCCAGTAATTTGGAAATCTGCGCATTTAGTGCTATGGCCTATGGGTGGATGGCTGGGTATTTGTGCTTGCATTCAAATGCCACGGGTAAGGACATTTATACGCTGTGCTGGGACAAGGAAGTGGATATGGTCGCTGATGGTGCTTGCGAAGGTCCAGGTGCAGGGCAGGAAACATCCGGGCCTGCTCCTTCGACAGGGGATTGGCCAGCACATAACACAGGGGAAGAGGAGGCAGTGGTGTGACCCGCAGACACAGATTGTGGACCCAGGCATTCAGCCCACCTATTACGGTGCTTTGATGCCATGTGGCGGATCATGCTGGTGGTGGTGAGGTTGCTAATGTTCCCGCCCCTGCTCATTTTTGTATGGCACAGGTTGCTAATTACAATTCTTTTATCGTCCGCACCTTCCTAAAAAAAAGATTTCAGCAAGGGGGTGCTCCAGGGAACAGTTGTGGGCCTGTTTGGCGTGGCCCGCCTTCTCCCTTTTGCCACCCCACTGCCTCTTCCAGCCTGTTGCGGTGCAGAAGATCCCTCCCCCTCTGTACTGCTGTCCTCGCTCGGCTTTCCACCTTCCCAGGTTGGGTCAGTGACTTCATCGTCCACCACCTCCTCTTCCACTTCCTCATTCTGCTCATCCTCCTGACTTGTTGACCTAACCACTACCTCAGTGATTGACAACTGTGCCTCATCCTCTTCATCAACCTCTTGAGACAGTAATTGCCGTTGAGTTATTGGCAACTGTGTCTCATCATCCACCTCATTACACAGTAATTGCCGTTCCCCACAGTTATCTTCTGGTGATTGTGGATGCTCAAGAGTTTGGAAATGAGGGCACAAGAGCTGTCCCTCTTCAAACGTGCTTGGCGAGAGGGCAAAATCAAGGAATGGTGCTAAAAAGAGCTCCTCGGAATATCCGAGTGTGGGATCACTTGTTTGCCCAGACTCTACATGGTGGAAGGAAGGAGGATTAGGGTGAGCATTGGGTTGAGCAGACTCTTGGCTACTGAGACTGGAAGACAGGGTGGTGCTTAACCGACTGTAAGAATTATCTTCTGCAATCCAACCGACCACCTGGTCGCACTGGTGTGACTTCGAGAGTGGTGTCCTGCGCCGCCCTGCAAACTGGAACATGAAGCTAGGTATCGTGGATGATTGTTTTTTTTGTGCTCTGGCAGCAGGCACAGTTTCACCGCGCCAAGGGCCACGGCCTCTGCGTGCACCATCAGCATCAAGGCCACTGCCCCATCCCTTACTGCTCGCCTTCTTCATATTAAATGTTATATATGATTGAAAGTCTGTCACACGTACAGTAGTGTAGGATTTGGAAGTGTATGCGCAAACTAATTTACAAAGGTATTTGGGATGTGGAAACGTCACACAGGAGATATCCCCCAGATAATGTCAATGCTGTCACCAGCGACTAATGAAAAATTACAGGGAACGTCACAGGTATTTGGGATGAGGAAACGTTATACAGGAGAGGTACCACCGGTAATGTCACTGTCCGCAGCGTCTACGCCAAAAAGTACACTGTATGTCACAGATACATTTTTGAAGCGCACACGTTACACTGCAGATGTGGCCCTGGTAATGTCACTGTCAGAAGCGGACACCGTCTATTGAAAAAGCACACTGTATTTCACAGATAAATTTTTTAACCGCACACGTTACACTGGAGATGTGCCCCTGGTAATGTTACTGTCAGAAGCGGACACCGTCTATTGACAAAGTACACTGTATGTCACAGAAAAATGTTTGAAGCGCACACGTTACACTGCAGATGTGGCCCTGGTAATGTCACTGTCAGAAGCGGACACCGTCTATTGAAAAAGTACATGGAATATCACAGATACATTTTTTAAGCACACACGTTACACTGCAGATGTGGCCCTGGTAATGTCACTGTCAGAAGCGGACACCGTCTATTGAAAAAGTCAATGGAATATCACAGATTTTTTAAGCACACATGTTACACTGGAGATGTGCCCCTGGTAATGTCACTGTCAGAAGCGGACACCGTCTATTGACAAAGTACACTGTATGTCACAGATACATTTTTTAAGCGCACACGTTACACTGCAGATGTAACAAAGTAACATAGTACATAAGGCCGAAAAAAGACATTTGTCCATCCAGTTCGACCTGTTATCCTGCAAGTTGATCCAGAGAAAGGCAAAAAAAAAACTGTGAGGTAGAAGCCAATTTACACCACTTTAGGGGAATACAAATTTCCTTCCCGACTCCAATCGGGCAATCAGAATAACTCCCGGGATCAAGTGATGTGGCGCTGGTAATGTCACTGTCCGCAGAAGACAACGTCTACGGAAAAAGTACACTGTATGTCACAGATAAAAAATTTCAGCGCTCACGTTACACTGCAGATATGGCCCTGGTTATGTCACTGTCAGAAGCGGACACCGTCTATTGAAAACGTACACTATATGTCACAGATATTTTTTTAAAAGCACACTTTACACAGGAGATGTGGTGCAGCTAATGTCTCTGTCCGCAGCAGACACCATCTATGGAAATAGTACACTGGATGTCACAGATATTTTCTGGATGCACACACCTTACACTGGCGATATGGCGCAGCTAATGTCGCTATCTGCAGCGGCCTAACAATTGTACGCTAATTAGCGCAGGATGCCCTAAAAATAGATAATGCTGCAACACATAATAGTCCTTAGAAGGACTTTTGGGTCTGTAAAGTTTTAGCAATTTAGCGCAGGTTGCGCTAAAAATATAGATTGCTGCTGCCACACCGAATAGTCCTTAAAAGGACTTTTGGGTCTCTAAAAAGTTTTGGTGGTAATGATATTCTTAAATCACTCCCTACACTGTCTGTCCCTTCCTCAGCACAGCTCTCCCTGAGTAAGAATGAGCCGAACATGCGTCATCAGCCAAGAAAACGTGCGGGCGGAGACTCGAGCATTGCGCTAAAGCACATGCGGTATTCGGCCGAATACCGCCATGTGCCGAGCATCAAGATGCTCGAGCCGAACTGGTGTTCAGCCGAGCATGCTCGATCATCACTAGTACCCAATATAGGTTTGTATGGATAAGTCAGGGTTAACCATCCAGACTGCCCTTGTAGAAAGCTAGGCGATGGGCTGGGTTCTGCCACTAGTTCAGTCAGTGTATTTCTAGTGTAGCTGAGGAAAAACCAGGAAGGACATATGCTGAGTCCTTAGAGCTTTGCATCAAGAAAGCCATCTATACTTTACAGTACTCTCCAGAAAGAGAAAGGGAGAACTAGAAGGTCCAAAATCTGCCTTGAGCACTGGAGTCAGTCAGCAAGGTATTCACTGTTTAAGGCTGATAGAGACTTTACGGCAGTGAGAGGGACATTTTAAATTCATTCTTTAAGGCCTCTTTCAGACGGGCGTTGCGGGAAAATGTGTGGGTGCGTTACGGGAACACCCGCGATTTTTCCACGCGAGTTCAAAACATTGTAATGCGTTTTGCACTCGCGTGAGAAAAATCGCGCATGTTTGGTACCCAAACCCGAACTTCTTCACAGAAGGTTCGGGCTTGGGATCGGTGTTCTGTAGATTGTATTATTTTTTCTTATAACATGGTTATAAGGGAAAATAATAGCATTCTGAATACAGAATGCATAGTAAAATAGCGCTGGAGGGGTTAAAAAAAAATAAATTTTTTTTTAACTCACCTTAATCCACTTGCTGGCGCTGCCGGCATCTCGTCTGTCTCCTTCTTTGCTGAACAGGACCTGTGGTGAGTATTCATTCCAGGACCTGTGGTGACGTCACTCCGGTCATCACATGATCCATCACCATGGTAAAAGATCATGTGATGGATCATGTGATGACCGGAGTGACGTCACCACAGGTCCTGGAATGAATGCTCACCACAGGTCCTGTTCAGCAAAGAAGGAGACAGACGAGATGCCGGCAGCGCGAGCAAGTGGATTAAGGTGAGTTAAATTATTATTATTTTTTTTAACCCCTCCAGCGCTATTTTACTATGCATTCTGTATTCAGAATGCTATTATTTTCCCTTATAACCTTGTTATAAGGGAAAATAATAATGATCGGGTCTCCATCCCGATCGTCTCCTAGCAACCGTGCGTGAAAATCGCACCGCATCCGCACTTGCTTGCGGATGCTTGCGATTTTCCCACAACCCCATTCACTTCTATGGGGCATGCGTTGCGTGAAAAATGCAGAATATAGAGCATGCTGCGATTTTCACGCAATGCATAAGTGATGTGTGAAAATCACAGCTCATGTGAACATCCCCATAGAAATGAATGGGTCGGTATTCAGTGCGGGTGCAATGCGTTCACCTCACGCATCGCATCCGCGCGGAATACTCGCCCGTGTGAAAGGGGCCTAACACTTAGACATGATGAGCAGAGCCTCTAGGTGTAATGGCAACGCCCCCATTGCTCCTAGAGGACCATTTGCATATATTTAAACTTCGGCTGCTCGTTACAGGGGTTCTGCAGTTTTTTTAAACTGATGATCTATCTTCTTTATAGATCATCAGCATCTGATCGGCGGGGGTCCGACATTCGGGACCCCTGCCGATCAGCTGTTTGAGAATGCAGCGGCTCTGGCAGTAGTACCGCGGCCTTCTCGCTGTTAACCGCAAGCCCAGTGACGTCACGACTAGTATCAATGGCCTGGGCGGGGCTAAGCTCCATTCAAATGAACAGAGCTTAGCCCCACCCAGGCCAGTTGATACTAGTCGTGACGTCACTGGGCCAGCGGTAAACAGCGAGAAGGCCGCGGCGCTGCTGGAGCGCCGCTGCCTTCTCAAACAGCTGATCGGCGGGGGTCCTGGGTGTCGGACTCCCGCCAGTCAGATGCTGATGATCTATCCAGAGGATAGATCATCAGTTAAAACAAACTGTAGAACCCCTTTAAGTTATCCAAAATACCCCTATTTAGAGAAATGACTAAAATCTGAAACAAGAACGGTTTCTCCTAAACTGGGGCAGTTGGAGGGATCAACAATTCTTAGATATATTGCTGGCTCAAATTGATACAAAAAACTATTTAAAAATATAGATTCTATGCTTTGAAAATACATATGCATTACCTGTCCTACAGTATGTATAAACACAAACTTGAATAAAATGTCATTAGTCAGCAAGTAAATGTTATCTTTTATCAACGTAAACTGTCTTCTGCACCGCTAATGCTGCCAGAGCCTTCATCCCATAAGCTGCATGTTATTATACAGCAAGTTCACATTTATTTTTGGTTTATGCTTCTTGGAAGTGTCTGGGAGAACCATGAAAAATAAATGAGCCCAGCATGAAAAATAATAAGGTCTAGTATTATTACTTTTCAGTTCCAGGCTGTAAGATGAAATCTAAAGCAAAATGGATAAAAAGATCTTATCACCTATTTTGCTACAGCAGCCTTGTACAGCCGAGCCCGGCGCACTAATGCCAATGTGATTTGCACATTAATGAAATGAAAACGACTCTTCCAATTTTTGGATCCTGAAGCCAGAGAAAGCAAGACATGAGAGTACGCTTTTTACTGCTACAAAGAAAGAGCTGCATCACTAGCTTCAGAGAAAAGTCACAGTAAATCATGTTCCAGATAATAAAGTTAAGCCACGTGAGATCAGCGTGGCAGTACAGAATACAGAATAAACCCACTGATGTCCTGTAGAGCATCAGAATATCATGTGGGATGCAGCAATGCTGTCACAAACGGGCATCTAACATAAGGGGGACGTATCCAGGGGCGGACTGGCCATAGACCCTACAGGGAAATTACCCAGTAGGCCGATGCCCAGGGGCGGCCCGTGCCCTCCTCCAAGTACATAGCAATCTGATGCTCTCAGCATTAATTAATTAATTATGCACCTGGCCACCGACGGAAAGTGCCCTCCTGCATTCAATTGTATTGCCATCCTCAGGACGGTGATACACTTGAATACTGCACCTAGGGTGGCAGTATTTTATGCAGGACTGTGGTATTTGGTTGTGTTGGGGCTGTATTTAGTACTGCACTATTGCTAGCCCCTCCTACCTATGTTGGCCCTGTCGTCTGTCAATTTGGACCATACTACAACATGGGACTACTTTTAGGTTAGTTTTATTCCAGAGCAACTTTATAAAGGGGTTTTCCCATCTCAGACAATGGGGGCATATCGCTAGGATATGCCCCCATTGTCTTATGGGTGTGGGTCCCACCTCTGGGACTCGCACCTACACTGAGAACGGAGCCCTGAAAGTGGTGGAGGGCGCAGCCGCCCTCCATTCATTTCTATGGGGCCGCTGAAAATAGAAGAGCGCTGGCTCAGCTATTTCCGTCGGCCTCAAAGAAATGAATGAGAGCGGTGGCCACGCAAACGCAGTGCGCTCTCATTCACTTCTATGGGGATAGCTCTTAGTGGTGGCTGGACCTGGGGAAACCCGGGGTCCTCCAGCCACCACCTCCCCCGCTCCGTTCTCGATATAGGTGCAGGTCCCAACTGTGAGACCTGCATCTATCAGACAATGGGGAAATATCCTAGCGATATGCCCCCATTGTCTCAGATGCTAATACCCCTTTAAGTTCAGAGTCCGCCACTGGACATATCACCTTGTTATTTATATGGATATACTGTATATACTATCACACGTTCTTTCTTCTGTGCTATCTTTACTATCTATTTAGTGTGTTTTTATTTTCTGGCTGTACAATTTTATTCTCTTTTTTTTTTATGTGATTATTTCCTATTTACGGTAGCAGCAGTCAAGAGAGCTACTTTATAGCTGGCACCAGTAAAAAATAACTGGGTTCTATGGGACACTGCTCTGGGCGCGCTCTGTGACGGGTACAGAGATCGCAGTAGAGGGAGGGGAAAGACACAACACTTTTAAACACTAACGGGCTAATTTAGGATTCCACCCACGCCACCTCGTGTTTTCAAGTTTTTTAACGCTACTATGCCTAAATTTAGGCGAAAGTGGCTTTTCTACATCGCCCTCGCCACTTTCCCAAGAAGAGGAAGGCCTTGGAACATTTATCTTCTTTTATACAAGTTTTCTGTCATAAAAGACGACTGAAATGTACGCCAGCTCCTAGATGGTGTAGATTTCAGTTTAAGCGCACAAACTGCCGAAGGATGCACCTCATTTATGACGAGGCCTGCCTTTCTTTTCTGACAATATGACTCATTCCACAATCTACAACTATGTAAGGGTTAACTGAATTATTACAAAATCAGCAATGGTTTGTACCAGGGCGGTGGAGTCGGAGTCAAATCTAGATTTGGTTGAAGTCGGAGTCGGGAACTTTGGCTCATCCAACTGGTTTGTACATTAGTGTGTGAAATACAATTGTTCTGATGACTTTGCCTAAATGTTCATTCTGTCCATTAAATAGTAACAATCTAGGATAGAATTAGTACATTTCTATACATTTTGGTGAATATCGTTCCCCTAATACACACTGTATTAAAATACTGATATAGGACACTTTGGCTGCTCAGAGGTAAGAGGTACTTACTTAAGTACTAGCTTACCAGGAAAAATGATTGTGCAGTTCATATGCAAGGGCTCTTCTGTGGCCCAGCATTAGAAGCCACAACTAACCCTTATTATGAAACATTAAAGGGGTTATTCACCCTTGGTGTCCTTTTTTCAGACTCCCCTCACCCCAGCGTGGCCAGACGCGCAGTGGAAAGCATACTTACTTGATCCCCGCCGCTGGGTTCCGACTCCATCGCTGCAGGTCCTGGGTCTGCCCGTATTAACATTCAATGAATGACCGCAGCAGTGATGTGTCATTCGTGTGTCACGTCACTGGCTGTTAGTTGCAGGACACGTATTGAGCACCGTGACACCAAATTTTCAGGCAGAGTCAGAGGTGTGTAATGAATGCGCCACCTGTGTCTGAATGGTGGACAATAAAACTGTGGGAGCTTGTGAGATGCTTGTTGCGGATCAAACAATGTGTATGTTCCCTTACATAACCACTGCTCCCAACACCTCCTAACAGATCATCCTAACATCCTAGATAATGGGCCATTCATCAAAATGACCATTCTGCTTCTCTCAGATGAATGATGCTTCCCCCTCAAAGTCTGTCAACTGGACAAAATGTCTTCGAGTGTGCCATAAAGTCATGTACAGCAGACAACTTTCTCTCACCAAGAGGTACACTACCAAAAAGTAGCCTCTGAGAGCCTATTTATAGAGCAGTGTAGGAAGCACTTTTAGACCCTCTTGTGGCAATACCCAGAGTCTAATCAGACCACACATTTCTGTCTGGGTGCATCTTTTTTTTAGTCAATGAGTATCTTACTGTACGCGAAAGTGGTCATAACTTATAAGGTCAATTTTAGTTTCATATTTAAAGTGTTGTCCAGGTTCAAAGTCCAACCCGATCTGCACTGATTCACCATGAATGAGTGGAGCATTGGAACTTTTCACGCTCCGATGCCCCCCTGTGCCCTGCGCTGAATTGTGCAGGGCAAGGGAATTTTCTTGAGATCCGGTGACGTACCAGGCTCTCCATAGGTCACCCTAGTGATGTAATCGGCACTAATGAGCAGTCTTTAGCGTTGCCCTAGCCTGTCTTTACAGGTTAGGGCAGCGCTAAAGCCCGCCCATCAGAGCCGGTGATGTCACCAGGATTACTGCTGTGCGGAAGCCTCCACCTAGCAGTGTCTAAATGTTTACCCTACGTGATGCCGCACAGGGCAAGGGGGCGCATTGGAGCGTAAAAAGCTCAGATTCTCCACTCATTGATGGCGTGCAGATCGGGTTTTGTCCGGGTTCTAGTCTGAACCCAGACAACCCCTTTAAGTTTCAATCACAGCTTCTGATGCTTCACTATCTTCCGATAAATTCAGTACACACATTCCTTCTTAGCAACCTGCTTCACATACATACCTGATACCTGATAGATTTGTATATCTATATTTCTATTGCACATATAAATGACTGCCAATCAATATCATCAATACAGTTCATCAGTACATTAGTTACCTATCAACAGCGGACTCAGTATATCTGATTTCTATGCATGCTGCTAAGAAGCAACATCGGAAATTGCTTTGAAGGAAATGTTCACAAAAGTTTGATATGTTGATTTGCCAGAGAGCCAGCTCTTCCCAACATCACATACAATGCAAAGGGTGTAGAGACATTAAAACAAAAAGGTTTAGGCTACTTTCACACCTCCAGCGTCAAATTCTGGCAGGGCTGTTGTAGCACACAAGGTGAGAATCGGACGGACGCAAACCGCAGCATGCAGCGGTTTGTGTCCGGACGGTTCTCCGCTTGTCTGCCAGAATACGTACGGGTCTCTGCCGCACCCTATTATACCTAATAGGGTCAGCGGACATTCCTTCCACATCCGGCAGTGCAGAATCCGGTGAATTCCTGCAGGCTGTTCTCTGCCGGAACAGCCTGCCGGAAATTCACACCGGAGGTGTGAAATTAGCCTTAGAAAGACATGGATGCTTTCTTTTAAAAACAGTGCCACACTTGTTCACAGGTTGTGTGTGGTATTGCAGCTCAGCTTCACCCATCGGTTAATAAAAAATATGGATTTTTTTTATAAAATCAGTGATGACCTCAATATTCCTTTAAAGGGGTTGTCTCATTTCAGTAAGTTGCATTTATCATGTAGAGAAAGTTAATGCAAGCCACTTACTAATGTAATGTGATTGTCCATATTGCCTCCTTTGCTGGCTGGATTTGTTTTTTCCATCACATTATACACTGCTAGTTTCCATGGTTATGACCACCCTGCAATCCAGCAGTGGTGGTCGTGCTTGCACACTATAGGAAAAAGCATCAGCCTCTCTGGTGGCCGGGACCATGGGAGCGCACATAGGCTAGTGCTTTATCCTATAGTGTGCAAACACGACCACCACTGTTGGATTGCAGGGTGGTCTGTAACCATGGAAGCAAGCAGTGTATAATGTGATAGAAAAATGAATCCAGCCAGCAAAGGAGGCAATATGGACAATCACAATACATTAGTAAGTGCCTTGTAGTAACTTTCTCTACATGATAAATGCCACTTACTGAAGTGAGACAACCCCTTTAAAATATCCGCTGCACTTCCATGCGTTGTTATTTTAAGGTATTGTGTTTTATAACGCAACTTACCTTAGCCAATGGTAACACTATAAAGGCCCCTCCACCACTAGATTCCACGATGATGGCCATGAATTTAGGATTTACAGCACAGAAGGAGCTGTCCCAAGTTAACTTAGATACCCGAATATCTTCATACATTTGATCTGCTTTAACAGGCTGGCCAAAAATGTGCCTGAATTTGCTCTGGCGCACCACTCTTCGGCTCATTGTGGAAATGCTGTATAAGAGAGAAATGTAAGAGATGAGTCTTTATACTTCTATGGGACAACATATTACACATAGATAAAATATGAGTGACAATATGATCGGCTGTAATTATTCATATCATTGTGTTACAACCAGAAGACAGGGCTGAACCAGGGCAGTAAAACACAAAATGGTTAAAGGGGATTGTTTCAGAAAGACAACCTTTTCCCATATGCCCTATTAGGGTATACGGAGATCATGTAGGGGGCGCCACCTATGCGAATATCCCATTGTTTGCCAGAATCAGTTTTGATATTTTTTATCAATCGCAGCGGCTTCTGGTACTTCGCTAGCCTCCCATTTGTAAGACAGGCTTGCTTTTTTTCTTGGGTAGTCTCAGGGAATACCCCCTAAATTTAGTTGACCAAATGGCAAATAAGGGGTATTCTTCTGAAGAGGCCTACAGGATTCTGACCCAGTCGGATGAGGAATGGGGACCCTCATCGAACGAATCCAGCGGGTCAGAATATGAACCTGTAGAAAGCAGTGGCTCTCTGACCCAAAGTTCGGACGAGGAGGTTGAGGTCCCTGATAGCACCAGGCGTACCCGGCCCCGTGTTACTAGACCACAGGTTGCGCAGGATCCACTTCAAGGGCAGCAGAGTGGGGCTGGCGCTGTCGGATTACGTGGTGAGGCATACACCAGCAGCGCAGCCCATCCTGGACCTAGTACCAGCACTGCCGTACAACATGGTGAAGTGGCGAGCACCAGAAGGGCAGTTGAAGCTGGTACGGTGGCATGTGCATTTGTTCCCCCGTCGCAGCCACCGCACAGACAGGCCCGTAGAGCCCCTAGAGTCCCTGAGGTGCTGAAACCCTGATTGGCAGTCACCAACTTCAGCCGCACCAGTAGTTCCCCCTTTCACCGCCCAGTCTGGAGTTCGGGTTGAGACACCTCAGATCGGATCGGCACTGTTTTTTTTTGAGCTGCTCTTGGACTTCGTTGTGGCAGAAACAAATCGGTATGCCACTCAATTTATAGCCGCCAACCCGGGAAGCTTTTATGCCCAGTCTTTCCGGTGGAAACCCGTCCAAGTTTCCGAATTTAAACTTTTCTGGGCCTTCTCCTCAACATGGGCCTGACAAAAAAACATGAATTGCGGTCATATTGGTCCACGAACCCAATTCATCACATGCCCATGTTCTCTGCTGCCATGTCCAGGACACGATTTGAGACCATCCTGCGTTTCCTGCACTTTAGCGACAACAGCACCTCTCGTCCCAGAGGCCACCCAGCTTTTGACCGCCTCCACAAAATTCGGCCCCTCATAGACCACCTTAACACCAAATTTGCAGATTTGTATACCCCTGAGCAAAACATCTGCATAGACGAGTCCCTTATACATCCCAAACAAATGTGCCCGGTATGGGGTCAAATTGTATAAGCTCTGTGAAAGGGCCACAGGCTATACGCACAAATTTCGTGTCTATGAGGGTAAAGATCAGACCCTGGAGCCGGTCGGTTGCCCTGACTACCTGGGGAGCAGTGGGAAGACAGTCTGGGACTTGGTGTCTTATTTGGCAAGGGGTACCATCTTTATGTGGACAATTTTTACACAAGTGTGCCCCTCTTTAGGCATTTGTTTTTAGAACAGATTGGCTGCTGCGGCACCGTGCGACCTAGTCGCCGGGGCTTCCCTCAACAGCTCGTTACCACCCGTCTTGCAAGGGGGGAGAGGGCTGCCTTGTGTAACGAAGAACTGTTTGCGGTGAAATGGAGAGACAAGCGTGACGTTTACATGCTCTCCTCCATTCACGCAGACACGACAATCCAAATTGAACGAGCAACCCGTGTCATTGAAAAGCCCCTCTCGGTCCACGACTATAATTTGCTCATGGGAGGGGTGGACTTCAATGACCAGATGTTGGCTCCTTATTTACTTTCCCGCAGGACCAGACGCTGGTATAAGAAGGTGTCTGTATATTTAATTCAATTGGCAATGTACAATAGTTTTGTTCTCTACAGTAAGGCTGGAAGAACAGGATCCTTCCTCAAATTTCAGGAAGAGATCATCGAGAACCTCCTGTATCCAGGAGGTTCCGTGGCCCCAACCACCAGTTTAGTGAGACGTCTACATGAGTGACATTTCCCCAGTGTCGTTTCTGGTACCTCAAACCAACCGCCACCCCGAAAAAAATGTTGTGTCTGTAGCAGGAGTGGAATAAGGCGTGACACCCGCTATTTCTGCCCTGACTGCCCTGACCACCCTGCCCTATGCTTAGGGGAGTGTTTCCGGAAGTACCACACACAGGTACACTCAGCATAGGGATTGCGCTACACAGGACAGGCACACAGGGCTGTTAGGGCTCTTTCACTTACAGCTGCTGCAAACCTCTCCTTTCACCTGGGACAAAGTGCATAATGTACTTCGCCACATCTCTGGGCGATTTGCGCTTTGCACATTGTCCCATGGGGAAGGAGAGGTTTGTCCTATAAAGGTAAAAAAAAAAAAAAAAATCACCGGTAAGCAAAAAAGTTAATGTTCTGTTCAAAAAGTTAAATCAAGTTTATAAAAGTTAATGTTCCGTTCAAATGTTATACACTCACCTAAAGAATTATTAGGAACACCATACTAATACGGTGTTGGACCCCCTTTTGCCTTCAGAACTGCCTTAATTCTACGTGGCATTGATTCAACAAGGTGCTGATAGCATTCTTTAGAAATGTTGGCCCATATTGATAGGATAGCATCTTGCAGTTGATGGAGATTTGAGGGATGCACATCCAGGGCACGAAGCTCCCGTTCCACCACATCCCAAAGATGCTCTATTGGGTTGAGATCTGGTGACTGTGGGGGCCATTTTAGTACAGTGAAGTCATTGTCATGTTCAAGAAACCAATTTGAAATGATTCGAGCTTTGTGACATGGTGCATTATCCTGCTGGAAGTAGCCATCAGAGGATGGATACATGTTCTCATTCTGTTTACGCCAAATTCGGACTCTACCATTTGAATGTCTCAACAGAAATCGAGACTCATCAGGCCAGGCAACATTTTTCCAGTCTTCAACAGTCCAATTTTGGTGAGCTCGTGCAAATTGTAGCCTCTTTTTCCTATTTGTAGTGGAGATGAGTGGTACCCGGTGGGGTCTTCTGCTGTTGTAGCCCATCCGCCTCAAGGTTGTGCGTGTTGTGGCTTCACAAATGCTTTGCTGCATACCTTGGTTGTAACGAGTGGTTATTTCAGTCAACGTTGCTCTTCTATCAGCTTGAATCAGTCGGCCCATTCTCCTCTGACCTTTAGCATCCACAAGGCATTTTTGCCCACAGGACTGCCGCATACTGGATGTTTTTCCCTTTTCACACCATTCTTTGTAAACCCTAGAAATGGTTGTGCGTGAAAATCCCAGTAACTGAGCAGATTGTGAAATACTCAGACCGGCCCGTCTGGCACCAACAACCATGCCATGCTCAAAATTGCTTAAATCACCTTTCTTTCCCATTCTGATATTCAGTTTGGAGTTCAGGAGATTGTCTTGACCAGGACCACACCCCTAAATCCATTGAAGCAACTGCCATGTGATTGGTTGACTAGATAATTGCATTAATGAGAAAAAGAACAGGTGTTCCTAATAATTCTTTAGGTGAGTGTATAAACTTAATGTTAATAAATTTATTGCGTTGCGGCCTGTTTTTTTTTTTTTTTTTTACCTTCTAGGTGGACCAACCGATGAACGAGCTGCAGCACTGATGTGCATTCTGACAAGCATTGCGCTGCTGTCAGATTACACAAAAGTCGGTGTATGCGGCGCTGCAAGACAAGATTTCTCCTCTGCAGTAAAAAAGATAAGTTTGCCGAGGCATATGAGCTGAGGGGCGGTGTTCACATGCTTTGACAAACACTTTGTATATAAAAAAAATAAAAAATAAATCCTGGCAATGATTTATTCATCCACATCGATTGATGTGAATGGAGAAATCAGGTTTGCCAGGGCATACGAGCTAAGTGGGTTTGGATGTTGGGCGGAGCTCCTATGTCCTGGCAGACGCCTTTCCCCTCCTTTTTTTTTTTTGGCAGAGATTTTTTCATCCACATTGATCGATGCGAATGAAGAAATCTGTGACGTTCATTTTTTCTTTCAGCCCAGAGGCTGAACGAAAAAAAAAATCTCATTACCCGTATGCTCACTATAAGGAGAATAGCAGAAACTCCTAATGCTGGCCATACATGTAATGATTGCGGAGACCCTCAAATGCCAGGGCAGTACAAACACTCCACAAATGACCCCATTTTGGAAAGAAGACACCCCAAGGTATTCGCTGAGTGGCATATTGAGTCCATGAAAGATTTAAATTTTTGTCCCAAGTTAGCGGAAAGGGAGACTTTGTGAGAAAAAAACAAAAAAAAATCAATTTCCGCTAACTTGTGCCAAAAAAAAAAATCTTCTATGAACTCTCCATGCCCCTCATGGAATACCTTGGGGTGTCTTCTTTCCAAAATGGGATCACATGTGGGGTATTTATACTCCCTGGCATTTTAGGGGCCCTAAAGCGTGAGAAGAAGTCTGGAATCCAAATGTCTAAAAATGCCCTCCTAAAAGGAATCTGAGCCCCTTTGCCCACCTAGGCTGCAAAATAGTGTCACACATGTGGTATTACCGTACTCAGGAGAAGTAGGGCAATGTGTTTTGGGGTGTCTTTTTACATATACCCATGCTGGGTGAGAGAAATATCTCTCTAAAATGACAACTTTGTATAAAAAAAATGGGAAAAGTTGACTTTTAGAGAGATATTTCTCACCCAGCATGGGTATATGTAAAAATACACCCCAAAACACATTTCCCTACTTCTTCTGAGTACGGAGATACCACATGTGTGACACTTTTTTGCAGCCTAGGGCTGAAAGATAAATATCTCTGTCAAATGACAACTTTGTATAAAAAATTGGGAAAAGTTGTCTTTTAGAGAGATTTCTGTCACCCAGCATGGGTATATGTAAAAAGACACCCCAAAACACATTGCCCTACTTCTCCTGAGTACGGCAATACCACATGTGTGACACTTTTTTGCAGCCTAGGTGCGCAAAGGGGCCCAAATTCTAAAGAGAACCTTTAGGATTTCACAGGGCATTTTTTACACATTTGGAATTCAAACTACTTCTCACGCATTAGGTCCCCTAAAATGCCAGGGCAGTATAACTACCCCACAAGTGACCCCATTTTGGAAAGAAAACACCCCAAGGTATTTCGTGATGGGCATGGTGAGTTCATGGAAGTTTTTATTTTTTGTCACAAGTTAGTGGAATATGGGACTTTGAAAAAAAAAAAAAAAAAAAACATCATTTTCCGCTAACTTGCGCCAAAAAAAAAAAAAATTCTATGAACTCTCCATGCCCCTCACGGAATACCTTGGGGTGTCTTCTTTCCAAAATGGGGTCACTTGTGGGGTATTTATACTGCCCTGGCATTTTAGGGGCCCTAATGCGTGAGAAGTAGTTTGAAATCCAAATGTGTTAAAAATGCCCTGTGAAATCCTAAAGGTGCTCTTTAGAATTTGGGCCCCTTTGCCCACCTAGGCTGCAAAAAAAAGTCACACGTGGTATTGCCGTACTCAGGAGAAGTAGGGCAATGTGTTTTGGGGTGTCTTTTTACATATACCCATGCTGGGTGAGAGAAATATCTCTCTAAAAGACAACTTTTTCCATTTTTTTATACAAAGTTGTCATTTGACAGAGATATTTATCTCACCCAGCATGGGTATATGTAAAAATACACCCCAAAACACATTGTCCTACTTCTCCTGAGTACGGCAATACCACATGTGTGACACTTTTTTGCAGCCTAGGTGCGCAAAGGGGCCCAAATTCTAAAGAGCACCTTTAGGATTTCACAGGGCATTTTTTACACATTTGGAATTCAAACTACTTCTCACGCATTAGGTCCCCTAAAATGCCAGGGCAGTATAACTACCCCACAAGTGACCCCATTTTGGAAAGAAAACACCCCAAGGTATTTCGTGATGGGCATGGTGAGTTCATGGAAGTTTTTATTTTTTGTCACAAGTTAGTGGAATATGGGACTTTGTAAGAAAAAAAAACAAAAAACATCATTTTCCGCTAACTTGCGCCAAAAAAAATAATAATTCTATGAACTCTCCATGCCCCTCACGGAATACCTTGGGGTGTCTTCTTTCCAAAATGGGGTCACTTGTGGGGTATTTATACTGCCCTGGCATTTTAGGGGCCCTAATGCGTGAGAAGTAGTTTGAAATCCAAATGTGTTAAAAATGCCCTGTGAAATCCTAAAGGTGCTCTTTAGAATTTGGGCCCCTTTGCCCACCTAGGCTGCAAAAAAAAGTCACACGTGGTATTGCCGTACTCAGGAGAAGTAGGGCAATGTGTTTTGGGGTGTCTTTTTACATATACCCATGCTGGGTGAGAGAAATATCTCTCTAAAAGACAACTTTTTCCATTTTTTTTATACAAAGTTGTCATTTGACAGAGATATTTATCTCACCCAGCATGGGTATATGTAAAAATACACCCCAAAACACATTGTCCTACTTCTCCTGAGTACGGCAATACCACATGTGTGACACTTTTTTGCAGCCTAGGTGGGCAAAGGGGCCCAAATTCTAAAGAGCACCTTTAGGATTTCACAGGGCATTTTTAACACATTTGGATTTCAAACTACTTCTCACGCATTAGGGCCCCTAAAATGCCAAGGCAGTATAACTACCCCACAAGTGACCCCATTTTGGAAAGAAGACACCCCAAGGTATTTTGTGATGGGCATAGTGAGTTCATGGAAGTTTTTATTTTTTGTCACAAGTTAGTGGAATATGAGACTTTGTAAGAAAAAAAATATAAAAAATCATTTTCCACTAACTTGTGACAAAAAATATAAAGTTCTATGAACTCACTATGCCCATCAGCGAATACCTTAGGGTGTCTACTTTCCGAAATGGGGTCATTTGTGAGGTGTTTTTACTGTCTGGGCATTGTAGAACCTCAGGAAACATGACAGGTGCTCAGAAAGTCAGAGCTGCTTCAAAATGCGGAAATTCACATTTTTGTACCATAGTTTGTAAACGCTATAACCTTTGCGCAAACCAATAAATATACACTTATTGCATTTTTTTTTTATCAAAGACATATAGAACAATAAATTTTGAGAAAAATTTATATACACTCACCTAAAGAATTATTAGGAACACCTGTTCTATTTCTCATTAATGCAATTATCTAGTCAACCAATCACATGGCAGTTGCTTCAATGCATTTAGGGGGGTGGTCCTAGTCAAGACAATCTCCTGAACTCCAAACTGAATGTCAGAATGGGAAAGAAAGGTGATTTAAGCAATTTTGAGCGTGGCATGGTTGTTGGTGCCAGACGGGCCGGTCTGAGTATTTCACAATCTGCTCAGTTACTGGGATTTTCACGCACAACCATTTCTAGGGTTTCCAAAGAATGGTGTGAAAAGGGAAAAACATCCAGTATGCGGCAGTCCTGTGGGCAAAAATGCCTTGTGGATGCTAGAGGTCAGAGGAGAATGGGCTGACTGATTCAAGCTGATAGAAGAGCAACGTTGACTGAAATAACCACTCGTTACAACCGAGGTATGCAGCAAAGCATTTGTGAAGCCACAACACGCACAACCTTGAGGCGGATGGGCTACAACAGCAGAAGACCCCACCGGGTACCACTCATCTCCACTACAAATAGAAAAAAGAGGCTACAATTTGCACGAGCTCACCAAAATTGGACTGTTGAAGACTGGAAAAATGTTTCCTGGTCTGATGAGTCTCGATTTCTGTTGAGACATTCAAATGGTAGAGTCCGAATTTGGCGTAAACAGAATGAGAACATGTATCCATCCTCTGATGGCTACTTCCAGCAGGATAATGCACCATGTCACAAAGCTCGAATCATTTCAAATTGGTTTCTTGAACATGACAATGAGTTCACTGTACTAAAATGGCCCCCACAGTCACCAGATCTCAACCCAATAGAGCATTTTTGGGATGTGGTGGAACAGGAGCTTCGTGCCCTGGATGTGCATCCCTGAAATCTCCATCAACTGCAAGATGCTATCCTATCAATATGGGCCAACATTTCTAAAGAATGCTATCAGCACCTTGTTGAATCAATGCCACGTAGAATTAAGGCAGTTCTGAAGGCAAAAGGGGGTCCAACACCGTATTAGTATGGTGTTCCTAATAATTCTTTAGGTGAGTGTATAAATGTAGTTTTATTTGAAAAATTTTACAACTGAAAGTGAAAAATGTCATTTTTTTTGCAAAAAATTCGGTAAATTTCGATTAATAACAAAAAAAGTAAAAATGTCATCAGCAATGAAATACCACAAAATGAAAGCTCTATTAGTGAGAAGAAAAGGAGGTAAAATTCATTTGGGTGGTAAGTTGTATGACCGAGCAATAATCCGTGAAAGTTGTGTAGTGCAGAATTGTAAAAAGTGGTCTGGTCATTAAGGGTGTTTAAGCTAGGGGAGCTGAGGTGGTTAAAGGCTGCATACACATTTGCAATCAATATTTTTTGTCCGACGGCGTCCAAAATACTAAATTGAAACAATTTTGTGACAGTACTTAGTTAAACATTTCTTATCATGTTGTCTCTACAGCTTCAGTACAGAGAATGTGTCTCCATGGTAACAGACAACAAAAACACCTTGTATAGTCTAATCCTGTAATTTATTTCATTTGTCCCTTTAATATACTGCTTTAACGTATAGTTGGCGGGTTAGCAAAAGGTAAAGGACAGAAAGAACGGAGTATAACTGCAGGGTCGAAATGTTGCTGGTTTATTTGTTGTCTGTCACCATGGTGATACATAGGTCTGTATAGCAGCTATAGAATAAAGACTGTAGGAAATTTTTTATTACAACCTATGGCAAAGAGGCTACATTTCTCATTTTAGATACTTTGGGACCAAAAAATATATAGAATAATAATATAAAATAATATAAAATATAAAAATCCTCACTCGCATGTACGTGATGTGAACGGGCAGGTGCAGGAGCTGCACCCGCCCGATCCGTAGCACGGGCCCGGCTGTTACTGTTAGCCGGGTCCCTGCTGCATCCGCCGGCATCGCTATATGCGGTGATGCCGGCAGATTAACCCTTTCACATGCGGCGTTCAGCGCTCCCTCTGACTCCATCGACTCCCTGCGCTGCGCTGACAGGGGGCCGATGGTTGCCTTTAATATATTGCTTTAACGTATAGTTGGCGGGTTAGCAAAAGGTAAAGGACAGAAAGAACGGAGTATAACTGCAGGGTCGAAATGTTGCTGGTTTATTTGTTGTCTGTCACCATGGTGATACATAGGTCTGTACAGCATCTATAGAATAAAGACTGTAGGAAATGTTTTATTACAACCTATGGCAAAGAGGCTACATTTCTCATTTTAGATACTTTGGGACCAAAAAATATATAGAATAATAATATAAAATATAAAAATCCTCACTCGCATGTACGTGATGTGAACGGGCGGGTGCAGGAGCTGCACCCGCCCGATCCGCAGCACGGGCCCGGCTGTTACTGTTAGCCGGGTCCCTGCTGCATCCGCCGGCATCGCTATATGCGGTGATGCCGGCAGATTAACCCTTTCACATGCCTGAAGGCTGGGTCTCCTAGGCAATTGTCAGCGTCTTACTGTGTAAGATGCTGAGAGTTCAATTCAGTACAATACAGAATGTATTGTACTGAATTGAAACAGGGATCAAACCCTGAAAAGGTGAAATAAATAAATAAATAAAAAACAGACATATTAGGTATCGCCACGTCAGTAACGACGTGCTCTATAAAATGTCACATGATCTACCACCTCAGGTAGCAAAACGCCATTTTTTTGTCACCTTACATCACAAAAAGTGTAATTCCAAGCGATCAAAAATACAAATGTATCCCAGAATAGTACAAATCAAACCATCATCTCTTCCCGCACAAAATGAAACCCTACCTAAGACAATCGCCCAAAAGATAGAAAAAAATTATGGCTTTCAGAAAATGGAGACACTAAAACATGATTTTGTTTTCCCTTCAAAAATGCTTTTATAGTGTAAAACTGAAATACATTTCTAAAAAAAAGTATACATATTAGGTATTGCCATGTCCATAGCAACCAGCTCTATAAAAATATCACATGGCCTAACCCCTCAAGTGACCACCATAAAAAAATAAAAATTAAAACTGTACCAAAAATGCAATTTTTTGTCCCCATACATCACAAAAAGTGTAATTCCAAGCGATCAAAAAGACATATGTACCCCAATATTGTACCAATCAAACGTCATCTCTTCCGGCAAAAAATGAGCCCCTACAAAGAACAATTGGCCAAAAATGGAGACACTAAAACATGATTTTTTTCTTCAAAAATGCTTTTATGGTGTTAAACTGAAATAAATTAACAAAAAAAGTAGACATATTAGGTATCTCCATGTCCGTAATGACTTGCTCTATAAAAATATATGACGTACCCCCTAAGGTGAACACCATAAAAGTAAATAAAAACTGTGCAAAAAATGCAATATTTTGTCACCTTTCATCACAAAAAGTGTAATACCAAGCGATCAAAAAATGATATGCAACCCAAAATACTACCAATAAAACCGTCATCTCTTCCTGAAAAAAATGAGCCTTTACATAAGAAAATTGCCCCAAAAATTTAAAAAGTGGCCCTTAAAAAATGGAGATGCTAAAACATGATTTTTTTTTCAAAAATGTTTTTATTGTGTAAAACTGAAATACATAAAAAGTAGACATATTAGGTATGGCCGGGTCCGTAAAAACCGGCTCTATAAAAATATCACATGATCTACCCCCTCAGTTAAATGCTGTTAAAAAAAAAAGCCAAAATAAAAAAATTTTGGTCACCTTGCCCTAAAAAAGTGTCATATTGAATTGTCAAAAAATCATATGTACTCAAAAATGGTACCAATAAAAATGTCAGCTCTTCCTGCAAAAAAAGAGCCCCTGTACAATATGATTGGCAGAAAAATAAAAGAAATGTAGCTTTCAGAAAATGAAGACACAAAAACATTATTTTTGTTTTCAAAAATGCTTTATTATGTAAAACTGAAACAACAAAAAACATACACATATTTGGTATTGTCGCGTCCGTATCAACCTGCTCTATAAAAGAAAAACATGAACTATCCTGTCAGGAGAACTCCGTAAAAAAATAAAAACTGTGCCGCAACAGTCATTTTTTGGTTACCTTGCCTCACAAAAGTGTAATATCGAGCAATCAAAAATCATATGTACCCCAAAATAGTACCAATAAAACTGTTACCTCATCCCGTAGTTCACAAAATGGGATCACTTTTTGGGAGTTTCTATTCTAGGGGTGCACAAGGGGGTCTTCAAATGTGACATGGCAGCTCAAAATTATCCCAGTGAAATCTGCCCTCCAAAACCCATATGGCGCTCCTTTCCCTCTTCACCCTGTTGTGTACACATACAGCAGTTTACGACCACATATGGGGTGTTTCTGTAAACTGCAGAATCAGGGTAATAACTATTGAGTTTTCTTTGGCTGTTAAACCTTGCTGTGTTACAGGGAAAAATAGATTAAAATTGAAAATCTGCCCAAAAAATTGAAATTTCAAAATTTCACCTCCATTTTACTTTCATTCTTGTGGAACACCTAAAGGGTTAATGAAGTTTGTAAAATCAGTTTTGAATAACTTTAAGGGTGTAGTTTCTAAAATGGGGTAATTTATGGGTGGTTTCTACTATGTAAGCCCCACAAAGTGATGTCATAACTGAAGTGGTCTTTAAAAAAGTGGGTTTTGGAAATTGCTTCTAAAATTCTAAACGTTCTAACGTCCTAAAAAAAGAAAAAGACGTTTACAAAATGATGCCAACATGAAGTAGACATCTGGTAAATGTACAGTAACAACTATTTCACGAGGTATCACAATCTGCTTTAAAAGCAGAGACATTCAAATTTCAAAAATGGTGAATTTTTGCCAAATTTTCTGTACATTTTTGAATGTTTTATAAATAAAGGTGAAACATATTGACTCAAATTTACCACTAACATGAAGTACAATATGTCACGAGAAAACAATGTCAGAATCGCTTATATAAGTAAAAGCGTTCCAGAGTTATTACCACATAAAGTGAAACATGTCAGATTTGCAAAATGTGGCTTGGTCCTTATGGTGAAAACTGGCTTTGTCTTGAAGGGGTTAAGAAAGAAAGTTAAAAATACAATAAACATGATTTTTGTCCAAAGGAAATTAAAAGCATCTATATATTAGGCATTCTCATACTCATAATGACCGATCCAATAATACAATTACTCAACTTTGAGTAATAAAAAAAAAAACGGTGGAGTTGCATTTTTTCCCTGCATTCACTATCATAAATGTTTTTTTATAAACTTAACATCATATTTTGCTGTTCATTTATCATATAAAATCAATACTGTAAGCAGAAGTTGAAAACAATGTTTGTGCCAGTAAGACTACAGATACTGCTATAAATAACATGCCATACTGCAAGCTAAGACAGCAGGTCACTGCTCAGTTGCAATGAACCTCTCATAGAGGTCAGATTGTGAAGAACAATCACATAGCTCTTGTCTGAAATAGAAGCAAATTACAGGATTATTTGAAGAATTGTATGAAATCTTATTTGGCTTAAATTGTCTTCTTTTGTGGCACCATAAACCTCCTTTTCTGGAGATACTTAAAGGGGTTATCCCATGACTAATGTAAAAAAATGAAAAGCAGACATCATATAGTACATGGACACCTCTTTCCAGCAAAGCTAAAACCAGCCCTGTACCTTATATGGATCCGGAGATCTCCACATTCATTCTACTAGATTTATATCAAGCTGGCAGCTCAAGGGCAGTGTCTTTTCTGCTGGAGCTCTCTACCTATCACTGCTCAGGAGGCAGTTGGAGGATGAAACTGAGCATGTGCGGCCATCTCAGTGGGCAGGACAAACAAATAAGAGAGAAACTAACAGCAATTGGCGCTTTACAGATCATGGGCGTCCGCAGAAATTTTTCCAGGGGGGGCATAATTTTATTGACATCCATGCTCTGCTTCTTTCTGAGAATGTAATGAAGGGGAGGGGCATATTCATTATCACAAAGTATAATAACGCATGAGCTGTGCAGTGGCAGATCCAGAGCCTGGTCTCGGGAGGGGCACTTCCAGATTTTTTTCTGTCCGCCACTACAAAACATTGGTGCTTATAGAACAGACTGCACAGTGTAGAGGTATACTGTATATTGTGTGGCACAGTGTAGAGGTATACTGTATATTGTGGGGCACAGTGTAGCGGTATACTGTATATTGTGTGGCACAGTGTAGGCTATATGTGTATAACATAAACATATTTCACATGAAAACTTACAGTTACTTGGCTCGGCCCTTGGGGATCTCGGACGCCACTTCAACACTTTGGCCGCGGGCTCGGCGGAGCTGATGTGTTTTATCCTAATGAGAAATATTTCATAATAAGGATTTGGAGAAGGGGCAGAGGAATAGCAGAGCAGAGAGAGGCTGGAGCTGCTACTAGGGGGTCATACCATGTGGGAGTAATAAAGCCCACCATAATGCCCCCCAGTAGAAATAATTCTCCTTATAATGTGACAGTGCAAAAAATACCCCCTTGTAATGCCCCCAGTTGAGCTAATGTCCCCATAGTGCCCCCATAATGTGCCAGTATAAAATACCCCTACATAGTGCCCCCAGTAAATGCCTCCATAGTGCTCCTCTCCCCCTTCCTCCTAGTGCCCCCATAATGTACCAGTATAAAATTCCCAGTAGATGCTCTCAGTGTCCCCCATAATTTGCAAGTATAAAATACCCCTTCTTAGTGCCCCCCGTAGATGACCCCATAGTACTCCTCTCCCCCCTTCCTTATAGTACCCACCATCATGTGTCCCAGTATAAAATTCTACTGTACAGAGCCCCCCATATAAAACACCCCTTCTTTGTGGCCTCAGTAGATGCCCCTATAGTGCCCCCAATAATGTGCCAGTAATAACAGCCCCCCATCATGTGCCAGTAATAACAGCCCCCCCATCATGTGCCAGTAATAACAGCCCCCCCATCATGTGCCAGTAATGGAAGCCCCCATTATGTGCCAGTAATGACAGCCCCCCATTATGTGCCAGTAATGACAGCCCCCCATTATGTGCCAGTAATGACAGCCCCCCTATTATGTGCCAGTAATGACAGCCCCCCATTATGTGCCAGTAATGAAAGCCCCCATTATGTGCCAGTAATGACAGCCCCTCATTATGTGCCAGTAATGACAGCCCCCCATTATGTGCCAGTAATGACAGCCCCCCATTATGTGCCAGTAGCCAGAGACCCCCATTATGTGCCAGTAGCCAGAGACCCCCATTATGTGCCAGTAGCCAGAGACCCCCATTATGTTCCAGTAGCCAGAGCCCCCATTATGTGCCAGTAGCCAGAGACCCCCATTATGTGCCAGTAGCCAGAGACTCCCATTATGTGCCAGTAGCCAGAGACCCCCATTATGTGCCAGTAGCCAGAGACCCCCATTATGTGCCAGTAGCCACCAGTATTGTACACAAAAAAAATAAACACTTATACTTACCTCCTTGGCAGCGATGCGATGCAGGCCTCTTCCGGCCTGTGACCCGCGCTGTATGGCTCAGGCGGCGCGATGACGTCATCGCGCCGCCTGCGCCGGCCTCTGATAGGCTGCCGGCCTAATGCCTGCAGCCTATCAGAGGAAGGGAAAGGGACACTCCTCTCCCTCCCCTGCCTCAGCACAGTCATCTGTATCGCTGTCCTGAGGACGGCGATACAGATGACTATGGAGATGAACGCTTCCACAATGGAGGCGTTCATCTCCCTGTGCCCTGATTTCCAGGGGGGGGGACTTGCCCCCCCATGCGGACACTCATGTTACAGATACATTTTATTGACATTTTTAATTACATGCAATTACAAAAGTATTGAGATCCAGGTGCTGGTTTGAAAACTGTAAAATATTTTTTGTGGGACAACCCCTTTAAGACCCCTTTATACTGCACTATTTAGCAGACAATTGTCCCTTCCCAGCAATCGCCTGCTCATCAGTGAAGGAGACCACTGCTTTTACATACAGTGATCCCCACAGAATGGGGCGAAGCGATCGCTAATGCCTTCACTTGTCCCCATACAGAATCAGTATTTGCCGGCAACAGAGGCTGGTTAGACAGGACAATCTGCAACGATGATTTAGGTGATGGCACAAACAATAAGTGTTCGATTCATTTTGCTCGCTCATCAGGTAATCAGCAGAACCTTTACACTGGCAGATCACGGCTAATGAGTGTTCCTATGAATGCTTGTTAGCGATTATCTGGCTGATGCTCGGCTAGTGTAAATGGGCCTTTAGGTTGCACCAACCTTACACCTATTAACCACCTCCGGACCGCCTAACGCAGGATCGCGTTCCGGAGGTGGCAGCCCTGCGCAGAGTCACGCATATATGCGTCATCTCGCGATGGGCGAGATTTCCTGTGAACGCGCGCACACAGGCGCGCGCGCTCACAGGAACGGAAGGTAAGAGAGTTGATCTCCAGCCTGCCAGCGGCGATCGTTCGCTGGCAGGCTGGAGATGTGTTTTTTTTAACCCCTAACAGGTATATTAGACGCTGTTTTGATAACAGCGTCTAATATACCTGCTACCTGGTCCTCTGGTGGTCCCCTTTGTTTGGATCGACCACCAGAGGACACAGGTAGCTCAGTAAAGTCCCACCAAGCACCACTACACTACACTACACCCCCCCCCCCGTCACTTATTAACCCCTTATTAGCCCCTGATCACCCCTGATCACCCCATATAGACTCCCTGATCACCCCCCTGTCATTGATCACCCCCCTGTCATTGATTACCCCCCTGTAAAGCTCCATTCAGATGTCCGCATGATTTTTACGGATCCACTGATAGATGGATCAGATCCGCAAAACGCATCCGGACGTCTGAATGAAGCCTTACAGGGGCGTGATCAATGACTGTGGTTATCACCCCATATAGACTCCCTGATCACCCCCCCTGTCATTGATTACACCCCTGTCATTGATCAACCCCCTGTAAAGCTCCATTCAGACGTCCGCATGATTTTTACGGATGCACTGATAGATGGATCCGATCCTCAAAACGCATCCGGACGTCTGAATGAAGCCTTACAGGGGCATGATCAATGACTGTGGTGATCACCCCATATAGACTCCCTGATCACCCCCCTGTAAAGCTCCATTCAGATGTCCGCATGATTTTTACGGATGCACTGATAGATGGATCCGATCCTCAAAACGCATCCGGACGTCTGAATGAAGCCTTACAGGGGCATGATCAATGACTGTGGTGATCACCCCATATAGACTCCCTGATCACCCCCCTGTAAAGCTCCATTCAGATGTCCGCATGATTTTTACGGATGCACTGATAGATGGATCCGATCCGCAAAACGCATCCGGACGTCTGAATGAAGCCTTACAGGGGCATGATCAATGACTGTGGTGATCACCCCATATAGACTCCCTGATCACCCCCCTGTCATTGATCACCCCGCTGTAAAGCTCCATTCAGATGTCCGCATGATTTTTACGGATGCACTGATAGATGGATCCGCAAAACGCATCCGGACGTCTGAATGAAGCCTTACAGGGGCATGATCAATGACTGTGGTGATCACCCCATATAGACTCCCTGATCACCCCCCTGTAAAGCTCCATTCAGATGTCCGCATGATTTTTACGGATGCACTGATAGATGGATCCGATCCTCAAAACGCATCCGGACGTCTGAATGAAGCCTTACAGGGGCATGATCAATGACTGTGGTGATCACCCCATATAGACTCCCTGATCACCCCCCTGTAAAGCTCCATTCAGATGTCCGCATGATTTTTACGGATGCACTGATAGATGGATCCGATCCGCAAAACGCATCCGGACGTCTGAATGAAGCCTTACAGGGGCATGATCAATGACTGTGGTGATCACCCCATATAGACTCCCTGATCACCCCCCTGTCATTGATCACCCCCCTGTAAAGCTCCATTCAGATGTCCGCATGATTTTTACGGATGCACTGATAGATGGATCCGATCCGCAAAACGCATCCGGACGTCTGAATGAAGCCTTACAGGGGCATGATCAATGACTGTGGTGATCACCCCATATAGACTCCCTGATCACCCCCCTGTCATTGATCACCCCCCTGTAAAGCTCCATTCAGATGTCCGCATGATTTTTACGGATGCACTGATAGATGGATCCGATCCGCAAAACGCATCCGGACGTCTGAATGAAGCCTTACAGGGGCATGATCAATGACTGTGGTGATCACCCCATATAGACTCCCTGATCACCCCCCTGTCATTGATTACCCCCCTGTAAAGCTCCATTCAGATGTCCGCATGATTTTTACGGATGCACTGATAGATGGATCGGATCCGCAAAACGCATCCGGACGTCTGAATGAAGCCTTACAGGGGCATGATCAATGACTGTGGTGATCACCCCATATAGACTCCCTGATCACCCCCCTGTCATTGATCAACCCCCCTGTCATTGATCAACCCCCCTGTCATTGATCACCCCCCCTGTCATTGATCACCCCCCTGTCATTGATCCCCCCCTCTGTAAGGCTCCATTCAGATATTTTTTTGGCCCAAGTTAGCAGAATTTTTTTTTTTTTTTCTTACAAAGTCTCATATTCCACTAACTTGTGTCAAAAAATAAAATCTCACATGAACTCACCATACCCCTCACGGAATCCAAATGCGTAAAATTTTTTAGACATTTATATTTCAGACTTCTTCTCACGCTTTAGGGCCCCTAGAATGCCAGGGCAGTATAAATACCCCACATGTGACCCCATTTCGGAAAGAAGACACCCCCAGGTATTCCGTGAGGGGCATATTGAGTCCATGAAAGATTGAATTTTTTGTCCCAAGTTAGCGGAACGGGAGACTTTGTGAGAAAAAAATTAAAAATATCAATTTCCGCTAACTTGTGCCAAAAAAAAAAAATTTCTATGAACTCGCCATGCCCCTCATTGAATACCTTGGGGTGTCTTCTTTCCAAAATGGGGTCACATGTGGGGTATTTATACTGCTCTGGCATTCTAGGGGCCCCAAAGCGTGAGAAGAAGTCTGGTATCCAAATGTCTAAAAATGCCCTCCTAAAAGGAATTTGGGCACCTTTGCGCATCTAGGCTGCAAAAAAGTGTCACACATCTGGTATCGCCGTACTCAGGAGAAGTTGGGGAATGTGTTTTGGGGTGTCATTTTACATATACCCATGCTGGGTGAGAGAAATATCTTGGTCAAATGCCAACTTTGTATAAAAAAATGGGAAAAGTTGTCTTTTGCCAAGATATTTCTCTCACCCAGCATGGGTATATGTAAAATGACACCCCAAAACACATTCCCCAACTTCTCCTGAATACGGCGATACCACATGTGTGACACTTTTTTGCAGCCTAGGTGGGCAAAGGGGCCCATATTCCAAAGAGCACCTTTAGGATTTCACAGGTCATTTACCTACTTACCACACATTAGGGCCCCTGGAAAATGCCAGGGCAGTATAACTACCCCACAAGTGACCCCATTTTGGAAAGAAGACACCCCAAGGTATTCCGTGAGGGGCATGGCGAGTTCCTAGAATTTTTTATTTTTTGTCACAAGTTAGTGGAAAATGCTTATTTTTTTTTTTATTTTTTTTTTCATACAAAGTCTCATATTCCACTAACTTGTGACAAAAAATAAAAAGTTCCATGAACTCACTATGCCCATCAGCGAATACCTTGGGGTCTCTTCTTTCCAAAATGGGGTCACTTGTGGGGTAGTTATACTGCCCTGGCATTCTAGGGGCCCAAATGTGTGGTAAGGAGTTTGAAATCAAATTCTGTAAAAAATGACCTGTGAAATCCGAAAGGTGCTCTTTTGAATATGGGCCCCTTTGCCCACCTAGGCTGCAAAAAAGTGTCACACATCTGGTATCTCCGTAATCGGGAGAAGTTGGGGAATGTGTTTTGGGGTGTCATTTTACATATACCCATGCTGGGTGAGAGAAATATCTTGGCAAAAGACAACTTTTCCCATTTTTTTTATACAAAGTTGGCATTTGACCAAGATATTTATCTCACCCAGCATGGGTATATGTAAAAAGACACCCCAAAACACATTCCTCAACTTCTCCTGAATACAGAGATACCAGATGTGTGACACTTTTTTGCAGCCTAGGTGGGCAAAGGGGCCCACATTCCAAAGAGCACCTTTCGGATTTCACAGGTCATTTACCTACTTACCACACATTTGGGCCCCTAGAATGCCAGGGCAGTATAACTACCCCACAAGTGACCCCATTTTGGAAAGAAGAGACCCCAAGGTATTCGCTGATGGGCATAGTGAGTTCATGGAAGTTTTTATTTTTTGTCACAAGTTTGTGGAATATGAGACTTTGTATGAAAAAAAAAATTAAAAAACAAATCATCATTTTCCACTAACTTGTGACAAAAAATAAAAAATTCTAGGAACTCGCCATGCCCCTCACGGAATACCTTGGGGTGTCTTCTTTCCAAAATGGGGTCACTTGTGGGGTAGTTATACTGCCCTGGTATTCTAGGGGCCCAAATGTGTGGTAAGGAGTTTGAAATCAAATTCAGGAAAAAATGAGGAGTGAAATCCGAAAGGTGCTCTTTGGAATATGGGCCCCTTTGCCCACCTAGGCTGCAAAAAAGTGTCACACATCTGGTATCCCCGTACTCAGGAGAAGTTGAGGAATGTGTTTTGGGGTGTCTTTTTACATATACCCATGCTGGGTGAGATAAATATCTTGGTCAAATGACAACTTTGTATAAAAAAATGGGAAAAGTTGTCTTTTGCCAAGATATTTCTCTCACCCAGCATGGGTATATATAAAATGACACCCCAAAACACATTCCCCACCTTCTCCTGAGTACGGAGATACCAGATGTGTGACACTTTTTTGCAGCCTAGGTGGGCAAAGGGGCCCATATTCCAAAGAGCACCTTTCGGATTTCACAGGTCATTTTTTACAGAATTTGATTTCAAACTCCTTACCACACATTTGGGCCCCTAGAATGCCAGGGCAGTATAACTACCCCACAAGTGACCCCATTTTGGAAAGAAGAGACCCCAAGGTATTCGCTGATGGGCATAGTGAGTTCATAAAACTTTTTATTTTTTGTCACAAGTTAGTGGAATATGAGACTTTGTAAGAAAAAAAAAAAAAAAAAAAAAATCATAATTTTCCGCTAACTTGTGACAAAAAATAAAAAGTTCTATGAACTCACTATGCCCATCAGCGAATACCTTAGGGTGTGTACTTTCAGAAATGGGGTCATTTGTGGGGTGTTTGTACTGTCTGGGCATTGTAGAACCTCAGGAAACATGACAGGTGCTCAGAAAGTCAGAGCTGCTTCAAAAAGCGGAAATTCACATTTTTGTACCATAGTTTGTAAACGCTATAACTTTTACCCAAACCATTTTTTTTTTACCCAAACATTTTTTTTTTATCAAAGACATGTAGAACTATAAATTTAGAGCAAAATTTCTATATGGATGTCGTTTTTTTTGCAAAATTTTACTACTGAAAGTGAAAAATGTCATTTTTTTGCAAAAAAAAACGTTAAATTTCGATTAATAACAAAAAAAGTAAAAATGTCAGCAGCAATGAAATACCACCAAATGAAAGCTCTATTAGTGAGAAGAAAAGGAGGTAAAATTCATTTGGGTGGTAAGTTGCATGACCGAGCAATAAACGGTGAAAGTAGTGTAGGTCAGAAGTGTAAAAAGTGGCCTGGTCTTTCAGGGTGTTTAAGCACTGGGGGCTGAGGTGGTTAAAGGAATCCCTAAGGGTACGACCACACTGCTCCATCAGGACACTGTTACTGCACAGCTGCTCTGCAGTTGACTACCACGTGGCCATATGAGCTACAGCGGGCTCTAATTAAAGGGGTTATCCGGGAAAATATATTGATGATCCCTCCTCAGGTTATGTCATCAATATCAGATCTGCGGGAGCCCGACACCTGGGACCCTTGCCGATCAGCCTCTTCCTAGTCCAGTGACGTCACCATATGTTGTTCACATGGCCTAGTCGCAGCTCAGGCCCATCAAGTCAATAGGACTGAGCTGCAATACCAAGCACAGCTGCAATACGATGTACGGCGCTTAGACCCCTGCTGATGTGATAATGATGACCTATTATCACATTATCCAAACTAATAAGGACCACACTGTTTAGTTGGTTTCTGTATTTTTAATGGCTGCACGGTATTGTGGGTACTACGCAGCCATTAAAAACATGACAGCACCATATGGTCGTACCCTTATTGCCTATGCTCCTTTAGGGGTTATCTTATGAAGCCTAATGGGACTTATGTAGATCCCTTTCATAACAGCATCTCCCACTTAGGCGTACTCATGTTGCCCATTTATTGCATAGACAGCCATTCATATGATAAGCGGTGTGCAATATTATCTTTGCTCTCCAGCAACCACTGAAGAGCAAATATCTGGCTTGCCATGGTTTCCCCCGGCAAAAACAGTGCCATCTGAAAGGGATTGTCTATGATGACCAGACAATTGTTGGGTGAAAGGGCTATAAGCCTTTTACATTTCTGAAACTATAAAATATATAACATTTGTTAGGCTATTAAAGTGATTTTTGTGTTTTTTAATCTACCATAACAATTGATTTAAGAAATGCTGACCCTTTTCTTAGGTGGAATAAGTAAAAATGTTAAATATTTTCATATTCAAACTTTTTTTTATTGAATACGCCCCCACATACACCCCCACACAAATAGAATAGAAAATTGTTGTTGTTTTTTTTACCATTGTCTGCCATTTATTTTCATACATACCCTAGTTAGGGTTACTCCATGAGGGTTATGGGTGAGATGCTTATATAGTTGGATTTTTTTATGTTATGGTTAGAGATGAGTGAATTGAAGTTGACGAAGTGGAATTCGATACGAATTTCAGGAAAAATTTGATTTGTGCCGAATCTGAATTTCCAAACGCTTCGTGGTAATGAATCACATTTTTTCCTAAAATGGCTGCTGCACATGTTAGGACATGGAGCAAAGAACTCTGGGAACGAGGGATCACCCACAATGCCATGCATGCAGCCAATCAGCAGCCAGCCAGCCCTGTGATGTCACAGCCCTATAAATAGCCTCAGCCATCTTCCAGTGTTAGTTAGTGCAGAGAGAGACGTTAGCAGGCGCTAGGGACAGTGATAGGAAAGACGTGAAAACCTTTATTTTGCTGAACAAAAGTTCAGGGAAAGGATAGGGAGGAATCATTTCACACTATAAAAGGAGAACAGGGTTCAATAGTGTACAGCCTGGGTAATAGGAGCAATCCTATTACACCTTGCTGCACTGACTGGGGATCCAAATTGCCATTATACTGCTGCTTTCAGGTTTGCAATAATTCTAGAAAACTGTTCTTTTTATTGGGGTGAAAGTGCTGTGTGATACAGCCATTAACAGGGTGTATTACTAGGAAATATTTCTACGTCTTATTACCCTTGTGCGGTGCAGTTATATGTTCTAAACCTATTTTTGCATGTATAAGTGGGGAAAAAAGGGGTTATTTGCCGTTCAGCGGTGCAGTTATATGTTCTAAAGCTTTTTTGGCGTGTACTTGTGGCAAAAAAAGGGCTTATTAGCCGTTGTGTGGTGAAGTGAGAAAATTACAGCCCTTTTTGGCGTGTATTAGTGGCAAAAAAAAGTATTATTTGCTGTTCAGCGATGCAGTTATATGTTCTAAAGCCTTTTTTGTCGTGTATTAGTGGCAAACTAAATATTATTTGCCGTTGTATGGTGAAGTGACAAAATGACAGCATTTTGTGGGGTGTATTTACTTATTTGATCTAACAGTATGTCAGACAGAGAAGTGACAGGCCCGTCACAGGGGAGTGGCAGAGGCCTAAATGTTTCTGGCACAGGCACAGGTCGCAGCAGAGTAAAGCGGCATGGCAGCAGGGGTCACTTCCAGAGGCCTGAGCTCCAAGTGTCAGCTAGCGGTCATGTCTTGACCAGCAACCCAGCGGTTTTTGAATGGTTGAATCGGTCATCCACTTTGTCCCAAGTGAGATCAGACTCCCCCAGCCAAGAGTCAGTGAGTTTGTCAGACACAACCCTTAGTTGGCATGGCCCGAGAGCAGACCCTATGCCCTCACCTGTCCTCAACCTGCCTCTGTCCTTTTCTGTTGCCTCAGCCAGAGAAGTATTATATGTTTTGGGCTCAGCTCCACTATGCAGCAAGGGCGAGTCACTAGAAGTCAGCAGCTACTGCCCAGCCAAGACCTGGAGGAGACATCCGCCACTTCCTCCGGTAGGCGGGCAAGTAGTGATAAGGAGAGTGGGAGCTGGTGTTGCGAGTGGTCAGGCTCCTGGCTTAGAGACCGTTGAGGAGGACATCAGTGACGTGCAGATAGTACTCGATGATGATGTAGCCGATCGCAATTGGGAATCGGGTGAAAGGGCTTCATCATCATCGGGAGAAGAGGGTGGCAGCCAGCAAGTCGGTAGCATGGCCGGGAATCAGCAGGGTGGCAGCAGTGGGAGGTCAGGAGCCAAACGTGCCCGGCTTAGACCACCCGCTTTGCAGGAGCCTACCTGCCCGGAAAATAGTGGAGCAGGGATTCACGGAGGCAGCGGTGGAAGCAGTCAGTCAGTACGGAGTGTTGGGGGTAAAATCACCTACTCGACGGTGTGGCAGTTTTTTGTTAAGCTGCCAGAGGATGTGAACATGGCCATTTGCCGAATCTGTGGGCAGAAGGTAAAGCGTGGCCAGGATGCCAATGTTGGCACCACGGCCTTGCGTCAACATATGCAGCATCACCATAAAGTGGCCTGGGAGAATCGTGGCTCCAATGTGGTGGTACAGCCTGCCGCAGCAACCGCTGCATCACCCAGTGGCACGCACCCGATTTCAGGCAGTCAAGGCTCCACCACCTCAGCCAAAGGGAGCTGTCTGTCCTTTGCATCATCTACCGGTCCTGATGCTCCTGCTCCTCGCCCTCCTACCCCTCGTTACTCATTCCGTCAGCAATCGATCACCAAAGCGATTGCCAAAAGACAGCAGTATGCGTGCACTCATCCAACGGCGCAGAAGCTGAATGTGCTCCTGGCAAATTGCTGGTGCAGCAGTCCCTCTCTTTCCAAGTGGTGGACTCCTAGGTGGAGAGTCCAAAGCCGTGATTTCTTTGCCAAAATGGCAGTACCAGCCCTGCATAAATATGTAGAACAGACGGTGGGCCAGTCCTTGAGCCTGTCGGTTGTCAATCGGTTCCTGAAGTCTTCCACCCATTTGCAAGACATCCTAAAAATGGCCAGGAAACTTTGCATGCACTTCAGCCACTTGTACACTGCCAAGCACACCCTCCTCGAGCTGCAGTGGGACAATGGGGTCCCCCAGCATAGGCTGATATGCGACGTTTCCACCTGTTGGAATTCCATCCTCCATATGTTGGACCGACTATACGAACAGACAAAGTCCATAAATTATTTCTTGATGATCCAAGCAGACAGGAGTACTCCCCTGTGTAACTTCGATGTCAGCCAATGGCAGCTCATGCGTGACACCAGCCGTTTGCTCAGGCCCTTTGAGGATACCACGTTATTTGTCAGTTGCCAGGACTACGGGATGAATGACGTCATTCCACTGCTTCATGTCCTGGAACAGATGCTGGTAACAATGGCTGGTCAGGGCACTGGAGACGTGGCGCCTAGATCTCACGGCCACATGAGCCCTGTGGGGGCTGAACTGGAGGAGAAGGAGGAAGACATTAATGCACAAGCAATGTGTAGCGAAATGTGTGGTTTTTCTACTCAGGTGACAGGAGGAGCAGGAGCAGCCAGAGGAGCTACAGGGCGATGAGGAAGACGAGACAAAGGACCCAGACACACCGTGTCAGTGTGCAGTGGAGATGGAGGCAGAGAGTCCCTCCGAGTCATTTGCGTAAATAGTCCGCTGCATGCTTACTTGCTTAGGTAGTGACAGACGAACTGTCACCATTTGGCAGCGAGATAACTTCTGGCTCTTCATCTTGTTGGACCCTCGCTATCAGTCCAAAATGGGGGCCTTTTTTACACCCGCTGAGAGGGAGGATAAACTGAACTACTATAGAAACGTCCTATGTAGTCAGTTGGCTGCTGCCTATCTGCGCCAACGTCCATCCTCTCGCAGGTCTGACCGGGGGGGCCCTCTGTGCTCTCGTTCCACTGCCATGGCTGCTGTGGCGCAGTGGGGTGGTAGAAGCAGTACCAGCTCCATCAGCGGCAGCTTGAGTCTAGAGTCGATGATGAGCAGCTTTCTTAACCCGCATAGTGAAGAAACTAGCAGCTAGACTTGGAGCAGAACCTGAACCAGCGGGTGGTGGCATACTTGGACTGCACCCTGCCGCCCCACATTGAAGATCCGCTGGACTACTGGGCAGTCAAACTATATTTGTGGCCGCAACTGTCCGAGTTTGCCCTGGAAAGCTGTCCTGCCTAGTCAGTAGTGTGGCATCAGAGCGGGTGTTTAGTGCAGCGGGGGCCATAGTTACCCCAAGGAGAACTCGCCTGTCCACCCAAAATGTGGAGAGACTGACGTTTGTCAAGATAAATCAGGCGTGGATCAGCCAGGATTTCCACAAACCAATGTCTGATGCATCAGATTAGATCATCCATGCTGCCTCACCCAAACCTTGACAAAAGAGACCGGTTTCTTCTGGTTACCTGCCTTAGCTACTATTCTGATGCTGCCACCCACCTAAGGCCACACATCTGATGCCAAGTGCTCCTTCTTACACCCACCATCGTCAGCGGGTACTGTTATTGCCACCCACTTCCCCACTCTGTCACCGGGTCACTCTGTCTGTCTGGTCTCCTGAAGCTGCTGCCACCTCACCACTCAGGTCTCCTCATGCTGCTGCTGCCATCTCCACACTCTGTAATTGTGCCACTCTGTGGCCTCCTCATGCTGCTGCTGCTGCCACCTCCACACTATGTCACCTTGCCACTCTGTGGTCTCCTCATGCTGGTGCTAAATCAACACTATGTCACTGGGCCACTCTGTGGCCTCCTCATGCTGCTGCCACCTCCACACTAAGTCAACTTGCCACTCTGTGGCCTCCTCATGCTGCTGCTGCCTCCACACTATGTCACCTTGCCAGTCTGTGGCCTCCTCATGCTGCTGCCACCTCCACACTATGTCACTTTGGCACTCTGTGGCCTCTTCATGCTGCTGCTAAATCAACACTATGTCACTGGGCCACTCTGTGGCTTCCTCATGCTGCTGCCACCTCAACACTATGTAAATGGGCCACTCTGTGGTCTCCTCATGCTGCTGTTGCAGCCACCTCCGCACTATGTCACTGGGCCACTATGTGGTCTCCTCATGCTGCTGCTACCTCAACACTATGTCATTGAGCCACAGTTTGGACTTCTCAAGCTGTTCTCCCACCCTCCCCACTCCATGACTGGGCCACTATTTTGCCTTTTTGGCCTGATTGACATCACCATTTATTTGACCCTTCTTCTGATATGTCAGAAGGAAAGAAAAATAAGACGCACAACGGATCCTGTCTGTGTAGCAGCTGTAAGGCCTGTATGGTCCCATTAGAATTGGCTTATGATTTGGTAGCCAAAAGCAGGAGTGGGTACAAAACACAAAAGACATGCAAATGTTCCATTCACGTGTCCTCTCTGTTTTGAATCCACACCTGGTTTTTTTTGGGCTTCAGCAATACTGATGGATTACTGACCAAATGCTGACCGAGTGAAGGCAGATGCTCAACAGACAGGATCAGTTTTTTGGGAGGTTATTGTTCTGATGGATCAGAGGAAGGGCAAAATAATTAGTGACGTGAACACAAACTTACTGCTGACACCCTCTCCACTCTGTCAGGGGGGCTCTACTTGTATAAGCGTTTAATAGAACAGGTTCTGTAGACATCTATGTGGAATCAGCTGACAACGGTGTAAAAGAAGTGCGCTCTTTCACGCTACAGTAGGATCTTGGGCATCTGCACGGTTCTTTATACCTGGCGCTAACATCGACCTGTAAGGCTGAGTTCACACTTGAGTTATTTGGTCAGTTTTGTGTGCAGTGATTCTAACCGCGAAGCCTGTCATGTGCGTGTCATACTGACTCACTGTATTGTTTCACTACCACAACAGACTCCCTATGCGTGTTACTGCAAGGCACAGTGTTCTACACCACTATACAGGCTCTCTGCAGCCAGGAAATAGCTGTTTTTTAACACGATTCGCCGCAAAGAAATTCGGATCGAATCTTTTCGGAGAATTGGGCGAACCGGCTGAATTTAATTTTTGAGAAATTCGCTCATCTCTAGTTATGGTGTATACCCCAAAAAGACAGAATAGCACATGAGTCCTAAGCCTGTTCAAGTTAAATGCAGATTAGTCATGTGACCAGTCTACCAGCAATGTGATTACTAGGACCAATGGAGACGCCACGTTACTGCTGCTTCCATTTGAGAGCCATGTATGTTGTAATCAAGAAGGCAGTAATGACAAAATACTTTGCTTAGAAGACTCTTAGCACTTTTTGAATTGACTGTACTTTATATTAGTTTTGAACCTAAGAGACTTGCATTAATCTTGAGTATTGTACAATACTTGAAGGGATTGTAGTAGATTATAGAAAAAAAAAAAAGGTATTTTCTTAATCCATAAACATAGAATGGACAGGTAGGGTGACCATACGTCCTCTTTTTCCCGGACATGTCCTCTTTCTGGGACATAAAAAAAATTGTCCATCTGGCAATTCTCAAGGGTAGGGGGCCCCGTCGGGCAGGCAGGGTCTATAATCTGCTGCTGTGCAAGAGCTGAAGGACCTGTGATGATGTCATGTGATCCGTGCAGGAGGGGGCGGAGTTCAGCAGCAGAGAAGTGGTGACTGTGATATCCCATAATAATGGCCTGGACGTGCTGGGAGTTGTAGTTCTCTCCTTTTATACTTCATTCCTGTAATGTCCTCTAATATCACATAATAACAGCCTGGACATGCTGGGAGTTGCTGTCCTCCCCTATTATACCCCCTCCCTGAAATAATCTCTGCTATCCTATAACAACAGTCTGGACATGCTGGGAGTTGTAGTCCTCTCCTCTTATACCCTTTCCCTAAAATATCCTATGATGTCCCATAATACCTGCCTGAATATGCTGAGAGTTGCAGTTCTCTCCTCTTATACCCCCTCCATTCCTCTGATATCCCATTAATCAGCCTGGGCATGCTGGGAGTTGTAGTCCTCTCTTGGTATACATTCTCCCTGTATTGTACTCTGATATCATATAATAATGACCTCTACATGTGTGATTCTCGCATTGAAACTAGCTTTATATTCTCCTATGTACATATCACCTTTTTTTTGCTTTGCTATGAATATTCATGAGCATTAATGAGGCTGTCATTATGCCACTTACTGGCAGGAGATAACCCACTGTGAAAACATTTTAGTGCATAGTCAAGCATCTAGCCTGATTGTCAATGATCACATTAGATAATATTAGTCTGTAGTCAGAGGTCACATTGTGCCAGCTCATCCACAGCATAATCCATGGCAATGTCACCGTGCTGAAACAATTTCCTCAATGCACCCATGGAAAATGATCAACAATAAAAAGTACAAAGATGTCTTGTTATATATCATGCAGAGTGCAGTCCTAGGACACTGATACAGACATTACTAAGTATTCTCCAATCCCCATCATATCTCCAGTGCTCGTGGGGTATGAATACTCCCTTATCTATTTGTTCAACACCAATAAACATCCAGGAATATTTGGATATATGAAGAATACGGGAGATTGTTGTCACATGTAACAGACAGCAAGTACTTGACAGATATTCTTGCAGTTCCTTTAATGTTGCTGTAGGCCTCTTGGTAGCCTCCCAGACCAGTTTTCTTCTCGTCTTTTCATGAATTTTGGAGGGACGTCCAGTTCTTGGTAATGTCACTGTTGTGCCATATGTTCTCCACTTGATGATGACTGTCTTCGCTGTGTTCCATGGTATATCTAATGCCTTGGAAATTCTTTTGTACCCTTCTCCTGACTGATACCTTTTAACAATGAGATCCCTCTGATGCTTTGGAAGCTCTCTGTGGATCATGGCTTTTGCTGTGGGATGCGACTAAGAAAATTTCAGGAAAGACCAACTAGAGCAGCTGAACTTTATTTGGGGTTGATCAGAGGCGCTTTAAATGATGGCAGGTGTATGCTGACTCCTATTTAACATGATTTTGAATGTGATTGCTTAATTCTGAACACAGCTACATCTCCAGTTATAAGAGGGTGTGCACACTTATGCAACCATATTATTTTAGTTTATTTTTATTTATTTTCCTCCAGCTAAAAGAAGATTTCAGTTTGTTTTTCAATTGAGTTGTACAGTTTATAGGTCACATTAAAGGTGGAAAAAGTTCTAAAATGATTTATTTTTGTCTCATTTTTTTTACAGCACAGAAACCTGACATTTTAACAGGGGTGTGTAGACTTTTTATATCCACTGTATATATATATATATATATATATATATATATATATATATATACACACACACACACACATCACTATATATACACACCAACACCGTATAATACTTCTAAAAAGGGAGCTACTGAATTGTTCCCAAAATAAATATATACATCAATTAGGCAATATATGAATAAATTATTTAATTAATTAGATAAAAATATCTCCATGAAAAACATTCTCAAAGGGCCCAAGAGTTAGAAGGTGTTGAGTGTCATATATCTTAGGCTAGTTTCACAATTACGGCACAGCTCTCCAGCACGCTGTTCCAGCAGAGAACAGCATGCTGGAGTTCTCCGGATCCGGCATTGCTGGATGTTAATGAAACGTCTGTCGGCCCCCATGACTATAATTAGAAGTACCTTGAAGTCCCAGAAATGGCATGTGTGTGTGAGGGGTGCATGTGATATACTATGTTTGATAAAGCCACTGGTGATGTTGGATTTATGTTTGTTCTATACATAGGTGCTAAGGTCCTATAACCAACGTATTGTAGATCACAGGGTTACTCAATGATATTGACCACGTAATCTGAAGAACAGTTCAAAAATTTATCATGGGGAGAATATTTGAAGTCAGTTTTGCTTGAGTCTGCTTTAGAGTACTTTGTGCCACATTTATCAAATGTCACATGTTGCTTGATAAATTTGGCTTGTCCTTAAACCTAACACTTCTGTCTAGAGAAGTTCCTCCCGTTTTCCTACTCCACCCTCCTCCTGGAGTGAGATTGTGACTTTTTTTGCAACTTTTTTAAAAAGTTGCAATTTTATATCTGGAGTGAAACTCATTAACATAGCTAACCACACCTACTTCTCCACCTATATTACAAAACTGGAGTTAGTGGTGTAAAAATGAAAACTGTCGCAATTGTTTGCGTAAGTGCATGTAAAAAGTCACACATTTTAGCGAAAGCGCTTAAATTTTGCACAAGCAAGTGCAAAAAAGTTGCAAATGCCCTATTTTGTGACTTTTTGACACCAGAATTCTGGAGTGAAGGTATGATAAATTTAGGGCCATGGTATCACAAATATTTTCTTGGTGGCAGCACTTTGGAAAGGTTCTCCTATGTCCTATGCTCATACAACACTGGCACTTGGGGTTGTTACATTTAAAACTGCCATCTAAGAAGGAATTGGATAAAGGAAGAGGGACTTTCGGAGATGGCTGTAGCCTGATTGGGGCCACAATAATGTGTTTGATATGTAGTCTTAATTCCCCATGATTGTGATTTCAATGTATACTAGAAAGTTGGCGAAGCACCACCTTGTACTTTGACCTCTGATTAGGTGGCACCTCCCCATACCTGCGTGTGTCTATATATCCATCATATTGTGCGCTCATCATATGCTTTATGTGTCTTGTTTTGACTGGATAATGGGGTTTAAACCACGAAACACGTTGACATTTGGACATTTTCTCTTTTATTGTTTAAAGGGGTTCTCTGGGAATTAAGAAAATGAAAATGGACCTGGCTTTGCACGGGTATATTTCATCTATTTCATTTAATGTTTGTGTATGTCATTAAAAGATATCGACAGTATCCACTATAACAGTGACATCTACAGTACCCTGCCCCTTTAACAGTGATCTCCACAGCGGCCTGCCCCCTGAACAGTAACATCCACAGCGTCCTCCCCTTTAACAGTGACCTCCACAGCAGCCGCCCCTTTAATAGTGACCTCCACAGTACCTCGTCTCGTTAACAGTGATTTCCACAATAACCCGTCCCCTTAACAATGACCTCTACAGAGCTCTGTTCCCTTAAAATGTGACCTCCACAACACCCCACCACCTTAACAGTGACCTCTACAGCACCCCGCCCCTCAACACTGACCTCCATAGCTGGCTGTCCCCTTAACTGTGACCTCCACAGTTCCCTGTCCCTTTAACAGAGACCTGTCACGGCCAGTGGTTTGTTTTGTGACACTTTCCTTCACTTGGTTGCCCGTGGCAACGTGTGGTGTTGTGTGCATGTGGTGGCAGTGTCTCAGCCCTATGGCTGATCCCCAGGACACGATTGCCACGCATGCCGTTGCCCGCGGCAACAGGTGAAGTGTGTTTGTTTATGTGTGTATTCCCCTTTAAGAGTCCGTCTTCCCTTGCCTGGTGTTGGGAGGGTTAAATCCCTTCTGTGTGTGTGTGAACACTGGGTGTGTCTGTGTGGGTGTGGCTACTTGGGCCTATAAAGCCTCAGTGAATATCACTTGTCTGAGGGGTACTTCAGCCATGGTTAGCTGGAGCAGCCTCCTGTGTATTCCATCTGCCAGTGGGGGCCACCCTTGTGGTCATAGGTTTTTGTATGGTGTTTAGAAGATGTTTGTGTGGTCTTTATTTATTGCAGAATATGGTGTCCTGGGTTCCCGTGTGATGTCTGTGTGTGCGGTGTCCTTTGTGTTGTTTGTGGACAGCAGCACTTGCACATGGGTTCCAGGTTGTGTGTCTGTGGCAGGTAAGTGTGGTACTAGTCTCAATTACCTGTCATTGCCATATCTCTGTTTCTGTTCCCCTTTATAGCTTGGCCACCTTTAGACTCCTGTTACTCCGTGTCCAGGAGGAACAGGCTGTCTACCCAGCTCCTAGTACAGGGATCGACGGAGGGTCAGAAGGGATCCAAGGTTCCTGAGCATGAGCCCTCCTACCTTCAAGGGCGGCTCATGCAGCTAGGAGTCAGGGTCAGATTAGGGAAGCTTTAGGAGGTGACCTGCTCCCTAATTCTGTGGTACTGGTCAAGTAGCGACCTTACATCTCCTGATACCGCACGGCTGAGGGTTTTCCCCATCCTCAGCCGTGACAAGACCTCCACAGTGCTCGCCCCTTTAACAGTGACCTCCACAGCAGCCCGCCCCTTTAACAGTGACATCGACAGCATCCCACCCCCTTAACAGTGACCTCCACAGCAGCCTGCCCCTTTAACAGTGATCTCCACAGCGGCCGCCCCTTCATTAGTGACCTCCACAGTACCCCATCTCATTAACAGTGATTTCCACAACACCCCGTCCCCTTAACGGTGGGCTGTACAGCAATCTGCCCCTTAACACTGACCTCTATAGCGGACTGTCCCCTTAACTGTGACCTTCACAGCAGCCTGCCCATAGGGTGGCCAGAGGTCCGGTTTTAGGCCGGACAGTCCAGCTTTCAGACTCCCTGTCCTTCGTCCGGCGCAGGGCCTGGATGGACACAGGGATGTTCTTTTGAACAGCTCACTCTCAGACAGCAGTATTCTGCTGTCTGAGCATAAGCTGCATGGAGAAATTCACCCTCCCACCCCTGCAGCTGACAGAAGTAGATTTTTACCTTCATTTTTTCAATCCCCATAGGCTATGGAGTGGGAGGGTGTGTGGCTTAGCGAGACCTGGGGGGGGGGGGTGGTTTTAAGTCCGTCTTTTAAGAATGGCCTGAATGGCCACCCTACCTGCCCCCTGAACTATCACCTCCACAGCACTCTGCTCCCTTAACAGTGTCATCCACAGCGCCCTGCCTCTTTAAAGCTGACATGCAGCAGTGAAGAAAAATGGCTGGGTTGTTATGGAAACCTGGTGTAAAACTGTGTGTATGTGGAGACTAAGGACCTGCAAGTTTCTATTGGCTGATAAGGGACATGTGACCGTGTGTATGGCAGTTGGGATATGAAGAGAAAGACCTGCAGGCTTCTACTGGCTAATGTAGGTCATGTGATGTGCCATATTTGCATTTTTTTGGGAATATCTCAGGAACGGTACGTGCTAGAGAGCTGTGACCCCCACAAGATTTCTTTCCAGGTAGAAAGGGATGTGTATACCAAGTTTCGTTGAAATCGATGGTTGCGTTTTTGAGTGATCACGGAACATACATACTGTATATACGTCCTTCTTTATATACAGTTGCAAGAAAAAGTATGTGAACCCTTTGGAATGATATGGATTTCTGCACAAATTGGTCATAAAATGTGATCTGATCTTCATCTAAGTCATAACAATAGACAATCACAGTCTGCTTAAACTAATAACACACAAATAATTAAATGTTACCATGTTTTTTTTTAACACACCATGTAAACATTCACAGTGCAGGTGGAAAAAGTATGTGAACCCCTAGACTAATGACATCTCCAAGAGCTAATTGGAGTGAGGTGTCAGCCAACTGGAGTCCAATCAATGAGATGAGATTGGAGGTGTTGGTTACAGCTGCCCTGCCCTATAAAAAACACACACCAGTTCTGGGTTTGCTTTTCACAAGAAGCATTGCCTGATGTGAATGATGCCTCGCACAAAAGAGCTCTCAGAAGACCTACGATTAAAGGGTTTCTGTCACCCCGCAAAACTCATTTTTTTTTTTTGGATAGTTAGATTCCTCATAGTGCGATATAGGAGAATATAATGCTCTTACTTACTTTCATGCGGCCTATTCTTTATAAAACGAACTTTTATAATATGTAAATGAGGGCTCTACCAGCAAGTAGGGCGTCTACTTGCTGGTAGCTGCTGCAGAAATCCGCCCCCTCGCCGTGTTGATTGACAGGGCCAGCCGTGATCTCCTCCTCCGGCTGGCCCTGTCAGTAATTCAAAAATCGCGCGCCTCGCGTCATTCGGCGCAGGCGCTCTGAGATGAGGAGGCTCGTATCCTCAGCACTCCCTCAGTGCGCCTGCGCCGATGACATCACCGAAAGAGAAGACGTCATCGGCGCAGGCGCACTGAGGGAGTGCTGAGGAGACGAGCCTCCTCATCTCAGAGCGCCTGCGCCGAATGACGCGAGGCGCGCGATTTTTGAATTACTGACAGGGCCGGCCGGAGGAGGAGATCACGGCTGGCCCTGTCAATCAACACGGCGAGGGGGCGGATTTCTGCAGCAGCTACCAGCAAGTAGACGCCCTACTTGCTGGTAGAGCCCTCATTTACATATTATAAAAGTTCGTTTTATAAAGAATCGGTCGCATGAAAGTAAGTAAGAGCATTATATTCTCCTATATCGCACTATGAGGAATCTAACTATCCAAAAAAAAAAAAAGAGTTTTGCAGGGTGACAGAAACCCTTTAAAGGGTTTCTACCACTTAGTTTCACATAATTAGCTGTCAGACACTAGCGATCCGCTAGTGTCTGCTCTGCCAAACCATCCTAATATAATTGCTTTTGGGGCAGCCGTTTTGCTAAAAAAAGAACTTTTATTAATATGCTAATGAGCCTCTAGGTGCTATGGGGGCGTCATTAGCACCTAGAGGCTCCGTCTACCTTCACAAACTGCCGCCGCCCATCGCGTCCCTCCAGCCCGCCCATCTCCTCCGGAATGCGATCCTCCCTGTGAGCGTATGTATTCGGCGCATGCGCAGTGAATGTCTGACCGCTTCCCTGCTCAGACATCTCCACTGCGCCTGCGCGATGACGTCATAGTGCTCCGAGGAACAGGCGCAGTGGAGATGTCTGAGCAGGGAAGCGGTCAGACATTCACTGCGCATGCGCCGAATACAGGCGCTCACAGGGAGGATCGCATTCAGGAGGAAATGGGCGGGCTGGAGGGACGTGCTGGGCGGCGGCAGTTTGTGAAGGTAGACGGAGCCTCTAGGTGCTAATGACGCCCCCATAGCACCTAGAGGCTCATTAGCATATTAATAAAAGTTCTTTTTTTAGCAAAACGGCTGCCCCAAAAGCAATTATATTAGGATGGTTTGGCAGAGCAGACACTAGCGGATCGCTAGTGTCTGACAGCTAATTATGTGAAACAAAGTGATAGAAACCCTTTAAGAATTGTTGACTTGCATAAAGCTGGAAAGGGTTATAAAAGTATCTCCAAAAGTCTTGCTGTTCATCAGTCCACGGTAAGACAAATTGTCTATAAATGCAGAAAGTTCAGCACTGCTGCTACTCTCCCTAGGAGTGGCCGTCCTGTAAAGATGATTGCAATAGCACAGCGCAGACTGCTCAATGAGGTGAAGAAGAATCCTAGAGTGTCAGCTAAAGACTTACAACAGTCTCTGGCATATGCTAATATCCCTGTTAGCGAATCTTCGATACATAAAACATTTAACAAGAATAGATTTCATGGGAGGATACCACAGAGGAAGCCACTGCTGTCCCAAAAAAAACATTGCTGCACATTTACAGTTTGCACAAGAGCACCTGGATGTTCCACAGCAGTACTGGCAAAATATTCTGTGGACAGATGAAACCAAAGTTGAGTTGTTTGGAAGAAACACACAACACTATGTGTGGAGAAAAAGAGGCACAGCACACCAACATCAAAACCTCATCCCAACTGTGAAGTATGGTGGTGGGGGCATCATGATTTGAGGCTGCTTTGCTGCGTCAGGGCCTGGACGGATTTCTATCATCGAAGGAAAAATGAATTCCCAAGTTTATCAAGACATTTTGCAGGAGAACTTAAGGCCATCTGTCCACCAGCTGAAGCTCAACAGAAGATAGATGTTGCAACAGGACAACAACCCAAAGCATAGAAGTAAATCAACAACAGAATGGCTTAAACAGAAGCAAATACGCCTTCTGGAGTGGCCCAGTCAGAGTCCTGACCTCAACCCGATTGAGATGCTGTGGCATGACCTCAAGAAAACGATTCACACCAGACATCCCAAGAATATTGCTGAACTGAAACAGTTCTGTAAAGAGGAATGGTCAAGAATTACTCCTGACCGTTGTGCACGTCTGATCTGCAACTACAGGAAACGTTTGGTTGAGGTTATTGCCGCCGAAGGAGTTTCAACCAGTTATTAAATCCAAGGGTTCACATACTTTTTCCACCTGCACTGTGAATGTTTACATGGTGTATTCAATAAAAACATGGTAACATTTAATTCTTTGTGTGTTATTAGTTTAAGCAGACTGTGATTGTCTATTGTTGTGACTTAGATGAAGATCAGATCACATTTTATGACCAATTTGTGCAGAAATCCATATCATTCCAAAGGGTTCACATACTTTTTCTTGCAACTGTATATATATATATATATAGATATATTCCCAAATACCTTTCATTATTTGTAATGGCTGGAAAACAAAATGGTCGCTGTCCCATTAGTTCACACAAAACCTGTCCTGATCACACATGAGGACAAGTTACTTTACAACACTGAGGTAAAGAGCTGCCTCATCCTCCTCTCTGCTTGTCAGGGATTATGATCCTGAATACAGATTATAAGAACTTTAGCTGAATTTCTGGGGAATTTAGTTCATGAGGAGACAAGAAGTACAGAGAGGATGGACAGGACAGGCTGTGGTAATGTGTTGCTGTGGTAATGGAGACTGCATACAAGTGCTGCTGCTCATTATCCACACCTCACCCTCCTCTCATGTCTCCTCATCATCTTCATTCCCACAGAGATTTACCTGTATTCAGGATCAAGATTCCTGACAAGCAGAGCAGAGAGGAGGATGAGGCAGCTCTTTAGCTCATTGTGGTGAAGTAACTTGTCCTCCTGTGTGGTTAGGACAGGTTTTGTGTGTACTGATAGGAAGGCGACCATTTTATTTCTCTTAATGTATGCTCCCTAGACAAAACAAGCCATTCTAAGCAATTAAAGGTATTTGTGAATATATTTATTAAAAAATAATATTTAAGTATTTAAATTTTTTTAATTCCTGGAGAATTTTAAAGTACTATGGGATTCTGTGGTCCTTCCTGAAAGTGAATCACTGCTGGAAATTTTGTCTGTTTTATTGCGATTTATCATTGAGTTAAATTATTACCCAACCGCCCAAGGAGCAGGATTAATCTGCTCAGCTCCTCCGGCTCCATAGCATGAAACCCACAAATTGGACTGCATGTTCTATGTAACAGATTTGCTTTAATGTCAAACTTCCATCATAATTTTTAGACGCTACCTTCCCTCTTAGTCCTGCTGACTTGCTTAGTGAGGATAACCCTTGCCTGCCCCCCACATAATGTAAAGATGAATGACATGGATACTCGTTTATTAACATAAGCATCTTGTTGCAGGGGAAACAACGGTGAATCTGCCAATTGAGATAAAACCTCCACAGTGAGCTTACTCGACAGCCGGTTGGCCAAAAATGCATTAACGTTGCATAAATAATGCTTTCCTTACACACATTTCTGATATTATTCTTGATTTCTGTGTTGGAAAATGTTCTTACGTCACTTAATATGTTTCTTTTCAAGCACTTGACTGGATCTAGATACACTTATCTGTGTAACTTATTAATATCATCTACGAATTAACATGTCAAGTATGATACTTGATGCTGATGGCGACAGGAATGTCATTCCCAGAGATACTTGGAGAAGGTATGAAAAGGAAAGGCTACACGGACAAGTGCAATACTTTTTAGGCTTGGTATACTACTAGTTACTACAGAGTCACACGTGTATATATCTGGGCAATGGTTCTAGACCCTACTGCAATGTTTAAGTCTTCAGGGCAATTATAATGGAACTAGGGTAATTAGTATGGATACAATTGTCATCCTCGTAACAAAGGCACCTTGTTCTATGGTCAACTCTGTGGTCAACAACATAGTCCTCTGTAATAATGACTCAACACTGCACTAAGGATGTACCTATCTGAGTCTTCTTTCTGTTATACTATTAGTCAGTGTGATATTTTTTTGCCATTTGGGCTAATAGTACCGTAGACTATACCAGTGATGGCTAACCTCCAGCACTCCAGCTGTGGTGAAACTCCGACCCCCAGCATGCTCCATTCATTTTTATGTTCTGAGTTCTGAGAACGGCCAAGCAAGTGTACATCTTGGGAGTTGTAGTTTTACCACAGCTGGAGTGCCGGAGGTTAGCCATCACAGGACTATACTATTTTGCCCTTAAATAGTGTAGCAGAGTGCAAGGAAAGATCAGTTTTATTGGTAAAAGTTATGAACTATATGCTAAAAGATGCAGATCACACTGTGTGTTCACATGGTTGTAGTTTTATATTTCTAGATGCTGACTGCAAAATCTGTATCTGGGTGCACCCTTCATGCTACACACTTAGGGCTCATTCACACGACTGTTGGTGTCCCGTTCCCGTATTGCGGACCGCATTTGCGGATCCGCAATACACGGGCACCGCTCTGTTGTCATTCCGCATCACGGATACAAACCCATTCATTTTAATGGGTCCACAAATCCGGATATGCGGAACGGAAGCACGGAACGGAACACTACGGAAGCACTACGGAGTGTTTTCTGGGGTTCCGTTCCTTGTCTCCGCACCGCAAAAAGATAGAACATGCTCTATCTTTTTGCGGAACGGAGGGATCGCGGACCAATTCAAGTGAATGGGTCTGCGATCCCCATGCGCCTGCCCCACGGAAGGTGCATTGCGGACCGCAATTTGCAGTTCACAGCACGGGCAAGGGACACCAACGGTTGTGTGAACGAGCCTTTAGTAAGCAATATTTTAACACAAGTATATTTTAACACTACTGTTGCTTTGCATTTTGGAAAATTCACTGCAGAAATGTATTTAACTGGCATGATGCACCAGTGCCCGGGAGCTGTGCTGTGATTAGTTACTGGTGTTAAAATCCTCCAAAATAAGCCTTCAAAGCTGTCCGTCTCAATCCTCCAATACATACAGGTATGGCATATATAGTGAATGGGGAGAGGGGAGAATGCCACCACCAGACACCTCTGGCAGTGGCTTATCATCCCACTAAAAAACAGATTAGCCAGTAGAATCCAAGATCCCTTATCTTCATCTTCCCCAACATCAGCTGTCAGGAGAGAGTCAGGAGGACACCATACACATTAGATGGTTGGCCAAACCTGTCAGAAACATCAGGTCTGGCCAATATAATATCTTATGTGTATGACCAGCTTAAATGTTTCATCTCACCCAAGTGCTTTATTCACATCTCTACTGCTCACATCTTCTCTATTACCTCTACAAGATATACAGTCGTGGCCAAAAGTTTTGAGAATTACATAAATATTGGAAATTGGAAAAGTTGCTGCTTAGGTTTTTATAATAGCAATTTGCATATACTCCAGAATGTTATGAAGAGTGATCAGATGAATTGCATAGTCCTTCTTTGCCATGAAAATTAACTTAATCCCAAAAAAACCTTTCCACTGCATTTCATTGCTGTCATTAAAGGACCTGCTGAGATCATTTCAGTAATTGTCATGTTAACTCAGGTGAGAATGTTGATGAGCACAAGGCTGGAGATCATTATGTCAGGCTGATTGGGTTAAAATGGCAGACTTGACATGTTAAAAGGAGGGTGATGCTTGAAATCATTGTTCTTTCATTGTTAACCATGGTGACCTGCAAAGAAACGCGTGCAGCCATCATTGCGTTGCATAAAAATGGCTTCACAGGCAAGGATATTGTGGCTACTAAGATTGCACCTCAATCAAAAATTTATAGGATCAAGAACTTCAAGGAAAGAGGTTCAATTCTCGTTAAGAAGGCTTCAGGGCGTCCAAGAAAGTCCAGCAAGCGCCAGGATCGTCTCCTAAAGAGGATTCAGCTGCGAGATCGGAGTGCCACCAGTGCAGAGCTTGCTCAGGAATGGCAGCAGGCAGGTGTGAGCGCATCTGCACGCACAGTGAGGCGAAGACTTTTGGAAGATGGCCTGGTGTCAAGAAGGGCAGCAAAGAAGCCACTTCTCTCCAAAAAAACATCAGGGACAGATTGATCTTCTGCAGAAAGTATGGTGAATGGACTGCTGAGGACTGGGGCAAAGTCATATTCTCCGATAAAGCCTCTTTCCGATTGTTTGGGGCATCTGGAAAAAGGCTTGTCTGGAGAAGAAAAGGTGAGTGCTTCCATCAGTCCTGTGTCATGCCAACAGTAAAGCATCCTGAGACCATTCATGTGTGGGGTTGCTTCTCATCCAAGGGAGTGGGCTCACTCACAGTTTTGCCCAAAAACACAGCCATGAATAAAGATTGGTACCAAAACACCCTCCAACAGCAACTTCTTCCAACAATCCAAGAACAGTTTGGTGAAGAACAATGCATTTTCAGCACGATGGAGCACCGTGCCATAAGGCTAAAGTGATAACTAAGTGGCTCGGGGACCAAAACGTTAACATTTTGGGTCCATGGCCTGAAAACTCCCCAGATCTTAATCCCATTGAGAATTTGTGGTCAATCCTCAAGAGGCGGGTGGACAAATAAAAACCCACTAATTCTGACAAACTCCAAGAAGTGATTATGAAAGGATGGGTTGCTATCAGTCAGGAATTGGCCCAGAAGTTGATTGAGAGCATGCCCAGTCGAATGGCAGAGGTCCTGAAAAAGAAGGGCCAACACTGCAAATACTGACTCTTTGCATAAATGTCATGTAATTGTCGATAAAATCCTTTGAAACGTATGAAGTGCGTGTAATTATATTTCACTACATCACAGAAACAACTGAAACAAAGATCTAAAAGCAGTTTAGCAGCAAACTTTGTGGAAACTAATATTTGTGTCATTCTCAAAACTTTTGGCCACGACTGTAGTAGAGTCGAAAGTGTAGCAGAATTCAGAAACTGCACTTTGTGTATCTCTCATGCAGCAGCCTCCTCTTTTCTCTATAGACCTCAATGTTTAAAGCAGGAAAGAGCAAAACAGCCCGATAAAAGCATATAGAAGCATTTTTCTTTAAGAAGATATACAGGTCCTTCTCCAAAAATTAGCATATTGTGATAAAGTTCATTATTTTTTGTAATGTACAGATAAACATTAGACTTTCATATATTTTAGATTCATTACACACAACTGAAGTACTTCAAGCCTTTTCTTGTTTTAATATTGATGATTTGGGCATACAGCTCCTGAAAACCCAAAATTCCTATCTAAAAAAATTTGCATATTTCATCCGACCAATAAAAGAAAAGTGTTTTTAATACAAAAAAAGTCAACCTTCAAATAATTAAGTTCAGTTATGCACTCAATACTTGGTCGGGAATCCTTTTGCAGAAATGACTGCTTCAATGCGGCGTGGCATGGAGGCAATCAGGCTGTGGCACTGCTGAGGTGTTATGGAGGCCCAGAATGCTTCGATAGCGGCCTTAAGCTCATCCAGAGTGTTGGGTCTTGCGTCTCTCAACTTTCTCTTCCCAATATCCCACAGATTCTCTATGGGGTTCAGGTCAGGAGAGTTGGCAGGCCAATTGAGCACAGTAATACCATGGTCAGTAAACCATTTACCAGTGGTTTTGGCACTGTGAGCAGGTGCCAGGTCGTGCTGAAAAATGAAATCTTCATCTCCATAAAGCTTTTCAGCAGATGGAAGCATGAAGTTCTCAAAAATCTCCTGATAGCTAGCTGCATTGACCCTGCCCTTGATAAAACACAGTGGACCAACACCAGCAGCTGACATGGCACCCCAGACCATCACTGACTGTGGGTACTTGACACTGGACTTCAGGCATTTTAGCATTTCCCTCTCCACAGTCTTCCTCCAGACTCTGGCACCTTGATTTCCGAATGACATGTAAAATTTGCTTTCATCCGAAAAAAGCTTCTCTGTAGCCCAGGTCAGGCGCTTCTGCCGCTGTTTCTGGTTCAAAAGTGGCTTGACCTGGGGAATGCGGCACCTGTAGCCCATTTCCCTTCACACGCCTGTACATGGTGGCTCTAGATGTTTCTACTCCAGACTCAGTCCACTGCTTCCGCAGGTCCCCCAAGGTCTGGAATCGGTCCTTCTCCACAATCTTCCTCAGGGTCCGGTCACCTCTTCTCGTTGTGCAGCGTTTTCTGCCACACTTTTTCCTTCCCACAGACTTCCCACTGAGGTGCCTTGATACAGCACTCTGGGAACAGCCTATTCGTTCAGAAATTTATTTCTGTGTCTTACCCTCTTGCTTGAGGGTGTCAATGATGGCCTTCTGGACAGCAGTCAGGTCGGCAGTCTTACCCATGATTGTGGTTTTGAGTAATGAACCAGGCTGGGAGTTTTTAAAAGCCTCAGGAATATTTTGCAGGTGTTTAGAGTTAATTAGTTGATTCAGATGATTAGGTTAATAGCTTGTTTAGAGAACCTTTTCATGATATGCAAATATTTTGAGATAGGAATTTTGGGTTTTCATGAGCTGTATGCCAAAATCATCAATATTAAAACAAGAAAACTACTTGAACTACTTCAGTTGTGTGTAATGAATCTAAAATATATGAAAGTCTAATGTTTATCAGTACATTACAGAAAATAATGAACTTTATCACAATATGCAAATTTTTTGAGAAGGACCTGTATTACAATGTTTCTTATATTCACCTATACTATTCACTTATGGAAAGTTGTTTTATAATAAGAGGTACCCTTAAAAGATGATAGGGGAGCAGAATATATTTCCTTTATGTGTGCTTTGTATGGAAGACAATTTTCAGGCACTAACTCAGAAACTGAGAATAAGGCCTCTTGCACACAACCTTTTTTTTATTCCGTTTCCATTCCATTTTTGCGGATTCCGTTTCCAGTCCGTATGCAGAACCATTAATTTCAATGGTTCCGCAAAAAAAACGGAAGGTACTCCGTATGCATTCCGTATTTCCATTACGTTCAAATATATAACATGTCCTATTATTGCCCGCAAATCACATTCCGTGGCTCCATTCAAGGGCTTGTTCACACGACCGTGCCGTGTTTTGCGGTCTGCAAATTGCGGATCTGCAAAACACGGATGCCACCCGTGTGCCTTCTGCAATTTGCGGAAGGGAACGGACGCCCCTTTATAGAAATGCCTATTGTCCGCAAAACGGACAAGAATAGGACATGACTTTTTGCCTGGCCACGGAATGGAGTAACGGATGCGGACAGCACACAGAGTGCTGTCCGCATCTTTTGCTGCCCCATTAAAGTGAATGGGTCCGGACCTGAGCCGCAAAAAATGCGGCTCGGATGCGGAACCAAACCACGATCGTGTGAATGAGCCCCAAGTCAATGGGTTTGCAAAAAAAACTTAATACATACGGAACACATCCGTATGTCTTCCGTATCCGTTCCGTTTTTTTTATGTACTTACTGTTTAAACATTATTGTATGCTTCCGTTTCCGTTTGCGATCCGCAAAAAACGGAAATCAAACAGCAAAACGGAACGGAAACACTACTGAAACAAAAAAAACTGAAAAACTGATCTGTTTAAAAAAGGATTGTAAAACCATATGGTCGTGTGCAATAGACCAAAGTGATATAGCATGCAGAGCTGAAAATTGCAGGATAAGGCCTCATGCACACGACAGTTGTTTTTCACCGCCTCCGTTCCGTTTTTTTTGCAGATAGGATGGGGACCCATTCATTTCAATGGGTCAGCAAAAAAATGCTGATAGTTCATCCGTTTGTGTCCCGCGTTCGTTGTCCGTGTTTCCCTTCAGCAAAAAAAATAGTGCATGTCCTACTTTTTTCACATTTGTGGACAAGGATAGGCATTACAAGGGATCTGTGGAAAAAAACGGATCCTCCAAAAAAAACGGATGCCGCATCCGTTTTTTGGGGCGGAAGCACAATTTGCGGACGCAAAAAACAACGTGTGCATGAGGCCTAAAAGTAATATAATAGCCAGAAATAGTGATATTCAAAAACCAGCTGATGCAAAGAAAGAGACGCAAATATGCATATTTCCCATTTGTGAGTTCACGTCAGCCTTTTAATGATCATCTACTGCTGCCTGAACACTAGCTGTGATTTTCTTGTCTCACCACTTGAGATAACTAGCCGTGGCTGCATTTAGGAGGACACTCAATACAGTGATAACTGAGCAAGCCTGCTCATTTGTTTGTGTGAGTTCAATAGGCTTCGGTGGAGATACGTGCACACGTACGTTCCTCCTCATCTGGAGGAAAAAGGAACTGTTTTTCCAATAGATGGATCTCCCAGAGGTGGGACTCCTGATAGGTAGGGTGATAGTTCATGTTTATATGCAATAAATGTCTATCACTTAAAAACTCCTTTGGTCCAAAAAAATAAATTCTTCTAGTATCAAGGCACTGCAGTAGAAGGACAAGTTAATGAAGATGCTCAGCCCAACATGTACAGAGAAGGACTGTATTCTAATCTATAGTGGCAAGACTGAGTTGAACACTGCCTGACATGTTAGGTGAAGTACTGGTGAGCACAGACAGCCATAAAGATATTGTACATGACCCTCACACGGCCTAGTTATTGAGTGAGAACAATGAATCTGCTTTCATCCTGTGTGTCCGCGTCTTTATAAACAGGAAGCGTCCTACTGAATATATAACCAGATTAAAAGTTGACACGGCGCGAGAGTGGATGATGAACTCTTAAAGAGGACCTTTCACCTCTCCTGACATGTCTGTTTTAATAACTGCTTGCATTCCCCATGTAATGACAATTCTGGAGCATCTATTCTTATGGCTCTACGTTGTGCCATTCCTTTATTACTTCTTCTAGAAGTTATGAATGGATTGCTAGCAGTCTGCAGTAAGGGTACAAAGGGGAGGTAACCAGTTGGGGGGGTGTACCTGTACAGTCTGAAAATGGCAGCACTGATTGGATAGAGTGAGACCGTGCAGGTACACCCCCCCCAACTAGTTACCTCCCCTCTGTACCCTTACTGCAGACTGCTAGCAATTCACATATTCCTGTATTATTCCTGCTAGAAGTTTCTGAACAAATTTCAAGCAGTCTCCTGTAAGGGTACAGCAGGTGGTGGTGTGTCCCTGCACAGTCTGACAATGGCATCCAGGGGTATAGCTATAGGGGGTGCAAAGCTATCAGTCGCTACCAGGCAAAGGAGCCTGAGGGGGCCCAAAGACCCTTGTGCCACATAAGAAGACACCGGTATTTTAGAAAGTGCTGGTCAAGTTACACCTCTGGCCGGAGGGAAGGTGTTAGGTCAAGAATTTTGCATGGGGAAGTTGCCGTTTCAATTGTTGCCTCAGGCAGCACAAAGGCCTTGTGCTTCCCTGCCCGTCGCCACAAAGCCCTGAAGGAAGGGGGGCCCCAGCTGAACTCTTGCACCAGGGCCCATGATCCTTTAGCTACGCCCCTGATGGTAGCAGTGATTGGATAGAGTCAGACTGTGCAGGGACACTCCCCCAACTGGTAACACCCATCTGTACCCTTACCACAGACTGCTTGCAACTCTTTCACAAACTTCTAGCTGGAATAATAAAGGAACGGCACAACATAGAGTAATAAGAATAGATGTTCCAGAATTGCAAGTAGTTATTAAAACATACATGTCAGGAAAGGGGACAGCTCCTCTTTAATTTTAGTCTAGAAATCTGGGAGATATTATACCCAGATTATTGAAAAGCACACAGTAACCAGTCTCTGCTTTCCGCTATACAGTATCTGTGTGTAGAATACTTGGAAATGTGTGCACTGATGCCTACAGACATAGCTATGCTCCGGTTGCTATTATCTCCTCTTCTAAATTAGTTGCATGCTTGTGGTTTAGGGATTTTGAGTTGAGTGACAGCTACAAATTGTATAATTGCCCTCTGTCTATTGTCGGGGACTGTCCATACTGAATGATTCTTATAACTGGCTACACATTACATAATGCATTGAAAAGTCTCGGAGACGTAGTACAAACATTTCATTTCCAAAGGACAAAACTGGTTCCTGGCCAACACTTCACACCAAATTCAGCCACACAAGCTTCTGGAATGAGCACATGTTCTAAATCTGGGAGGGAAGAATTCTCTACTGACACTGACTAGGACACAAGAGACTGCAATACACATTAATGGACAGAGCATGTATCCTTTTCTATTATAGACTATGTGGTCCTTTTCTTTTCATTTTACTTAAAGGGGTTATCCCATGATTGATGTAAAATATAAAAATCAGACATCATACAGACATCATACAGTACATGACAATCTCTTTCTAAGGCCTCATGCACACGACCGTTGTGTGCATCCGCGGCCGTTGTTCCGTTTTCCGTTTTTTTTTCGCGGACCCATTGACTTTCAATGGGTTCGTGGAAAAATCGGAAAATGCACCGTTTGGCTTCCGCGTCCGTGATCCGTTTTTCCAGTCCGGGAAAAAAATAGGACCTGTCCTATTTTTTTCACGGACAACGGTTCACGGACCCATTCAAGTCAATGGGTTCGTGAAAAATCACGGATGCACACAACATAGTCATCCGCGTCCGTGATCCGTGTCCGTTTTTCCTATCATTTTCAATGGAAACTTGACTTAGGTTTTTTTTTCACTTTTCATGTCCGTGGATCCTCCAAAAATCAAGGAAGACCCACGGAAGAAAAAACGGTCACGGATCACGGAACAACGGAAATCCGTTTTGCGGACCGCAAAAAAAAAACGGTCGTGTGCATGAGGCCTAACAAAGCTAGAACCAGTCCTGTACCTTATTGGATCCAGAGATCTACCCATTCATTGCTCCAATTGCACTGCCAGATTTATTTCAGGCTGGCAGCTCAGGGAATGTGTCCTTTCTCACGGGGTGTGTCACAGCTGCTAACAGCGGGGTGTCAGTTGAAAATTTTAATTGAGCACATGCGACCACTAGAGTGAGGTGGACAAGAAATAAGGAAAAGAACAAACAGCTGGTGGCGCTATACAGATACATTTTATTAACCCCTTCCCGACTGCCATACCGCTATATACGTGCTAATTGCACATACCCCGTGCAGATAGCACGTGTATAAACGTAACGGCAGCTCTTTAATCCAAGCGCTGCAAAACGCTTGGATTAGGGCCTCATGCACACGACAGTGTTTTTTCACTGTCAGTGATTTGGCTTCAGTGGTCCGTGTCCGATTTTGCTTCAGTTGTGTTTCCTTGTGTCTTCCTTTTTTTTTTGTCTGACAGGGGGAAAAAAAGGAAGGTTAATGAAAAATGTAATTTTATTGCACCAAGGTCTTGTAGAAAAAAAACGGACGCGGACACGAATGACCTACCAGTTGTGCATCAGTTTTTTTTGACGGACCCATTGACTTGAATGGGTCTGTCCTCCGTTTTCCACTGACAAGAATTGGACAGGTTATATTTTTTTGACGGACTGGAATCACGGATGCGGAGAAAAAACGGAGGACTATCAGTTTTTTTTCACAGCTCCATAGAAATTAATGGGACCTCCGCTAAACTGTGAAAAATGACGGAACGGACGCGGATGCACACAACGGTCGTGTGCATGAGGCCTAAAGCTTCTGCCCCTGCACTGCTGCTGTCACGGACAGTGCAGAGTGCAGTAGTGCCGGCAAGGGACCAATCAGAATGCTCCCTTGCCGGCGATTGATCCGATTGGTTAGTCTGTGCAGACTAACCAATTGGATTGCGGCAGTGTAAAAGTGCCTGTTCTAGTGTGTCCTCCGTGCCCCCAGATCTGTGGGCCCCATCTGTGCCCCTTGCATCGATCTGTGCCCCCCCCCTCGGTGTGCCCTGCCTTCAACCCCCCCCCCCCCCCCCTGTGAGCCCTGCCTCTTTGCCGGCCAGGCGCTCTCCCTGCCGGCATCTGTCCCCGCCTGCCCCCATCCATGTATCCTGCCCCCATCCATGTAGTCTGCCCCCATTTGTGCCCCCTGCCCCTGATTCGGTCCCCCTGCTGTATTTGATGGTGGCGGCTCAGTTACTGAGCCGCCGCCATCAGCAGCGAGTGTCAGCTGTATGCTGACACTCTGCTATAACTCCTTTGATGCCGCAGAAGCGGCATCCATAGGGTTAATATAGAGAGGCGGCTCCCTCTCTCAACCATCAGGCTGCCACGCTTTGCAAAGGGGTCTGGTGTTGCCACCTATCAGGAAATCTGATAGTACTATACTTTGCAATGCAAGAGCATTGCAAAATATAGTACAGCCATCAGCCCCACTGGATTTTCAAGATACAAGAGGGACTTGATAAAAAGGTGTGAAAATAAAAAAAGTTTAAAAAAATAATAAAAATTATAAAAATAATAAAAATTTAAATTTAAAATAAAATAAATTGCCTTTTTCTATATCCGCTGATTTATAAGAGATAAAAAAATGGAAAAAAAAATAAACTACACATATTAGGTATCACCGCGTCCGTAACGACCGGCTATATAAATATATTACATGATCCACCCCGTCCGATAAACATCATAAAAAATAAAAAAAAGTGTCAACAAAAGCTATTTTTGTCGCCTTACATCACAAAAAGTGCAACTCCAAGCGATAAAAAAGGTGTATGTCCCACAAAATAGTACCAGAAAAACAGTCATCCCGCAAAAAATTAGCCCCTACATAAGAAAATCGCTTAAAAAGTAAAAATAACTCTAGCTCTTAGAACATGGAGACACTAAAAAAACATTTTTCTGTTTCAAATATGCTATTATTGTGTTAAAGTGAAATACATTTAAAAAAGTATAAATATTAGTTTTTTTCCGTGTCCGTAACAACTAGCTCTATAAAAATATCACATGACCTAACCCCTCATCTGAACGCCATAAAAAGTAAAAACAGTGCCAAAAAAAGCCATTTTTAGATTTTTTTAGATCACAAAAATTGCACCACCAAGCGATCAAAAAGGCGTATGCCTCCTAAAATAGTACCAATCAAACCATCACCTCATCCCACAAAAAATTAGACCCTACCTAAGACAATCAGTCAAAAAATATAAAAGCTATGGCTCTCAGACTATAGAGACACTAAAACATCTTTTTTTTTTTTCAAATATGCTATTCTTGTGTAAAACTTAAATAAATAAGAAAAAGTATACATATTAAGTATTGCCACGTCTGTATCGATGTGCTCTATAAAAGTGTCACATTAACTAACCCCTCAGGTGAACGCTATAAAAATAAATAAATAAAAACTGTTCCAAAACAACCAATTTTTTGGTCACCTTGCTCCATAAAGTGTAATAAGGGATGATCAAAAAATCATATGTACCCAAAATAGTACCAATAAAAACATCAGCTCTTCCTGCAGAAAAATGAGCCCCTGCACAAGATGATCGGCAAAAAAATAAAAAAAATAAGGCGTTCAGAAAATGGAGACACAAAAACATTATAATGCATTTTTTTAAAAGAAATTATGTAAAACTGAAACAAACAAACAAGGAAAGTAGACATATTTGCTATCATTGTGTCCGTAACAACCTGCTCAATAAAAATAGCACATGATCTACCCTGTCAGATGAATCTTGTAAAAAATAAAAACGATACCAAAACAGCCATTTTTTTGTTACCTTGCCTCACAAAAAATGTAATATAGAGCAATTAAAAATCATATGTACCCCAAAATAGTACCAATAAACCTGGCACCTTATCCCGTAGCTTCCAAAATAGGGTCACTTTTTGGGAGTTTCTACTGTAAGGGTGCATCAGGGGGGCTTCAAATGGGACATGGCATCTAAAAACCAGTCCAGTAAAATCTGCCTTCCAAAAACCATATGGCACTCCTTTTCTTCTGCGTCCTGCCGTGTGCCCTTACATCAGTTTACGACACATGTGGGGTGTTTCTGTAAACCGCAGAATCAGAGTAATAAATATTGAGTTTTGTTTGGCTGTTAACCCTCAATGTGTTAAAGAAAAAAATGGATTAAAATGGAAAATTTGCCAAAAAAGTAAAATTTAGAAACAAAGTTTGTAAAAACAGTTTTGAGTATCTTGAGGGATGTAGTTTCTGAAATTAGGTCATTTATGGGGGGTTCCACTATGTAAGCCTCACAAAGTGACTTCAGACCTGAACTGGTCCTTAAAAAGTGGGTTTTGGAAATTTTCTTAAAAATTTAAAGAATTGCTTCTAAAATTCTAAACCTTCTAACGTCCTAAAATTTTTTAATGACATTTACAAAATGATGCGGATCCGTCTGACAAATGCATTGAAATACCGGATCCATCTCTCCGGTGTCATCTGGAAAAACAGATCCGGTATTATTATTTTTTCTTTGCACTTTTAAAGGTCTGCGCATGCACAGACCGGAAAACCGGATCCGTTTTGCCAGAGCACTTAATGCCGGATTCGGCACTAATACATTTCAATGGAAATTAATGCCGGATCCGGCAGTCCGGCAAGTGTTCAGGATTTTTGGCCGGAGAGAAAACTGCAGCATGCTGTGGTATTTTCTCCGGCCAAGAAACGTAAGAGGGACTGAACTGATTCATCCTGAACGGATTACTCTCCATTCAGAATGCATTAGGATAAAACTGATCAGTTTGTTTCCGGTATTGAGCTCCTCTGACGGAACTCAACACCGGAAAACAAAAATACTAGTGTGAAAGTACCCTTACTTGTATATCTATTTTTATAAATGAGACCATATATCCTGCCCAAAGTATAAAAATGACAGTCTGTCAAATATGTGGGTGGTCTGGTTATTTAGGCATTCGGATGACGGCAGAAGCCACCCCTTCAGAGTTCCTGCAGGAGAGGCTTCAGGTATTATACTGTGGAACAGACTGTCCACTGTTTCAGCTGCTGCCACTTCCAACAGAAGCCCTGACATGGGATCGAGCAGTAAAACAGAGGGCACTGCACATGCGCGAGACTTCCGAAAGCGAAGCTGAATTGCGGGCTGTCACTCAAAGGCAAGAGCGGCGTGGTTACCTTGACTTGAAGCAAGGAGGCCGCTGCCCCCTTGACTTCAAGCTGACATGCAAATTAGCGCGGACGGAGGATAAAAGATCGTTTTCTGACCTTACGCAGCATCGGACTGCAGGATGAAAATTATGGTTAGTATCACACTGCGGGGTACCCTGAGGTACTGCTGGCGGGTTTACAAGCATTCAGGAGGTGACAGGTTCCCTTTAAGGCCCCTTTCACACGGGCGAGTATTCCGCGCGGATGCGATGCGTGAGTTGAACACATTGCACCCGCACTTACTACCGACCCATTCATTTCTATGGGGCTGTTCAGATGAGCGGTGATTTTCACGCATCACTTATGCGTTGCGTGAAAATCGCAGCATGCTCTATATTCTGCGTTTTTCACGCAACGCAGGCCCCATAGAAGTGAATGGGGTTGCGTGAAAATCGCAAGCATCCGCAAGCAAGTGCGGATGCGGTGCGATTTTCACGCACGGTTGCTAGGAGACGATCGGGATGGAGACCCGATCATTATTATTTTCCCTTATAACATGGTTATAAGGGAAAATAATAGCATTCTGAATACAGAATGCATAGTAAAATAGCGCTGGAGGGGTTAAAAAAAATAAAAAATAATTAAACTCACCTTAATCCACTTGCTCGCGTAGCCCGGCATCTCCTTGTGTCTCCTTTGTTGAAGGACCTATGGTGAGCATTAAATACAGTTACAGGACCTTTGATGACGTCACTCCGGTCATCACATGGTACGTCACATGATCTTTTACCATGGTGATGGATCATGTGATGACCGGAGTGACGTCATCAAAGGTCCTTTACCCAGGTCCTAAAGAAAGACTACAGAAGGAGATGCCGACTGCGCTATCAAGTGGACTAAGGTGAGTTAAACATTTTTTTATTTTTTTTCTATTTTACTTTGCATTCTGTATTCAGAATGCTATTATTTTCCCTTATAACCATGTTATTAGGGAAAATAATACAATCTACAGAACATTGATCCCAAGACCGAACTTCTGTGAAGAAGTTCGGGTTTGGGTACCAAACATGCGCGATTTTTCTCACGCGCGTGCAAAACGCATTGCAATGTTTTGCACTCGCGCAGAAAAATCGCGGGTGTTCCCGCAACGCACCCGCACATTTTCCAGCAACGCCCGTGTGAAAGGGGCCTAAATCATTCCAGTTCAGGTTTCCTCCATTAAGTTGTGATTTGCCCAATTCTGGTGTCAAACTTTAATTATAGTAGCAATTTGCAGGGCTGTGCGAAGTTCTGACTCCGACTCCTGTATTTTATCACATGACTCCGACTCCTGTATTTTATCACACTCAGACTCCCACCAATAATTTAGTAATAATACATTTCCTGGAAGTAAGTAATCAGGCTACATAGAACATACAACAAATTTATTAGAAAACTATTTCTAAAACTTCAGCAATTTTTAAAATTCCTATAAGTAAATATGCAGTGCACTATGCATTCAATAACTGGAAAACACTGTTATAACTTAACAATTGTAAAAAAAATTCTATGAATTTTTCCTCATAACAAGTTAGAAAACCTATATATTGTATATACTGGAAATGCGGAGAATCATGTGTAAGTCTAGTGAAAATAAATATAAAAGACGGCTCAACTGTTCAATTGAATGGTAGAGGTGCTTATCTGCTGGTCAAAGGAAATAGGATATAGTGCAGAAGGTAGCAGGCACACTCGTATTTGGGATTAGATAAAATGATTTTATTTTAACCACCTCAGCCCCCAGTGCTTAAACACCCTGAAAGACCAGGCCACTTTTTACACTTCTGACCTACACTACTTTCACCGTTTATTGCTCGGTCATGCAACTTACCACCCAAATGAATTTTACCTCCTTTTCTTCTCACTAATAGAGCTTTCATTTGGTGGTATTTCATTGCTGCTGACATTTTTACTTTTTTTGTTATTAATCGAAATTTAACGATTTTTTTGCAAAAAAATGACATTTTTCACTTTCAGTTGTAAAATTTTGCAAAAAAAACGAGATCCATATAGAAATTTTGCTCTAAATTTATAGTTCTACATGTCTTTGATAAAAAAAAAATGTTTGGGTAAAAAAAAAATGGTTTGGGTAAAAGTTATAGCGTTTACAAACTATGGTACAAAAATGTGAATTTCCGCTTTTTGAAGCAGCTCTGACTTTCTGAGCACCTGTCATGTTTCCTGAGGTTCTACAATGCCCAGACAGTACAAACACCCCACAAATGACCCCATTTCGGAAAGTACACACCCTAAGGTATTCGCTGATGGGCATAGTGAGTTCATAGAACTTTTTATTTTTTGTCACAAGTTAGCGGAAAATGATGATTTATTATTTTTTTTTTCTTACAAAGTCTCATATTCCACTAACTTGTGACAAAAAATAAAAACTTCCATGAACTCACTATGCCCATCAGCGAATACCTTGGGGTCTCTTCTTTCCAAAATGGGGTCACTTGTGGGGTAGTTATACTGCCCTGGCATTCTAGGGGCCCAAATGTGTGGTAAGGAGTTTGAAATCAAATTCAGTAAAAAATGACCAGTGAAATCCGAAAGGTGCTCTTTGGAATATGGGCCCCTTTGCCCACCTAGGCTGCAAAAAAGTGTCACACATCTGGTATCTCCGTACTCAGGAGAAGGTGGGGAATGTGTTTTGGGGTGTCATTTTACATATACCCATGCTGGGTGAGATAAATATCTTGGTCAAATGCCAACTTTGTATAAAAAAATGGGAAAAGTTGTCTTTTGCCAAGATATTTCTCTCACCCAGCATGGGTATATGTAAAATGACACCCCAAAACACATTCCCCACCTTCTCCTGAGTACGGCAATACCAGATGTGTGACACTTTTTTGCAGCCTAGGTGGGCAAAGGGGCCCATATTCCAAAGAGCACCTTTCGGATTTCACAGGTCATTTTTTACAGAATTTGATTTCAAACTCCTTACCACACATTTGGGCCCCTAGAATGCCAGGGCAGTATAACTACCCCACAAGTGACCCCATTTTGGAAAGAAGACACCCCAAGGTATTCCGTGAGGGGCATGGCAAGTTCCTAGAATTTTTTATTTTTTGTCACAAGTTAGTGGAAAATGATGATTTTTTTTTTGATTTTTTTTTCATACAAAGTCTCATATTCCACTAACTTGTGACAAAAAATAAAAACTTCCATGAACTCACTATGCCCATCAGCGAATACCTTGGGGTCTCTTCTTTCCAAAATGGGGTCACTTGTGGGGTAGTTATACTGCCCTGGCATTCTAGGGGCCCAAATGTGTGGTAAGGAGTTTGAAATCAAATTCTGTAAAAAATGACCTGTGAAATCCGAAAGGTGCTCTTTGGAATATGGGCCCCTTTGCCCACCTAGGCTGCAAAAAAGTGTCACACATCTGGTATCTCCGTACTCAGGAGAAGGTGGGGAATGTGTTTTGGGGTGTCATTTTACATATACCCATGCTGGGTGAGATAAATATCTTGGTCAAATGCCAACTTTGTATAAAAAAATGGGAAAAGTTGTCTTTTGCCAAGATATTTCTCTCACCCAGCATGGGTATATGTAAAATGACACCCCAAAACACATTCCCCACCTTCTCCTGAGTACGGAGATATGCGTTTTGCGGATCCGATCCATCTATCAGTGGATCCGTAAAAATCATGCGGACGTCTGAATGGAGCTTTACAGGGGGGTAATCAATGACAGGGGGGTAATCAATGACAGGGGGGTGATCAGGGAGTCTATATGGGGTGATCACCACAGTCATTGATCACGCCCCTGTAAGGCTTCATTCAGACGTCCGGATGCGTTTTGCGGATCCGATCCATCTATCAGTGCATCCGTAAAAATCATGCAGACATCTGAATGGAGCTTTACAGGGGGGTAATCAATGACAGGGGGGTGATCAGGGAGTCTATATGGGGTGATCACCACAGTCATTGATCACGCCCCTGTAAGGCTTCATTCAGACGTCCGGATGCGTTTTGCAGATCCGATCCATCTATCAGTGCATCCGTAAAAATCATGCGGACGTCTGAATGGAGCTTTACAGGGGGTTGATCAATGACAGGGGGGTGATCACCACAGACATTGATCATGCCCCTGTAAGGCTTCATTCAGACGTCCGGATGCGTTTTGCGGATCGGATCCATCTATCAGTGCATCCGTAAAAATCATGCGGACATCTGAATGGAGCTTTACAGGGGGGTAATCAATGACAGGGGGGTGATCACCACAGTCATTGATCATGCCCCTGTAAGGCTTCATTCAGACGTCCGGATGCGTTTTGCGGATCGGATCCATCTATCAGTGCATCCGTAAAAATCATGCGGACATCTGAATGGAGCTTTACAGGGGGGGTAATCAATGACAGGGGGGTGATCACCACAGTCATTGATCATGCCCCTGTAAGGCTTTATTCAGACGCCCGGATGCGTTTTGCGGATCGGATCCATCTATCAGTGCATCCGTAAAAATCATGCGGACATCTGAATGGAGCTTTACAGGGGGGTAATCAATGACAGGGGGGTGATCACCACAGTCATTGATCATGCCCCTGTAAGGCTTCATTCAGACGTCCGGATGCGTTTTGCGGATCGGATCCATCTATCAGTGCATCCGTAAAAATCATGCGGACATCTGAATGGAGCTTTACAGGGGGGTGATCAGGGAGTCTATATGGGGTGATCACCACAGTCATTGATCATGCCCCTGTAAGGCTTCATTCAGACGTCCGGATGCGTTTTGCGGATCGGATCCATCTATCAGTGCATCCGTAAAAATCATGCGGACATCTGCATGGAGCTTTACAGGGGGGTGATCAGGGAGTCTATATGGGGTGATCACCACAGTCATTGATCATGCCCCTGTAAGGCTTCATTCAGACGTCCGGATGCGTTTTGCGGATCCGATCCATCTATCAGTGGATCCGTAAAAATCATGCGGACGTCTGAATGGAGCTTTACAGGGGGGTAATCAATGACAGGGGGGTGATCAGGGAGTCTATATGGGGTGATCACCACAGTCATTGATCACGCCCCTGTAAGGCTTCATTCAGACGTCCGGATGCGTTTTGCGGATCCGATCCATCTATCAGTGGATCCGTAAAAATCATGCGGACATCTGAATGGAGCTTTACAGGGGGGTGATCAATGACAGGGGGGGTAATCAATGACAGGGGGGTGATCAGGGAGTCTATATGGGGTGATCAGGGGTGATCAGGGGCTAATAAGGGGTTAATGAGGGAGGGGGGGGGGGGTGTAGTGTAGTGTAGTGGTGCTTGGTGCTACTTTACTGAGCTACCTGTGTCCTCTGGTGGTCGATCCAAACAAAGGGGACCACCAGAGGACCAGGTAGCAGGTATATTAGACGCTGTTATCAAAACAGCGTCTAATATACCTGTTAGGGGTTAAAAAAAACACATCTCCAGCCTGCCAGCGAACGATCGCCGCTGGCAGGCTGGAGATCAACTCTCTTACCATCCGTTCCTGTGAGCGCGCGCGCCTGTGTGCGCGCGTTCACAGGAAATTTCGGCCATCGCGAGATGACGCGTATATGCGTGACTGTGCGCAGCGCTGCCACCTCCGGAACGCGATCCTGCGTTAGGCGGTCCGGAGGTGGTTAAATATAGCTAAAATCGGTTAAAAATCTGATGTAAGATTAAAAGTCCTATAGATAGAGGAGTGACGTAGAGTGGAAAATGGTATGTGGCTGGTACCAATCTTGGGTGAATGCCTTAATGGGTCAAGCTCATGAGTCCGTGTAGATGATAAAATGGATACTAATAAAATGGAATAGTTAGATGAAAACATATGGGAAAAATAGGTGGCTGTGTTAACCATAAAGTGGATAGTACATCTGTGGGATGTCTGTTAAATAATCCTTTCTTCACAGGTGCAGTAGAGTGATCCCTTTTTTTTAGGGACTAACAATATCAAGAATCTTCCAATTAGGAGCGCTCCGTATACTTAACAACCTTATTCAAACAGACCAGCAGATCCCGATCACGTGACTATTCCTCTGGTCACTTCCATTAAGGCATTCACCCAAGATTGGTACCAGCCACATACCTCACACCTTCCTTTTTTTTTTTTTTCATCCGGCACACGCTATCTGCAGTTTCGATCTTGCTCACTGGCTCCTGTGTGTATCTTCTGGTCCATGGCTTGTTAACTTCCTCTCTGGAAAGGTCATGATCATCTGCTCCGCTGCAGCCAATGACTGGATTCAGCGGTGAGACATCCACTAGAGACAAATCACCACTGAAGGCAGGCTGCAGGCTCCTGTGAAAAGTTACTATTCCTTGACAACCCCTTTAATGCTGTCTTCCTGTTCTCTGTAGGAGTTCTGAGATGACTGCAGGCATGGCAGTAGTGAACTTCCTACCCTGGTCTTTAGAGGAAGAACTTACTACTGAGCATGTGCAGTACAGTTTTAGATACTGTAACTAAGGGCTTTAGAGCAGCATGAAGATGGCTAGTATAAGGGACAGGAAAGAACACAGGAGAATTGAGAACTGATTGTCTATCCCCACTAGAACACCCTGCTTATAAATTTATATAGTATAAGGGACAGGAGAGAACATAGTAGAGGTGAGAACTAATTGTCTATCACCATGAGAACACCCTGCTTTTCCCTATTTAAAGTATAAGGAACAGGACAGAACATAGTAGACATGAAAATAGATTTTCTATCCCCACTAGAAAACCCTGCTTATCACTGTATATAGTATAATAGACAGGAGATAACACAGGAGAAGTGAGAACTGATTATTTATCACCATGAGAAAACCCTGTTTATCACTGTATATAGTATAAGGGACAGGAGAGAACATACTGGAGGTGAGAACTGATTTTCTATCACCACTAGAACACCATGCTTATTGCTGTATATTGTATAAGGGACAGGTGAGAACACAGGAGAGGAAAGGACTGATTTTCTATCACCGCTAGAACACCCTGCTTATCACTGTTTACAGTATAAAGGACAGGAGAGAACACAGGAGAAGTGAGAACTGATTATCTATCACCACTAGAACACCCTGGGAAGATAGGGAAGATAGAGACCGGGGGCAAGGTAATGGAAGTGGGGGAGGAATGGAAGGAGGGACTAGAACAGTTCAGAAGGAAAGGTATAGGGTAAAAAATATACATAAACCTCCTAATTGTATGTATTCTAATGCCAGAAGCCTGACTAATAAAACTGGTGAACTGGAATTAGTGATGTGTGAGGAGGACTATGACATAGTGGCAGAGGCGTATCTAGTGAAAATGGCGCCTATGGCTAGCACTGAAACTGCGCCCCTGTCAAAATATTTTAAACCCATCTTTCAGATAACCTTAACAAAAAAAAAAACACGATAGCTCTTTTGTAGAACCCCCATAAAAACTTACAGTTACTTGACTTGGCCCTTGGGGATCTCGGACGCCACTTCAACACTTTGGCCGGGGGCTCGGCGGAGCTGATGTTGTGCTTTAACCTAATGAGAAAGATTTCATAATAAGGATTTGGAGAAAGGGCAGAGGGATAGCAGAGCAGGGAGAGGCTGGTGCTGCTACTAGGGGGTCATACCATGGGGGAGTAATAAAGCCCACCATAATGCCCCCCCAGTAGTAATAATTCTCCTTATAATATGCAAAACATTTGTAATGCCCCCAGTTGAGCTAATGTTCCCATAATGTGCCAATATAAAATACCCCTTCTCAGTGCCCCCGTAGATGACCCCCATAGTGCCCCCCCCCCTTCCCCATAGTACCCACCATAATGTGTCCCAGTATAAAATGCCCCTATACAGAGCCCCCATATAAAATATCTTCTTTTTTAGCCTCAGTAGATGCCCCTATAGTGCCCCCCAATAATCTGCAGTAAGATGTGCCCCCATAGATGCCCCCAATCATGTGCCAGTAATAAGAGCCCCCCCACCATCATGTGCCAGTAGCCAGAGCCCCCCCATATCATGTCAGTAGCCAGAGCCCCCCCATATCATGTGTCAGTAGCCAGAGCCCCCCATATCATGTGCCAGTAGCCAGAGTGCCCCCAATCATGTGCCAGAAATAAGAGCCCCCCCACCATCATGTGCCAGTAGCCAGAGCCCCCCATATCATATGCCAGTAGCCAGAGCCCCCCCCATATCATGTGCCAGTAGCCCCCCTTATGTGCCAGTAGCCCCCCTATGTGCCAGTAGCCCTCCTTATCATGTGCCAGTAGCCCCCCTTATCATGTGCCAGTAGCCCCCTTATCATGTGCCAGTAGCCCCCCTTATCATGTGCCAGTAGCCCCCCTTATCATGTGCCAGTAGCCCCCCATATCATGTGCCAGTAGCCAGAGCCCCCCCATATCATGTGCCAGTAGCCAGAGCCCCCCCCCCACCATCATGTGCCAGTAGCCAGAGCCCCCCCATATCATGTGTCAGTAGCCAGAGCCCCCCCATATCATGTGTCAGTAGCCAGAGTGCCCCCATATCATGTGCCAGTAGCCAGAGTGCCCCCATATCATGTGCCAGTAGCCCCCCATATCATGTGCCAGTAGCCCCCCTTATCATGTGCCAGCCCAGTAGTCCCCCCTTATCATGTGCCAGCCCAGTAGTCCCCCCCTTATCATGTGCCAGCCCAGTAGTCCCCCCTTATCATGTGCCAGCCCAGTAGCCCCCCTTATCATTGTGCCAGCCCAGCCCAGTAGTCCCCCCTTATGTGCCAGCCCAGTAGCCCCCCTTATGTGCCAGCCCAGTAGCCCCCCTTATCATGTGCCAGCCCAGTATTGTACCTATATAAAAAAATAAAAAAAAATAATACACTTATACTTACCTCCAGCAATGCGATGCGATGCAGGCCACCTCTTCCGTCTGTGTGTCCCTCGCTATACGGCTCAGGCGACGCGATGACGTCATCGCGCCATCACCGGCCTCTGATAGGCTGCCAGCACTAAGCCGGCAGCCTATCAGAGGAACAGGAGGGGACACACCTCTCCCTCCTCTGCCGCAGCACAGACAGGCATCTGTATTGCCGTCCTGAGGACGGCAATACAGATGACTATGGAGATGAGCGCTTCCGCAATGGAGGCCCGGGCACCCACTTGTCATCAGGGCCGCAGCGCTGGGGTGCGGGGCCCGGGCACCCACTGCACCCCGTGTAGGATCGGCCCTGGTCGCCCCCCCCCCGCTTGGCGCCTATGGCACTAGCCATGGCTGCCATAGCTTGGATACGCCACTGCATAGTGGGAATAACTGAGACATGGCTGGATGATAGCTCTGACTGGGCAGTTAATATACAGGGTTACAGTCTGTTTAGAAAGGATCATCAAAACCGGAGAGGGGGGGGGGGGAAGGTTTGTCTTTATGTAAAGTCCTGTCTAAAGACCACAGTCCGAGAAGATGTAAGTGAGGGACATGAGTGTGTAGTCACTGTGGGTAGAAATACATGCAGGCAAAAACAATAATAAAATACTAATAGGAGTTTATTACAAACCACCTAATATACCAGAGTCTACAGAAAATATGCTACTAAACGAGATAGACGAGGCGGCAGATCATAATGAGGTTGTTATTATATAGACTGGGAAACTGAAACCTGTATATCTCATTAAAAAAAACAGGTTCTTGGCAATAACCAAAGACAATTACCTTTCCCAACTGATTCAGGACCCGACAAGAGGGACAACCATACTGGACTTAGTATTCACCAATAGACCTGACTGAACAACAGATGTGCAGGTTGGGGGACACCTGGGAAATAGTGACCATAAAGTAATAACCTTCCAATTTTCATTCAAAAGAGCGTTTCTTCAGGGAGGAACAAAAATAACAAACTTCAAAAAAGCTAAATTTAGCCAACTAAGAGAGGCCATAGGCCTAAATAACTGGGACAAAGTCCTCAAAAATAAAAATACAGCCACAAAATGGGATATTTTTAAAAGCATCCTGAATTCTAATTGTGAGAGGTTTATACCTTATGGGAATAAAAGGTTAAGGAACAAGAAAAGAATGCAATAAATGACAAAAAGAAAGCATTTAAATCACTAAAACGGAGGGTAGCGAGGAAGTACTGAAAAACTATAAGGAAAAAAATAGAATATGTAAAAAATGAATAAAAGCAGCCAAACTAGAGACTGAGAGATTAATTGACAATGAGAGCAAAACTAACCCTAAAATGTTCTTCAATTATACAAATGGTAAAAAGTATAAATCTGAAGGTGTTGGCGCTCTATAGAGTAATAAGGGGGGGAGTTCCAGAGAGCGATGAAGAGAAAGCAAAGCTATTAAATATTTTTTTCTCCGCTGTATTCACTGAGGAAAATAAACTGTCAGATGAAATGAAGAATGTAAAAGTAAATTCCCCATTAAAAGTGCCCTGTCTGACCCAGGAAGAAGTACAACGGCATCTTAAAAAGATGAAAATAGACAAATTGCCAGGACCAGGTGGCATACACCCCCGTATCCTAAGAGAATTAAGTAATGTCATAGCCAGACCCTTATTTCTGATATTTAACGACTCTATACTGACAGGGAGAGTTCCACAGGATTGGCGCATAGCAAATGTGGTGCCAATATTCAAAAAGGGTCCAAAAACAGAGCCCAGAAACTATAGGCCGGTAAGTTTAACATTGGTCGTGGGTAAACTGTTTGAAGGTTTTCTAAGAGATGCTATCTTGGAGTACCTCAGTGAAAATAAGCAAATAACGCCATATCAGCATGGCTTCATGAGGGATCGGTCATGTCAAACTAATTTAATCAGTTTCTATGAGGAGCTAAGTTCTAGACTTGTGGGTGGTGAATCGATGGATGTCGTATATTTGGATTTCTCCAAAGCATTTGATACTGTGCCACATAAAAGGTTAGTATATAAAATGAGAATGCTTGGACTGGGAGAAAACGTCTGTATGTGGGTAAGTAACTGGCTCAGTAATAGAAAAGAGAGGGTGGTTATTAATGGTACACACTCAGATTGGGTCACTGTCACTAGTGGAGTACCTCAGGGGTCAGTATTGGGCGGTATTCTCTTCAATATATTTATTAATGATCTTCTAAAAGGCTTGCACAGTAAAATATCAATTTTTGCAGATTACACTAAACTGTGTAAAGTAAGTAACACAGAAGAGGACAGTATACTGCTACCGATGGATCTGGATAGATTGGAGGCTGGGGCAGAGAAGTGGCAGATGAGGTTTAACACTGACAAATGTAAGGTTATGCACATGGGAAGGAATAATGCAAGTCACCAGTACATACTAAATAGTAAAACACTGGGTAATACTGACATGGAAAAGGACCTAGGAATTTTAGTGAACAGCAAACTAAGCTGTAGAAACCAGTGTCAGGCAGCTGCTGCCAAGGCCAATAAAATAATGGGTTGCATCAAAAAGGGGCATAAATGCCCATAATGAGAACATAGTCCTACCACTTTACAAATCACTAGTCAGACCACACATGGAGAACTGTGTACAGTTATGGGCTCCTGTGAACAAGGCAGACATAGCAGAGCTGGAGAGAGTTCAGAGGAGGGCAACTAAAGTAATAACTGGTATGGGGGGACTACAGTACCCTGAAAGATTATCAACATTAGGGTTATTCACTTTAGAAAAAAGACAACTGAAGGGAGATCTAATAACTATGTATAAATATATCGGGATTCAGCACAGAGATCTCTCCCATCATCTATTTATCCCCAGGACTGTGACAAGGGGACATCCCCAGCATTTGGGGGAAATAAGGTTTGTACACAAACATAAAAGAGGATTCCTTACGGTAAGAGCAGTGAGACTATGGAACTCTCTGCCTGAGGAGGTGGTGATGGTGAGTTCACTAAAAGAGTTCAAGAGGGGCCTTGACATATTTCAGGAGTGTAATAATATTACAGGCTACAGCTACTAGAGAGGGGTTGTTGATCCAGGGAGAGGCGGGGATTAGCGCTTGGTGGTGGACGGACCCCGGGAAATCTGGGGTTCTCCAACTACAGCGCTCCCCGCTCCATTCTCAATATACCCTCATTGTCTAAGATGGGAATACCCCTTTTAAGGGGGGAAAATTGGCTTCTACCTCACAGAGTTTTTTTTTTTGCCTTCCTCTGGATCAACTTGCAGGTTAACAGGCCGAACTGGATGGACAGATGTCTTTTTTCGGCCTATGTTACTATGTTACCCTGCTAATCACTGTTTATTACTTAAGAGACAGGAGAGAACTAACTTCGACTCCAACTCCACGGCCCTGGCAGTTTCTATACTTATGACCATTTTAAGCATGGATTCAACATATATATGTTATTACTACTGGTTTTATGACAATTAATATCCTTTTCAATCAACAATTCTATAAATTATAAACCCAAGAAAATTAGTCTATTAGGCTGTTTACATTTGTGCTCTATGTCAAGAAGCACCTGCAAAGCAAATAATGTATATAGTCTATAAAAGAAGAGATAACAACCGGTGGTCCCAATGTAATATTTCTCCTCTTTAAATCCTTTGGCCACATCTTGAATATGGAATTCACTTTTGAGCTCCACATTATGAAAAGGATACAGTATCTCACAAAAGGGAGTACATCCTTCACATTTTTGTAAATATTTTATTATATCTCTTCATAGGACAACACTGAAGATATGACACTTTGATACAATGTACAGTAGTCAGTGTACGGCTTGTATAACAGTGGAAATTTGGTGTATCCTCAAAATAACTCAACACACAGCCACTAATGTCTAAACTGCTAGCAACTAAATTGAGTATACCCCTAAGTGAAAATGGCCAAATTGTGCCCAATTAGCCATTTTGCCTCCCCGGTGTCATGTGACCCGTTAGTGTTACAAGGTCTTAGGTGTGAATTGGGAGCAGGTATGTTACATTTGGCGTTATCGCTCTCACACTCTCTCATACTGGTCACTGGAAGTTCAACATGGATCCTCATGGCACAGAACTCCCTGAGGATCTGAAAAAGAGAATTGTTGCTCTATATAAAGATGGCCTAGGCTACAAGAAGATTGCCAGCACCCTGAAACTGAGCTGCAGCATGATGACCATACAGCGGTTTAACAAGACAGGTTCCACTCAGAACAGGCCTCGCCATGGTCGACCAAAGAAGTTGAGTGCACGTGCTCTGCTTGTCTTTTCAATATAGACGAATGAGTGCTGCCAGCATTGCCGCAAAGGTTAAAGCGATGGAGGTCAGCTGGTCAGTGCTCAGACCATATGCCGCACACTGCATCAAATTCGTCTGCATGGCTGTCGTCACAGAAAGAAATAAAGTCTGCAAACTGAAGACAACCAGACTAAGGACATGGATTACTGGAACCATGTCCTGTGGTTTGATGAGACCAAGATAAACTTATTTGGTTCAGATGGTGTCCAACATGTGTGGCGGTAACAGGTGAGGAGTACAAAGACAAGTGTGTCTTGCCTACAGTCAAGCATGGTGGAGGGAGTGTCATGGTTTGGGGCTGCATGAGTGCTGCTGGCTGTGGGGAGCTACAGTTCATTGAGGGAAGCATGAATGCCAACATGTACTGTGACATACTGAAGCAGGACATGATCCCCTCCCTTCGGAGAGTGGGACGCAGGGCAGTAATCCAACATGGTAACAACCCCAAACACACCTCCAAGATGACCACTGCCTTGCTAAAGAAACTGAGGGTAAGGGTCCATTCACAAGTCCGTGGTGTATTGCGGATCCGCAATACACCCGGCCGGCACCCCTATAGAACTGTTCTATTTTTTTCCGGAGGTGCAGACCGGAAGATTGGGGCCGCGCTCCGGAAATGTGGATGTGGAGAGTACATAGTGTGCTCTCCACATCCATTCCTGCCCCATTGAGAATGAATGGGTCCGCACCCGTTCCGGATATTCACGGATGTGTGAATGGACCCTAAAGGTGCTGGACTGGCCAAGCATGTCTCCAGACCAAAACCCTATTGAGCATTTGTGGGGCATCCTCAAGCTGAAGGTGGAGGAGTGCAAGGTCTCTAACATCCACCAGCTCCGTGATGTCACGGAAGAGTGGAAGAGGATTCCAGTGGCAACCTGTGAAACTCTAGTGAACTCCATGCCCAAGAGAGGAAGTGCTGGAAAATAATGGTGGCCATTATATCAAAGTGTCATATCTTCAGTGTTGTCCCATGAAAATATATAATAAAATATTTACAAAAATGTGAGGGGTGACTGTAGCTAAAATAGTTGACAGCTAGAAACATTGGGCTTGTTCCCCTCCATAGAGGTGATCTCATTTACATGCATAATAATATATATGCGTTGTCAGTACAAAGTACTGGCACAATTTATTTGTTACAAGGACTTCACAAAGGACCAGGGGACATTCATTACATGTGGAGGCGTTTTAAACATCAGTGTAGGAAATTATATTTTAGACCTCTTTCACACAAGTGAGTTTTCCGTCCAGGTGTGTTGCGAACAAATGGCATCCGGACTGACTCATTCATTTCAATGGGGATGTGTACATGAGCGTCGTTTATCACTGATCATCTCTGCGTTCAGTAAAAATCGCAGCATGTTCTATATCAGGGATCAGCAACCTTTGGCACTCCAGATGTTCTGAAACTACAACTCCCAGAATGCTCTATTCACTTATATGGGAATTGTTAGAGCAGCCGAGCATGTTTGCATACTGGGAGTTGTAGTTTCACACAGCTGGAGTGCCAAAGGTTGCTGATCCCTGTTCTATATTGTCTGTTGTTCATGCAGCCCTGTCCGCATAGAAATGAAGGGGGGCTTGCGGGGAAAACGGAAGGTATCCGGATGCAGTGCGTTTTTTGCTGATGGTTGCTAGAGGAGTGCTATTATTCCGTTTTTCTTCACGCGAGTGAAACTGATTGCATCCTTGCCAAAAAAAAATAAATGAAACACTGAAAGCAATTAGAGACAAAACTAATCACAGACCAAACTGATTGCACTTGCCTGGAAAACCATCAGTTTTTCCCAAAAAATATCTTGACTCATTCCATATTACTTGTGTAAAATAAGCCTAATAAGGCCTCTTTCACACGGTCGAGATTTCTGCGCGGGTGAAATGCGTGATGTGAACGCATTGCACCCGCACTGAATCCGGACCCATTCATTTCTATGGGGCTGTGCACATAAGCAGTGATTTTCACGCATCACTTGTGCGTTGCGTGAAAATCGCAGCATGCTCTATTTTGTGCGTTTTTCAAGCAATGCAGGCCCCATAGAAGTAAATGGGGCTGCGGGAAATCGCAAGCATCCGCAAGCAAGTGCGGATGCGGTACGATTTTCACGCACGGTTGCTAGGAGATGATCGGGATGGGGACCCGATCATTATTATTTTCCCTTATAACAAGGGAAAATAATAGCATTCTTAATACAGAATGCTTAGTAAAATAGGGCTGGAGGGGTTAAAAAAAAATAATAATAATTTAACTCACCTTAATCCACTTGTTCGCGCAGCCCGGTTTCCCTTCTTTCTTCTTCTTTGCTGTGCAGGAGGAAAAGGACCTGTGTGATGTCACTGCGCTCATCACATGGTCCATCACATGATCCATCACCATGGTGATGGATCATGTGACGGACCATGTGATGATTGCAGTGACGTCACCACAGGTTATTTCCTCAAAGAAGAAGAAAGAAGAGAAGCCAGGCTGCGCGAACAAGTGGATTACGGTGAGTTCAATTATTTTTTCTTTTCTTTTTAACCCCTTCAGCCCGAATTTTCATAATTCTGTATTAAGAATGCTATTATTTACCCTTATAACCATGTTATAAGGGAAAATAAAATCTACACCTAACCCAAACCCGAACTTCTGTGAAAAAGTTCGGGTTTGGGTACCAAACATGCCGATTTTTCTCACGCGCGTGCAAAACACATTAAAATGTTTTGCACTCGTGCGGAAAAATCGCGCATTTTCGCGCGACGCATCAGCATCTTATCCGGCCCAAATCCATGACGCCTGTGTGAAAGAGGCCTAAAAGTTTTTTTTACTATGGAATTCCCCAAGAGGTTAGTAATGGCAGATACTATGTCAGCATTTAATAAAGGGCTAGATGCTTATCTATCAGCAAACGTCATTGAGGGTTTTAATTAATGGAATAGTTAATGACGTATAACTGATCTGAAAACGCCTGAACTTGATGGACTTGTGTCTTTTTTTGGAACCTATGTAACTATCTCAGAGCCTGAGGTGGTGTTTCCATTGCCCTTTCCAATATTCTGCCAGATCAAAGCAGGCTGCCCCCTGGATCTCACAGGCAAGCAGGCTGTAAGTGTATTACAGTTCACTGGTAATACACTTACAGCCAATGCTTTACAATACAGAAGTATTGTAAAGCATTGTAAAGGGGATGAGACCCCCAAAAGTTAAAATCCCAGAGTGGGACAAAAAATAAAGGGAAAAAAATAAAAAGTTAAAAAATAAAGTTTTACAAAAAAATGTAAAGTTTCAAGTAAAAAAAATAATAAAGCGTCCTTTTCCCAAAATAAAGTAAAAAAAACTTGCCGCATCTGTAACAACATGCTCTATAATAATACCACATGACCTAACCCCTCAGGTGTACACCGTAAAAAATAAAAAATAAAAACGGTATCTTAAAAAGTGTAATAGCAAACGATTAAATAGTCATATTCACCCCAAAATAGTGCCAATCAAACCATCATCTCATCCCACAAAAATGATACCCTACCCAAGACAATTGCCCCAAAACTGAAAAAAACTATGGCTCTCAGAATATGGAGACACTAAAATATGATTTTTTTTTTGTTTCAAAAATGATATTATTGTGTAAAACTTACCGTACATAAATAAAAAAAAAGTAGACATATTAGGTATCACCACGTCTGTAAAAACCTGCTCTATAAAAATATGACATGAACTAATTCCTCAGGTGAACACCGTAAAAAAAATTAAAAATATAAACGGTGTCAAAAAAGCAATTTTTTGTCACCTTACACCACAAAAAGTGAAATAGCAAGCGATCAAAAATTCATATGCACCCTAAAATAGTGCCAATCTCATACCGAAAAAAATGAGCACCTACACAAGTCAGTCGCCCTAAAAATAAAAAAACTACGGCTTTCAGAATGTGGAGACACAAAAAAATTATAAATTTTTTTCAAAAATGCTTTGTTATGTAAAAATGAAACAAACAACCAAAAAAAGTTGTCATATTTGATATTGTCACGTCCGTAACAACCTGCTCTATAAAAATACCACATGCTCTAACCCAGGGTTTCTCAACTCCGGTCCTCGGGACCCACCTACCAGTCATGTTTTCAGGATTACCTCAGTATTGAGCAGGTGATATAATCAGTGTCCATGCATCAGGACTTACCCCAGGTATTCATTCTGTGGGATATTCTCAAATCCTGACCGGTAGGTGGGTCCCGAGGACCGGAGTTGATAGACCCTGCTCTAACCTGTCATATGAACATTGTAAATAACAAAAAATAAAAACGGTGCCAAAACAGCTATTTTTTGTTACCTTGCCTCACAAAAAGTGTAATATAGAGCAACTAAAAATAATCTGTTCCCTAAAATTGTACCAACAAAACTGGCATCTTATCCAGTAGTTTCCAAAATGGGGTCACTTTTTTGGAGTTTCTACTCTAGGGGTGCATCAGGGGGTCTTCAAATGTGACATGGCAACTTAAAATTATCCCAGTGAAATCTGCTTTCCAAAAAACATATGGCGTTACTTTCCTTCGATGCAATGCCGTGTGCCCGTACAGAAGTTTACAACCACATATGGGGTGTTTCTGTAAACTACAGAATCAGGGCAATAAATATTGAGTTTTGTTTGGCTGTTAACCCTTGCTTTGTTAGTGGAAAATTTTTGATTAAAATGGAAAATCTGCCAAAAAAGTGAAATTCTGAAATGTCATCTCCATTTTCCATTAATTCTTGTGGAACACCTAAAGGGTTAACAAAGTTAGTAAATACAGCTTTGAATACCTTGAGGGGAGTAGTTTGTAAAATGGGGTCATTTTTGGGTGGTTTATATTATGTAAGATTCACAAAGTGACTTCAGACCTGAACTGGTCCTTATAAAGTGGGTTTTGGAAATTTTCTGAAACATTTCAAGATTTGCTTCTAAACTTCTAAGCCTTCTAATGTCCCCCCAAAAAAAAATGGCATTCACAAAATAATCCAAACATGAAGTAAGCATATGGGGAATATAAAGTAATAACTATTCTTGGAGGTATTACTATCTATTATAAAAGTAGAGAAATTGAAATTTGGAAATTTGCTAATTTTTCAAAATTTTTGGTAAATTTGGAATTTTTTTTTGTGATGAGAAAGCAATCTTAGAATGGCCTGGATAAGTAAAAGCATTTTAAAGTTATCACAACATAAAGTGACACAAGTCCCTAAGGTGAAATATGGCAGGGTCTTGAAGGGGTTAAAAGGATTTCAGTTTGACATTTATACAAAACACTTAACAATACCATGTGTCTGTTTCCATCACCCAATAGAAATACCTTAGTAAAACCAAGAAAATCTTTTAAAAAGGCTAAGACCATATATTTAATGAGCATCGGAGCATTTTTGTTTAAATTTTCACATCTCTACATTGCTAGGCAGTGTCCCCAGTGACATCACCGACACTGATGGGCAGGCTTTAGAGCAGCCCAAGCCATCGCCAGGCTCACTGCTAGGCGGAAGCCTCCGCCTAGCTTACCCATGGAAAGTCAGGTACGTCACCGGATCTTCAGAAAAAGCTCCCATGGGCCATTCACTAGATCCAGAAATGCTGGATTCAGCGTGAAATGCTCCGATGTTCATATCAGAGTGGCTGAGTAGGAGAAGAAGGGGATATGTCTGGGTTCAGCTCTAAACACGGAAAACGCCTTTAAGCCATAATTGGGAAGAAAGGCAAGGCAGTTGGATTAATCACGCTGCCAGCCCATCATACTCCAATTAATTGACCATAGTTGACCATTGTAGCTCCGCAGTTGATACAACAGCAGTGTCACATGGGGAGTGGGGGAAACTCCCCACCGTACGATAATGGGTACACGGGGAAGCAGCTAGGCCAGGATGCCGGGATCAGGTCACCTCCTAAAGCGTCCCTAATCCTTGCCCTAACTCCTCACCGTATAAGTGGACCTGGATGGTAGGACGGCTCATACCCAGGATACCTAGGACCCTGAGTCGGCCTGATAATCCCTCACCTAGGAGCAGGGGATAGACGACCTGTTTTTCCAAGACACGGATGAACAGGAGTCTCAACCCGCCTAGTTGCAGAGAAACGCCAAGTGGAACAGCAGGTAAGTATCCAGTGGCGGGGAAAACCACTGAACCAAGAAATCCAGAATGCACGGTAACTTACCTGCCGCAGGTGCTGGACGGCACAACAAAAGACACACCCAAGCAAACGTTCGCAATCCGAACAACATAGCGGACTCAGTACGTACTGACACATCAAGGAACCAGCTCTCCAGCAACAGCTCACAAACTTGACATTTGGTTCACCCCTCCGGGAAACCATGAGACCCCTTTCTGGAGGCTACAGGGGAACATCTAGCATCCATGCCGGACAGAATACAACGTACTGCAATCTGAACAACATAGCGGACTCAGTACGTACTGACACATCAAGGAACCAGCTCTCCAGCAACAGCTCACAAACTTGACATTTGGTTCACCCCTCCGGGAAACCAAGAGACCCCTTTCCGGAGGCCACAGGGGAACATCTAGCATCCATGCCGGACAGAATACAACAAACACTGACCAGACACGGAACAACAAGATGTACAACGACCCCAGAACATATACCCACACCAAACATAACAATAGGTAAGTTAGGGAAAATGGAGGAGACATGAGGAAGACATCACTGGAGACATCGATCTCCCACTAGGTGGCCCTCACACTGGAAGGAGCATAACTCTAGCACATATCAAGGCTGGAGTACCTCTGACTCCTGGTCTTAAGCCACAGGTATAGGAAGCACCTAGTGGCCACACCCAGCAAGGTGGTTAACCCCTCCAGCACCAGACAGAGGAGGAACCAGGAGAAGGGGAGAAAATCACATACAAGCCAATATCAACGCTTTGACCCTGGCAACCGGCATGTTCGGCAAACGTGTCACAGTGCACAACACCGAGGCCGTGACAAGCAGTTTGAAATCAAATTCTCACCCTAAAACAGGCTTCATTTCTCCCCATTCAATACAAATATGAAAAAAGGGGATACCAGAGGAAAGGCGTTTTGTAAATATGCTTTACTCAGTATCTGCATGTGCTTGTCAGATGAAAGGGCACGCCACATTTGGCAACGTGATGAGACACATGCTCCCATGGGCCATTTACTAGATCTAAAGTTACATGTAAAGTGCTTTATACTGTGCTCTGCCCTGTCCATGGATCACTTAGTAAATCCAGACCATAATATTATGTCATCTGATGACACCTGGAAGTAGTGTGACACTTTACTGAATGATGCACTGTCCATCCAGCACAGGTTGTATGTGTTACATCATGGCCTAAAGTCTATGGCTAAACATCTCTCTTCGCCTTAAGAGTTTGAAATTGAGTTAATAAATCATAACATGTCAATTCTATGGGACTAAGGCTACATTCACATGAACGTATTTTCGGTCTGTGTCCGATCCGCATTTTTTGGGGGATCACACACAAGCTTGTTCATTTGTATGGGGCTGCAAAACATGTGGGCAGCACCCGTCATATGTGTGCTGTCCACATCTGTGCCAAAATTAAAGAACATGTCTGTTTTGTGGACAAGAATAGGCATTTTGGGCATTGGGGCTGCAATAAACGTGTATGCACATGGCCGGTATCCGCAGTTTGTGGACTGCAAAACGGATACAGTGGTGTAACATGGTAACATAGTATAAAAGGCCGAAAAAAGACATTTGTCCAACCAGTTCAGCCTGTTATCCTGCAAGTTGATCCAGAGGAAGTAAAAAAAAAACTGTGAGGTAAAGCCAATTTTCCCCACTTAAAGGTAACCTGTCACCTCTACTATGCTACCCTCACTGAGCGTTTCTAAATGTTCATTGTGTTACCCTAAACATATAAATTACATTTTTAATTTAATTTGCAGACAAATTCAATAAGTATTATGCATTTTTGTACTTCCCGCCTTTTATGCAAATTAACATAAAAGAGTCATATCTTACTTGTGTGACCAGAGAAGAGTCATATTTTCAAGCTCTGACTCATCTCAAGTTAATTTGCATATGTATCAAATCGTTTTTTTTTCCACAATAAAAGCACACAGAGCTATGGGGACTGGGTATTGCGGATGTGCTAGCGGCCATCTAGCAACCCATGTCCTCAGCTCTATAGACAAAATCCAGATGACAGGTTCCCTTTAAGGGGGGGGGAATTCCTTCCCGACTCCAATCAGGCAATCAGAATAACTCCCTGGATCAACAACCCCTCTCTAGTAGCTATAACCTGTAATATTACAGGCAGAGAGTTCCATAGTCTCACTGCTCTTACCGTAAAGAATCCTCTTCTATGTTTGTGTACAAACTTTCTTCTTTCCTCCAGACGCAGAGGATGTCCCCTCGTCACAGTCGTGGGGATAAATAGATGATGGGAGAGATCTCTGTACTGACCCCTGATATATTTATACATAGTTATTAGATCTCCCTTCAGTCGTCTTTTTTCTAAAGTGAATAACCCTAATGTTGATAATCTTTCAGGATACTGTAGTTGCCCCATTCCAGTTATTACTTTAGTTGCCATCCTCTAGACCCTCTCCAGCTCTGCTATGTCTGCCTTGTTCACAGGAGCCCAGAACTGTACACAGTACTCCATGTGTGGTCTGACTAGTGATTTGTAAAGTGGTAGGACTATGTTCTCATCACGGGCATCTATTCCCCTTTTGATGCAACCCATTAGCTTATTGGCCTTGGCAGCAGCTGCCTGACACTGGTTTTTACTGCTTAGTTTGCTGTTTATTAAAATTCCTAGGTCCTTTTCCATGTCAGTGTTACCCAGTGTTTTACCATTTAGTATGTACGGGTGACTTGCATTATTCCTTCCCATGTGCATAACTTTACATTTGTCAGTATTAAACCTCATCTGCCACCACTTCTCTGACCAAGCCTCTAATCTATCCAGATCCCTCTGTAGTAGTATACTATCCTCTTCAGTGTATTTTACTTTACACAGTTCAGTGTCATCTGCAAAAATGTATATTTTACTGTGCAAGCCTTCTACAAGGTCATTAATAAATATATTGAAGAGAATTGGGCCCAATACTGACCCCTGAGGTACTCCACTAGTGACAGTGACCCAATCTGAGTGTGTACCGTTAATAACCACCCTCTGTTTTCTATCATTGAGCCAGTTACTTACCCACATACAGACGTTTTCTCCCAGTCCAAGCATTCTCATTTTATATACTAACCTTTTATGTGGTACAGTGTCAAATGCTTTGGAGAAGTCCAGATATACGACATCCATTGATTCGCCGCTGTCAAGTCTAGAACTTACCTCCTCATAGAAACTGATTAAATTAGTTTGACATGACCGATCCCTCATGAAGCCATGCTGATATGGTGTTATTTGCTTGTTTTCATTGAGATCCTCCAAGATAGCATCTCTCAGAAAACCTTCAAACAGTTTACCCACAACAGATGTTAAACTTACCGGCCTATAGTTTCCAGGTTCTGTTTTTGCACCCTTTTTGAATATTGGCACCACATTTTCTATGCGCCAATCATGTATAGTGTTTGTAAATATCAGAAATAAGGGTCTGGCTATGACATTACTTAATTCTCTGAAGAGACAGGGGTGTATGCCATCTGGTCCTGGCAATTTCTCTATTTTAATCTGTTTAAGTCGCTGTTGTACTTCTTCCTGGGTCAGACAGGGCACTTTTAATGGGGAATTTACTTTTGCATTTTGCATTTCAACTGACAGTTTATTTTCTTCAGTAAATGTACCTTTAAGGGTTTATAAGATGGGCATTTTCTGCCCAATGATCGCTAATGACCATTCGTAGCAACACTCGTTACCGATCATCTGGCAGTCTAATACTGCCACTGATTGCCCAATGAACGAGCTTGAGCATCGGTCAATCCAGATCTTTCAGCATGCTGAAAGATCAGGATTTGCTGGTGCCAGATCGTGCTGTCTAATTACGATCTGCCACTGGCAAACCGCGGTACAGCATGGGGACAAGCGACGGCATAGTGATCGTTCCTCCTCACGTTGCTGAGGATATCGCTGGATGTAACAGGAGCGGTCATAGCAAGCGAGCAGGCGATTACTGGGAAAGAACACTTCCCTCCCGAAAATCGGCTGTGTGATCAGGGTGTCTAATACACCCTTTAGGGTTTGTTTTAAAGAACATGAATGCCTTTGTCAAGTGTAGAGTACATACTGTGGATTTTGTCGTGGAAATGCTGCAAATTTACAGCAGATTTCACACTCCGCATTACAAAAGGTAAAATCCGCAGCAGGTATCTGCAACATAAAATCCATACTGCAGTTGTGTAGATTACAGTGCAGCGGATTCGTTACACGTATCTTGCAATGGCATATTCGCAGCATTTATGCCATGTGGGAATATACCTTATAGGGGCTTTAACATCAATAGCATTGAAGGAATATTTACTAGATATGTTATCAATGTCTGGCCAGCAAGTGTCCAGTGGCAGGAGCTCAATCAATCTCAAGACTGAAGGGGTCGTGGCCCGCCTAGCTTCTTTCCAATGCAACTCCAAATCAGGGGCTGTGCTATGAACTGCAAAACTGTCCCAAGTGTTTGGCGCTGTACTGCAATTCCTGTACAGCAATTCCTAAACAGCATTTGGTCAGGAGTGTGACGGCTTGTAGAGTGCATCAACCACTTTGGCTTTTGCTCCTACTTTCTAGAGGTTTGTTGAAAGTCCCAGTGAAAGGACCAGACATTATCAAAGATAACGTATCAGTAGGCCATCAATGTATGTGCTGCAAAAACCTCTTAAAAGGCGAATAATTAATAAAATGTGTTGAGAAAGTGAGCAGGGTTGGTATGGAAAAGGGTCATGGCTCTGTTCACATCATGTTTGGGCCATAACGGTATACATACAATGTATAACAATGAGAAGTATACAAAATACATTATATATTTTATGTTATATACATGTAGTATATTTACTATTTCTAAAACATAAGTCAAATATATGTATACAAAAATGTTTAGATTCTCTAGAAAAATGTGATGGCCCCCTACCACCTAATGACAGGAAACAAACAGCAGCATAGGTAGCAATGAACGCCCCATATACCCAAGAACCCACATAGTATAAGCCACAAACTTCTTATCCCCTAACAAAAGGTACAATATCCTTGACCCTGAGTGGGGCCCCTTAACCTCTGGGCCCCACAGCAGTTTTGATGTCCACCATGGCTATAGTTGCACCTATGATTAATGTTCTGATGTACAAGATGTGACTTATATCCTGGGTTAGCATAATGCCCCTTGTTGCTCCTCTATTTTTTGCCTGTGATATCATACATTGGCACTGAACGCAACAAAATGTGACAGAAAAATTGCAGACGCTGCCTAATAACCTCCTGGTGGCCTTAATGCCGGCACCAAGCAGCATGAGCACCTCATTGTGGGCACATATGCCCATAAGGGTAATCGTTACCCCCCCCTTTAAAGATCCATGGACGTGTGCGGCTCTTGGAAAAAATCAAGCTTTCCCAAAGCAGCAGCATCCTTCACGTGAAGAGGTTTACTACCCTCCGTTTATGGCAGTCTATCATTTCTAGAAGCTGCACACTCAACCTGATTACCACGCCGAGGATGAATATCCTACATACAGACGACCTGCGCAAACCAAATCAAAGCCCTGTCAGCATCGTGCACGTCAGGAAATGAAATGACTTCTATTTCCAACCCACCCCCCGCACCGGAGTGCCTGTGTCATTGATAGGACAAGATGGCTGCTTTCAAAGGGTGACAGTCACCCTACATACAGCATGTAGAGTTCTAAGCCCTTGTGGGCAATCACTTGTTTCTTGACTTGTTAGTGATAGGAAAGTACAGGGCTGGGGTACAAACTTTACAGACTGGAAGGGATATCTACTCCTATGAGGGAAATAGGCAACATGGGGCTTCAGGTATGTGTGCCTTTAATGAAATAAAATGAGATTTTGTAGGGAAGAATGTTGCAGCAGCTAAAGAAGGAGCCTGACTCCTCGCTGCAGAGGAGAGGTCACTTTCCAAATATAGCAATGAGCGTTCCCTGTCAGCTCCTGTGACCAGCGAGGCAGGAAAACCAAGGGGGAAAAAAAACCCTGAATCAATTGCCTATAGAAAAAGAGTTTAGGAAGAAAAGATGAATTGATGAGGATAGGGACAGGACTACAACCCACCCTGGGAGCCCACTGCAACACATTATGGCATATCTACGCTGCCCTGATGACAGGGTGGCACAGCATCGCCTACTTAGTAAATGACATCTATCTTACCTTGATCGCAGCGCCTGGATGATGAGAAGGCACCTAGTGCAGGAGTGATTGTATGTCCTTTGGTGATGTCCTGAGGGCTCCTCTTGCCTGTGTGCACTCCCTCTGTCCAGTGCTGAGCCGCCTGCTCCCAGTCTCCCTCACCAGTGTGTGTGTTGCAGGAGGTTCTGCTGCAGTAACAGCTGCTGCGATCAACATTCAGGCAAAATAACTCAACACCCAACAGCTGAAAGGCAGAATGATGGGGTGAGGAGGGGAAACGCTCAACAAAGGGAGGAGTAGTGCCTCTTCCTCTATGACTGGCTGTATTTGTCCCTTCAAATATTTCGACAAGCCTAACAAATGCGACAGATAAGATAGCCCTGGCATAGCTCGTGTCACTTCACATGCTGCAGACTTGTAAAACTTTGCTTATGCATAGTTGTGGATATTGTGCCACCGCCATTATTCATAAGATACCGTAGAGGAGTCCTTACACCGCATGCCATGACAAGGGGCGGCACAGCAGTTAATGTGCATGTATGGCAGAATCGCTAATCTTTTTCCTAACCAATTAGCAAAATTCATAAGACTGCTAACAGTTTTATGGACAGCAAATGATGAACCATAGCGGGGTGTATTCACATTTCACTTACAGTATACGTTATAGCTGTGCGTCAGAAGTAGTTGGTCTCTTGGTGCTATTTAGCCTAGGCTTGTAGCATGGAGGTGAGTGGTGCTCTAGCCTTGCTGTGGGCTGGAAGCTATGCTCCATTCCTGGGCAATTCCATCTGCCCAGTCATTTAGGGCCACCTCGCTGTACATCAAGGTCTTTTAGCGATGTCTTCCCATTTTATCCCTGACATTGTACGGTGTCCTCACCGTGACAATATGCCTCCGTCATACGCTACTGTATATTCACCAACAGACTCCCGTGTTAAGATGTATGCGTACACCACACACTATACAATTTTTTTAGGGGATGTCTCTATGTATAACAGCACAATTTACAGTACAACACTATGCTATCCAGCCTGAAACCAAATGTATACCGCCATATCCCTGCCTGATGGAGGCCAAAAGGACACACCATAGGTCAAAGGTCTTCTGATATATCTTTATCATCTGTATTTCTCATATATATCTATCTCATATCTATCTATCTCGAAAAGAAAATTCCACGCTGCTGCCAAATGTTGTTCAGTGCGACGTTTCAGTCCTCTTACCAGGACTTTTCACAAGCATCATGAAAATACTGTGTGAGAAAAGTCCTGGTAAGAGGGCTGAAACGTTGCACTGAACAACATTTGGCAGCAGCGTGGAATTTTCTTTTCTATTTACTTGGATGCTGGATCACTTCCACAGCAGCTGGCACAGCATCATTCACATTTCTCCTTCTGTGCCGCTTGTGGTTTTTTTTATATCTCATATCTATTTATCTATCTATCTAATTTCTGTCTCAGGGGCGGACATATCGCCTGTGCAGCCGGTTCAGCATCCAGAAGCACTCACTAGTATGAATGGGCTCCCTCTAGTATGCAAGAGAGAGGCAGTGGCAGCGGAGTGAAGCGTTACCCCTCCGGCAGGATGGGGTGTTCAGAAGGTGGGAGGATGATGGAAAAGTAGGAAACTAAGATGTCTGTCAAACTCTGTAGAGAGAAGAGATGGCTGAAAGAAGTCATCATGGCGGTCTGGACTGAAAGGAGAAGATGAGGACAGAGAACATCTACATCAAAGGAGACGTCACTGGATGGAAGAGGTATGTGGCTCTGTATTAGGCTGCTTCCACATCTGCATTAGTGATTCTGGCAGGCTGTTCCAGCAGAGAACAGCCTGCCGGAATTTACTGGATCCAGCACTGCTGGATGCAGACAGAATGCTCACATTGACTATAATGGGGTATGGCCAGTGGCGGATCCAGAGCCAGGTCTCGGGAGGGGCACTTCCAGATTATTTTTTTGTCCGCCACCACAAAACAATGTGGCGCTTATAGAACAGACTACACAGTGTAGAGGTATACTGTATATTGTGGGGCATAGTGTAGCATTATACTGTACATTGTGTGGCACAGTGTATGCTATAGGTATATAACATAAAGATATTTCACATGAAAACTTACAATTACTTTGCTTGGCCCTTGGGGATCTCAGACGCCACTTCAACACTTTGGCCGCGGGCTCGGCGGAGCTGATGTTGTGCTTTATCCTAATGAGAAAGATTTCATAATAAGGATTTGGAGAAGGGGCAGTGGGGTCGCAGAGCAGGGAGGGGCTGGTGCTGCTACTAGGGGGTCATACCATGGGGGAGTAATAAAGCCCACCATAATGCCCCCCAGTAGAAATAATTCTCCTTATAATGTGACAGTGCAAAAAATACCCCCTTGTAATGCCCCCAGTTGAGCTAATGTCCCCATAGTGCCCCCATAATGTGTCAGTATAAAATACCCCTATATAGTGCCCCCAGTTAATTCCCCTATAGTGCTCCTCTCCCCCCTTCTTCCTAATGCCCCCATAATGTACCAGTATAAAATTCCCCAGTAGATGCCCTCAGTGTCCCCCATAATTTGCAAGTATAAAATACCCCTTCTTAGTGCCCCTTGTAGATGACCCCATAATACTCCTCTCCCCCACAGTACCCACCATAATGTGTCCCAGTGTAAAATGCTACTGTACACAGCCCCCCATATAAAATACCCCTTCTTTGTGGCCTCAGTAGATGCCCCTATAGTGCTCACTAATAATGTGCCAGTAAAAAGTGCCCCCAATAATGTGCCAGCAGGGGCGTACATAGAAATCATTGGGCCCCATAGCAAGAATCTGAATTGGGCCCCCTAACTCCACCCACTACCCACGCTGGCCCCTCCCATATCCTGCCCTGGCCACTGCCCTGCCACACCCCCATTTGCCAATTCCACCCCATTTGGAATTTTTTGCCCGCTTCCCACTACATTGTATGCCATATTAAAGTACAACTTGTTCTGCAAAAAATAAGCCCTCATGCAGCTATGTGAATGGAAAAATAAAAAAGGTGGTCTAGAGGAATGGCCAAAATCTAACACAGCATACACTTGCATCTTAATTTACATTTAATTCCTTTTTCTGAAAAATTTGTGAATAGATGTAAAAACTGCACCTGTGAAGCTTCTCGGGTAGCACGGACAAAAGACCCGGACACGGTCATACCAAAGTTTCCCAAAAATTGTTGTTAAGTCCTCATGACATGAAGGAGGATCCAAATGTTTGGCATCCGAAATGCGTAGACTGTACACACTGTACATGTAATTGATGTCTGGATTTTATTCCTAATCAATAAAGAACTTCTTTTATGGGAAGCTGGACTTAACAACAATTTTTTCCGAAAAATGTACAAAAAAAGAATAAGCAAAAAGAACACTTTCCTATACTCACACACATCATAAAACATGGCGTGTAAGGGGCTTAAAGGGGTATTCCAGTGATAAATTATGACCTATTCATTGGACAGGCCATAACTGCTGGGAATGGTGTGGTCACTAATCACCAGAATGGGGTGGGGGATTAGCATGTACCCTGCAGCTAAATTCAAAGTCACCAGGACCCACATCCGCGACAATTTATTACTGGAATACTCCTTTAAGTTCAGCAAACCTCTGGGCCATGCATCTGAAGCATAAGCATACAGACTGAGGGTGGTGGGCTCCAGGTGTCCATGTAACACAATGCCAGGGGGCAAACACACATCTTTGGCACAGGTCTGCACTACAGAAGCCTATGGTTACACTACAGTGTATGGCTGGATGCTTCCTTCTGTACACAGCGATATCCCTGAGGTAGTGACAGCGCTTAGTGTGAACAAGTGCTGGCCAGAAATACTAGTTTCTGTTCAAATACGGCATGCAATATCCCAGAGACGTGCCCATACGCTTTCATAGCTATACACTGCGTGCAGAATTATTAGGCAAATGAGTATTTTGACCACATCATCCTCTTTATGCATGTTGTCTTACTCCAAGCTGTATAGGCTCGAAAGCCTACTACCAATTAAGCATATTAGGTGATGTGCATCTCTGTAATGAGAAGGGGTGTGGTCTAATGACATCAACACCCTATATCAGGTGTGCATAATTATTAGGCAACTTCCTTTCCTTTGGCAAAATGGGTCAAAAGAAGGACTTGACAGGCTCAGAAAAGTCAAAAATAGTGAGATATCTTGCAGAGGGATGCAGCACTCTTAAAATTGCAAAGCTTCTGAAGCGTGATCATCGAACAATCAAGCGTTTCATTCAAAATAGTCAACAGGGTCGCAAGAAGCGTGTGGAAAAACCAAGGCGCAAAATAACTGCCCATGAACTGAGAAAAGTCAAGCGTGCAGCTGCCAAGATGCCACTTGCCACCAGTTTGGCCATATTTCAGAGCTGCAACATCACTGGAGTGCCCAAAAGCACAAGGTGTGCAATACTCAGAGACATGACCAAGGTAAGAAAGGCTGAAAGACGACCACCACTGAACAAGACACACAAGCTGAAACGTCAAGACTGGGCCAAGAAATATCTCAAGACTGATTTTTCTAAGGTTTTATGGACTGATGAAATGAGAGTGAGTCTTGATGGGCCAGATGGATGGGCCCGTGGCCGGATTGGTAAAGGGCAGAGAGCTCCAGTCCGACTCAGACGCCAGCAAGGTGGAGGTGGAGTACTGGTTTGGGCTGGTATCATCAAAGATGAGCTTGTGGGGCCTTTTCGGGTTGAGGATGGAGTAAAGCTCAACTCCCAGTCCTACTGCCAGTTTCTGGAAGACACCTTCTTCAAGCAGTGGTACAGGAAGGGTGCCTGTTCTTTGGACAGGGGCCCTCTGCTGTCTGAATGCAGAGAACACATATCTCCATGTCCCTGCTGTCTCTATATAGAGAGCACTGGTAACAGTGACTATTTTCAGGTGTTCTCTGATTACTTAACCCCTTAGTGACCACCAATACATGTTTTTATTGTGGTCACTAAGGGGCAGCGGGGAGCGGGGGCCCGGCTCTCACATGAGAGCCACGGCCCTGCTCTAACAGCCCGGACCGGCAGAAGTGCCGATCCGGGCTGTTTAACACTTTACATGCCGCGAGCAATGGCGCCCGCAGCATGTAAAGAGGTGACAGAGGGAGCGGACTCCCTCTGTCTCCCATCGTCACCCTGCAAATGCGATCGCAGGGTGCCGATGTGTGTGAAGCCTACCTGGCTTCCGATGTAGGCCCCGCACCTGGTTGTATTAATTTCCAGCAGGCTGAGCCTCTCTGGCGCAGCCTGCTGATCAATGTTAAAATAGCATTGCTATTAAAATGCAATGCATTATAGGGATAGTGCATTGCATTTTAAAAGCAATCAAAATACTGTCTGTTATAGTCCCCTTGTGGGACTATTAAGTGGTAAAAAAAAAAAAAGGAAAAAAAACACATTTATTAAATAAAAATATTCCATAAAATAAAAAAAAATACACTTTTTTTCCATTGAAAATACGCTTTTCAATAAAAAAAATTGCAAAAAAAAAAATCTCCCTCGTATATTTGGTATTGCCGCGTCTGTAACGACCTGGACTACATAAATAGCACATAATTTATCCCCTATGGTGAACACCATAAAAAATAAAATAAAAAGACAGAATTGCTCATTTATACTTACCGGTAGTTGCCACCGAAAAAAGTGATCAAAAAGCGCCATTTACTCCAAAATGATACCAATGAATGATACACCGCAAAAATCAATCCTCATGCAACACCATAAAAAATAAAAATAAAAAGGTTTGAGTCTTGGGAAGCGGCAATGTAAAAACATTTTCTTCTTTTAAAAAAAAGGGGTTTTATCGCAAAAAAGTAGTAAAACCTAAAAAAAACTATATGTATTTGGTATTACTGTAATTGTACTGACCCAGAGAATAAAGATATTATGTTATTTATACCGAAAAATGAACGCTGTAAAATTTAATAACGTAAAAACGCAGTGGCAGTATTGCTGTTTTTCCCATTTCCCTCCCAGAAAGAGTTAATAAAAGTTGTGTACCCCAAAATGGCACCATTAAAAACTACAACTTGTCCCGCAAGAAACAAGCCCTTATAAAGCCCTTAAAATAAAAAAGTTATTGCTCTTGGAACGCGACGATGAAAAAATGAAGAAAAATGCTTGGTCAGTAAGGCCCAAAACAGGCTGGGCACTAAGGGGTAAGAGAGTTAAGCCAGTCTCCGGGACACACTTGCTAAGGGAAGCACACTTAGGCCTCATGCACACAAACGTGTGCCGTGCGTTCCGTGCAATTTGCAGTTCCCAATGCGCGGGCACCATCCATGCGGTTGCCGCAGATGGATCCAGACCCATTCAACTTGAATAGGTCTGTGATCCGTCCACACCGCAAAAAAATGTTCCGTGCCTCTGTTCCACACTGCTCCTTCTGGATTGTGAACCCATTCAAGTGAATGGGTCTGCATCCATGATATGGTGAGCACACGGTCGGTGCCCGTATATTGCAGATGAGAAACGGCCGTCTGCATGAGCCCTTAGGCTGAGTTCACACTTCAGTTATTTCCATCAATTATTGTGAGCTGGTTTAGGCTCACAATAAGGCTTATTGCACACGACCGTATGGCTTTTTCAGTGTTTTGCGGTCCGTTTTTCATGGATCCGTTGTTCCGTTTTTTGTTTCCGTTGTGTTTCCGTTTTTGTTCTATTTTTCCGTTCCGTTTTTCCGTATGGCATATGCAGTATACAGTAATTACATAGATAAAATTGGGCTGGGCATAACATTTTCAATAGATGGTTCCGCAAAAAAAGGAACGGAAACGGAAGACAAACGGAGGCATTTCCGTATGTGTTCCGTTTTTTTGCGGACCCATTGACTTGAATGGAGCCACGGAACGTGATTTGCGGGCAATAATAGGACATGTTCTATCTTTAAACGGAAATGAAAAACGAAAATACGGAAACGGAATGCATACAGAGTACATTCCTTTTTTTTGCAGAACCATTGAAATGAATGGTTCCGTATACGGACCGTATACGGAACACAAAAAACGGCCAGTAAACGGGGAAAAAAATGGTCGTGTGCAGGAGGCCTAACTGATGGAAATAACTGACCAACTAACTGAAGAGTGAACTGGGCCTTACCTGCTTCCTGATACTGGCTCTAGGCTCCGGTGCTCTCTGATATCTGCTCAGGTCCCCGGATGTCATAATCCATTTTGATGCTGCCTGCCTTGTGTCAAGCGAATAAATGTGACACAGTACTTCAGAATCTGGGGCCCCACTTTTAATTTTGCCCAGGGCCACATTTTGTCTAAAACCAGTCCTGATCCTGAGAAAGAAAGAAAGCACTGGTGACCTCAACAATGCAAAAAGACCAGAACACCCACGGAAGACAACAATGGTGGATGATCGCAGAATAAGCAATGCGCCGCACAGACCTTTCACTTACCAGTAGGAGGAGCGCCCGGCCGGTCACAGACATCGCAGGTAAGTATAATGCTTCTAAAATTGCTAAGTAACCATGGCAGCCAGGACTGCAGTAGCGTCTTGGCTGCCATGGTAACCGATCGGAGCCCCAGCGATTAAACTAGGACTCCGATCGGAACTCTCCGCTGCCATTAATGATGGGGGGTCGGTCATTTTAATTAGGGGGGAGGGGGGCCGGCCGCACTGGCCACCAATGTGTTAAATACAAGGGAGGGAGGGGGGGGGGGGCGGCCGCACTGGCCACCAATGTATTAAATACAAGGGAGGGAGGGGGGGCCGGCCGCACTGGCCACCAATGTGTTAAATGCAAGGGAGGGAGGGGGGGCGGCCGCACTGGCCACCAATATGTTAAATACAAGGGTAGGAGGGTGGGGGGGTACAGCGGATCCGTCTGTGTGAAAGTAGCCGACGGACGCGGATGGCAATCTTGTGTGCATCCGTGTTTTTTCACGGACCCATTGACTTGAATGGGTCCGTGAACCGTTGTCCGTCAAAAAAATAGGACAGCAAATAGGTCTGCAAAAAAAACGGAAAACGGAACAACGGCCGCGGATGCACACAACAGTCGTGTGCATGAGGCCTAATGGAAAGAAAAAAGTATGGCGAAGGCATGGTACAGCTCATGATCCAAAGCATACCACATCATCTGTAAAACACGGCGGAGGCAGTGTGATAGCTTAGGCATGCATGGCTGCCGGTCGCACTGGGTCCCTAGTGTTTATTGATAATGTGACACAGGACAAAAGCAGCCGGATGAATTCTGGGGTTTTCAGAGACATACTGTGTGCTCAAATCCAGCCAAATGCAGCCAAACGGACTGGTCTGCGTTTCATAATACAGATGGACAATGACCCAAAACATAAAGCGACAGCAACCCAGGAGTTTATTAAAGGGAACCCGTCATCAACTTTATGCTAACCTCACTGAGGGCAGCATACAATAGTGACAGAAATGCTGATCTCAGCGGTGTGTCACTCATGAGCTAAAAGTCAGTGGTTGCTGAGAACCAGCATCATAATCATTACAGCCCAGGCCTTGAGAAGAGTCAGATCTACCTGAGAAGAGTCCTGGTTATTCCTAATCTCCTGCTCTCCTCGACCATCTGCTGATGATTGGAAGTTCTCTCCTAGAGACAAAGGGAGAAAACTAGGTAGAAGACTATCAGTCATCAGCAGGTGGGCAGGAGAGCGGGAACTCATGAATAACCAGGACTCTTCTCAGGTGGCCATGACTCTTTTCCAGGCCCAGTCTGCAATGATTGTGATGTTGGTTCTCTGCAACCACTTACTTTTAACTTATAAATGACCGACCGATGAAATCAACTCGCCTGTCTCTCCTTTATCCTGCCGTTAGTATGGGCAGCATAAAGTTGATGACAGGTTTCCTTTTAAAGCAAAGAAGTGGAATATTCTTGAATGGCCAAGTCAGTCACCTGAACACAATAGAGCATTTCACTTGTTAGACTAAACTTCAGACAGAAAGGCCCACAAACAAACAAACAGCAACTGAAAACCCCTGCAGTAAAGGCCTGGCAGAGCATTAAAGAGGAGGAAACAGTGTCTGGTGATGTCCATGAGTTCAAGACTTCAGGCAGTCATTGCCAACAAAGGGTTTTCAAGCAAGTATTAGAGATTACCATTTTATTTAAAATTATTCAATTTATCCAATTCTTTTTGAGCTCCTGAAATGAAGGGATTGAGTTGAAAAAATGCTTTAGTTCCTCAAATTTTTATGCAATCATTTTGTTCAACCCATTGACTTAAAGCTGAAAGTCTGAACTTTAACTGCATCTGAATTGTTTTGTTCAAAATCCATTGTGGTAATGTACAGAACAAAAATTAGAAAAAGGTTGTCTCTGTCCAAATATATATATGGACTTAACTGGATTAGTGTTAGGCGAACTTGTGTTTTCAAGTTCGTCATACCATGGTAGCAGAATCCATAGCGGAATTCTTAGATTACCCGAACCCAAACCTTGTACGCCGCACTTGAAAACACAGTTCACTCAACACTAATTAGGATTCATCATTGAATTCAGGTGTTTCATTCAGTTCCATTGTCACAGGTGTATAAAATCCGGCCACTGGCCATGCATTATATTACAGACATTTCTAAAAGAATGGCTTTTTCTAAGCTCTCTGAATTCCAGTGTGGTATCGTAGTAGGATGGCATGGTTGTAATGAGTTAGTTTGTGATATTTCTTCCCTCCTTCCCACAATCAGCTGTGAGTGGTATCATTGCGAGGTGGAAGCATTTAGAAACCCCAGAAACTCAGCCATGAATTGGGAGACCATATAAATTCACAGAGCAGAGTTGGCGAGTGCTGAAAGTCGGCGACCTTCTGCTGACTCATGGGTTGGCCTAGGCCCCTTAGTTCCAGTGAATGGAAACCCTAAAGTGTCAGCATACCAAGACATTTTGGACAATTGCATGCTTCCAACTTGTGGACATGGTTTGGAGAAGGTTTTTTTTCTGTTCCAGCATGACTGTGCCTCAGTGCACAAAGCAAGGTACATAAAGGCATGGTTGGGTGACTTTAGTTTGGAAGAAGTTGACAGGCCCACGCAGGGCCCTGACCTCAACACCACTTTTGGAAAGAACAAAAATGGAGACTGTGAGTCAGGTCCTTTTGTCCAGTATCAGTGTTTGACCTCACAAATGCTCTTCTGGATGGATGGGCAAAAAGTCCCACAAACAAACTCCAAAATCTTGTAGAAAATCTTCCCAGAAGAGCGAAAGCTGTTTTAACTGCAAAGGGGGGGAAGGAGGCAACTCCAATGCCGTGGATCTGCGAAATATATTGAAGAGAAGTTGTTTATATAAATTATTTAACCCCTTAGTGACCAGCCTGTTTTGGACCTTACTGACCAAGCGTTTTTCTTCCTTTTTTCTTCTTCCCGTTCCAAGAGCTATAACTTTTTTTAGTTTACCGTCTATATAGCTTTATGAGGGCTTGTTTTTTGCGGGACAAGTTGTAGTTTTAATGGCGCCATTTTGGGGTACGCATAACTTTCTGATTAACTTTTATTAACTCTTTCTGGGAGGGAGATGGGAAAAACAGCAATACTGCAACTGCGTTTTTAAGTTATGCATCTTTCGGTATAAATAATATAATATCTTTATTCTCTGGGTCAGTACGATTACAGTGATACCAAATACATATAGTTTTTATTAACATGTTACTACTTTTTCGCAATAAAATCCCTTTTTTTTAAAAGAATTTTTTTTTTTTTGCATTGCCACTTCCCAAGACCCATAACTTTTTTATTTTTCTTTCTATGGAGTTGTGTGATGGCTTGATTTTTGCAGGACGACTTGTATTTTTCATTGGTATCATTTTGGAGTAAATGGCGCTTTTTGATCGCTTGTTATTATGTTTTTTTCGGTAGCAACTAAGAATAAATTAGCAATTCTGTCTTTTTTTTTTACGGCGTTCACCGTAGGGAATAATTTACATGATATTTATGTAGTCCAGGTTGTTATGGACGTGGAAATACCAAACATATGGTAAAGATTTTTTTTTTGCAATTTTTTTCATGGAAAAGCGTAATTTTTTTATGGGATTTTTTTTATTAAATAAATGAGTTTTTTTTAAAGTTTTTTTTACCACTTAATAGTCCCGTAAGGGTACTATAACAGACAGCTTTTTGATTGATTTAAAAATGCAATGCACTATCCCTATAGTGCATTGCATTTTAATAACAATGCTATTGTAACATTGACCAGCAGGCTGCCCCAGAGAGGCGCAGCGTAAAAAAGCGACGGCCCAGTTTAAGGCCCCTTAGTGACCGCCGTAGAAACACGTATGGGTGTAAAAAGAGGTGACAGAATCCCTTTAACAGTAGGGCTAGGATGGAGTGGTTGGTTTCATTTGGCACGGGAGGGGGGGTGCACCATTTCAATTTTCACCTCAGGCTGCAGGAGGGCATGGTGCAACCCCTGTGTTTAGGATTTTTTTTATGTATTGTATGTTGTGCAATAGTATGTAGGTACTGTATGCATTGTTATTTACAAAGTGTTCTGCAGAAATATTTGGATAAACTGTGGTGCAATTATTTTTGCCATTATCAGGACTTTCTAGTTTGCAGGATAACAGCATTTTAGCTGACAATCTGCTTTTCTGAAATCCCTATTGAGTTCTGTGGAGCAGCAGTATGCATGTCTGACTACTGCTCCATACAAACTCATAATCAATGTTGGCTGGTAGATAGACACCTGTACCAGTGATAAGTATCTATTACCAAAATGTTCTGTGTGACAAATTCCTTTAAATAATGCATGGTACCACAATTTGGGTTCTTTATGAATAATCTGCTTGTTACCTTATGGGAATGGGAAGGAGGAAGGGGAGGGGGTGTCTGAAAGGATTGCTGCCCAGGGCCAATTGAACCCAATGCCTTACTCATCACAGCCCTAGTTGAATGCCTTCAGGGGTGTAGTTTCCAAAATTAGCTCATCTCTCAGAGGTTCCAACTGTACTGGTACCTCAGAGGCTCTGAAATTGTAATATGGCGTCTAAAAACTATTTCAGCAAAATCCATGCTTCAAGTGGTGCTCCTTCCCTTCTGGGCCTTGTTGTGTGGCCAAGCTGCAAATTTTGACCACATACAAGGTATTTCAATAACCAGGAGAACCCACATAATGCTGCTTTATTCCCCAAAAGCTGGGTATTGCTATGTCCATGGAACCTGTGTAGGGTATCGTTTTCTGGTGGTACAAGCATGCTGTAATGTATTGAGCACTGAAATGGGTTATTCGTGAAAAAATTGCCATTGCATTTTGTAATCATTTTGGGGTACATCTTATGTGTTGACAGTGTTAAAAGAAACACAGCGGTTCTGCCATTTTTGGGGTTTTGTTTTTGTTTTGAAGCTTTTACAGGGCAGTATAAGTCACACGGTAACTTTATGCTGTGGGTTAGTATGATTATGCCAATACCAAATTTATATAGTTTCTTTTTTTTTACTTTTGCATAATAAAAACTGTTTTAGTTTTTTTTTTATGTTGCTTCATTCAAAGAACTGAAACATTTTTATTTTTTCGTTGACAGAGCTGTGTGAGGGCTTGTTTTTATGTGGGATCACTTCTAGTTTTCACGGTTGCCATTTTAGGATAAATACAGTACCGTACAAAAGCTTAAGGCAGGTGTGAAAAAAAGCTGCAAAGTAAAAAAAACAACTTAGAAACGTTAATAGGTTACATTTAAGTGTATTCTGTAGCAGGACAACAACCCCAAACATACAGTCAATGGCATTATCTTCCGAGTAAAGAACAAGGAGTCCTGGAAGTGAGTCCTGATCTCATCATCATCCAGTCTGGGATTACATGAAGAGACAGAAGGATTTGAGCAATACTACATTCAAAGAAGATCTGTTAGTTCTCCAAGATGTTTGGAACAACCTTCCTGTCCACCCTTCTGAAGGTAAAGGGCGGTCACACCAAATATTGATTAGATTTAATTTCTCTTTTGTTCATTCACTTTGCAAAAAAAACGATCTAACAGTACCATGCAACATTACATTTTTATTTGAATTTCGCTTTTTGTTACATCATTTTATGGTGTACTTCATATAGGATTAAAAAAATGTCATTTTATTGTATGGGTCAACTTCTTTTTTATGTGAATAAATGTTTGCAAATATTTGGGGGGGGGGGCTGGTTCAACTTTTTTTATTTTTCAAAACACTTTTTTTTCTTTATGCTTTTTTTCAGTAGCGAACATGAAAATGTGACATTCCAACTGCTCATATAATAAAATGCAATACTTTTGTATCACTGGCTTAACTCTCTGCTCTGCACTGATGAGGGGCAATCACCCCGAAACAGCTGTCTGCAGATGAGGTGCTGGCTTATTTAATATCCAAGTCATGTCTCAAGGCTTATTTTAAGAGCTGAACATTGACTTAGGATAGCTGCCTTACATCTGGTGGCATTAGAGGCACAGCTTGTTAAGAGCTCATTTGCATCCCTTCCCTCCCAGAATTCCAGAGGAGCATGTATGACCTATAAGTCTCCTCACGCCGATTGAGGTGCTCTCTCCCTAAGGAGAGTTAGTTCCCCCCTTAACAAGCCTTAAACATACTAAAGAGAAAGAAAATGCTAAATGAGATAAAGGAATTTTCTGTAGGCTCATATCGCTCTCTGGTGGGCATTACAGGGCACAGCAATCAGAATAAACTTTATGGACAGTGATCTTCCTTCTTTTCTGTTGCTACAGTGGAACTGCGTGTACTATGACTTGCTGCTCCATTTAGTCTTGGGGGTTTCATGAGATGTGGGGTCCCCATTCTCATGATCGGTAGGGTTCAATAGTTATCTGCTACAACTAACTAGGGGATAACTTCACATAACTGGAATACCCCTTTAAGGGTACTTTCACACTAGCGTTCTTCTTTTCCGGTATTGATTTCCATCCAAGGGGCTCAATATCGGAAAAAAACGTATCCTAATGCATTTTGAATGGAGAGATTTCGTTCAGTATGCATCAGGATGCCTCAGTTCAGTTCTTTTATGTTTTTTGGCCAGAGAAAATACCGCAGCATGCTGTATTTTTCTCTCCGGCCAAAAATCCTGAACACTTGCCGGAGCCGGCATTAATTTCCATTGAAATGTATTAGTGCCGGATCCGACATTAAAATTGCTGCATTGACAGATCCGTTCTTCCGGTCCGCGCATGCGCAGACCTTTAAATCTGTGAAAAAAATACATACCGGATCCATTTTTTCCAGATGACACCGGAGAGACGGATCCGGTATTTCAATGCATGTGTCAGACGGATCCGCATCCGGATCTGTCTGACAAATGCCATCCTTTTGCGTCCGGATTGCCGGATACGTGAAAGTACCCTAACACGATAAGGACCTAGGACGAGAATGCTCATCCTAAATTGTTGGTACTTGGCGACCCAGGACAAGCATTCTCGTCCTGCAATACTTCTTTGGCCCCACACGCAGTGCAGCGATCCGCGGCAGGGGCCCAGCTGTTAGTGATAGCCGGACCCCTGCTGCATCCACCAGCATCAGTGATAACGCCGATGCCAGTGGATTAATCCCTCATATGCCGCGGTCAGGCTGGGTCTCGTAGGCAAACCATCAGTTTATTACACTGTGTAATACACTGATAGTCAATGCAGTACAATACAGATATATTGTACTGCATTGAAACAGGAATCAGATCCTGAAAGGTTTGAAGTGAAAAAAGTGTTTTTTAACAATAAAAAAAATAAAAGTTTCAAGTAAAAAAAAAATTTAAATGCCCATTTCCCATAAAAAAACCCCCGTAAAAAATAGAAAAAAACCCAGACATATTAGGTATCTGTCACGGAACGTACCGAGACATATGGACGTCCCCGCGACAGTGAGTGGCAGGAGATCTTTGAGACTGATAACACGTGGTTTGATTTGACATGTTTACCTTGTGGATCAATAGGCATCTGTGTTGTTTCTGGTACTGGAAAAAAAGAGAATGCAGCAGCACTCTGCAAACACAAATAAAGTACAATAATGCCATAATTATAGAAAACATTCTGGTGCTAATGCTAGGCTTAATTTGCAAATTTGAGATTCTTGGCAAATACATTTTGTACAAAATTATTTTGGCCCATCTGCCAAACGTCAAGGCGATCTCTATAAGACGGATCGGATGTGCTGACTGACCCCCTTTTTTTGCAGTTTCTGGTACTGGCCACCAGTGGCGTAGCGTGGGGGGGCAGTTGCCCCGGGCACCAAATTGCAGGGGGCGCCAGGCAGCAGAAATTTCAATTATGCCTCATAGGCCTATAAGGCAATAGAGCGACGCAGGCGGTCACGATTACCTCACTGTGACCTCCTGCATCAGATCTCGCGAGATGACACGATGACGCGGCACGGGAAGGCACAGTGAGGCGTTCATGACCGCCTGCGCCGGGATGCCACAAGGTGTGATGGAGAGAGGTAAGTATTAAATTCTTTTTTTTTATGTACCTTACCCTAATTGCAGAGGTACTGGGGGCACTATGGGGGTGGGGAGGAGCAGAGAGAGGAGGACCGAGGACATCATACTAATAAGAGTGGAGTGGCCATTATATTAATAATAAAGAGGGGGCCAATACATTAATAATAAAGAGGGGGCCATTACATTAATAATAAAGAGGGGGCCATTACATTAATAATAAAGAGGGGGCCATTACATTAATAATAAAGAGGGGGCCATTACATTAATAATAAAGAGGGGCCATTATATTATTAATAATAATAATAATAATAATACAGAGGGGGTCGTTAATATTAATACTAATACTAATACAGATGGGGCCATTATAATATACAGGGGGAATAATATTATGGGGAATGGGGGACTATCTGTCTAGCTCTAGTACAGTATTGGGGGGCAGCAGGATGACAGTGTTGAGACACCAGGAAGAAGAGGATGATAGTAAAAGTGAAAAAGAAATTCTGTGACACTCTGCAGAGACGAGAAGCGGCTAAAAGAAGGTATCATGGCGGTCTTATCTCTGAATGAAGACGTTGAGGAAAGTCTACATTACAGGAGACGTCACTGGATGTAACAGGTATGTGGTGCTGTATTCTCCTATATATAATAATGTCCATCCACATATCTGTTTCACGGTAGGGTTGGGGGAGGAGATTGAGAATTTGGCCCACCCTGCCACATCCTGGCCCCAGACTTCAGGTCACACTGTGCGTGTTCTGAATTCTGGGGGCTCACACCCATCTACTACATTATCTGTACTCAGAGAGTTATCACTGTGTTATCTGTGGTGTTACATAGGATTGCAAGTGATCTACTACATTATCTGTTAAAAGGGGCTTGCCCACAGGCTGGGGGGTGGTGCAATTTTTGGCTTGCCCTGGGTGCTGGCAACCCACGCTACACCACTGCTGGCCACACCCTTAACCTCCAGGTGTTACTATTGTGGTCATTTAACTTTCCCTATTTATAGTTGTTTCTCCCACAATGCTGTGCGGTTTATAGCTTCAGATGGACCTGTGGATAGCTGGTGTTTGTATCTCGGCTGAGTTCCTGGTGCTGCCATAGCTTCTTGGAAGTTAAGTGTTACCTTTCCCTTTTGTATTTTGGCTTTTCTGTGTGTTGCATTTTCTTGTTGTTTTGTATTAGGCCTTAGGGAGACTCCCGTTCATCCTTCCTTTTGGAGGAACAGGATGTCTTATTCCTGTCATTAGTACCAGGGTCCTTTAGGGTTAGATAGGACTTTAGGTATTCCTGTGTATGAACTAACCTACCTCTGGGGTCTGTTCATACTGGTAGTCAGTCTGTCCCTAGTCTTATTTACTTTCCCCTTTCCCTCCTAGGTTTGGTGTGGGGTTTCCCTTCCAAACTAGAGCTTGACAGTATCGCTGCGTCCGTAACGACTGGCTTTATACAAATATCACATGATCCACCCCATCAGGTAAACACTAGAAAAAATATATATTAAAACGGTACCAAAAAAGCCGATGACATCACCGAAAGAGAAGACGTCATCGGCGCAGGCGCACTGAGGGAGTGCTGAGGAGACGAGCCTCCTCATCTCAGAGCGCCTGCGCCGAATGACGCGAGGCGCGCGATTTTTGAATTACTGACAGGGCCGGCCGGAGGAGGAGATCACGGCTGGCCCTGTCAATCAACACGGCGAGGGGGCGGATTTCTGCAGCAGCTACCAGCAAGTAGACGCCCTACTTGCTGGTAGAGCCCTCATTTACATATTATAAAAGTTCGTTTTATAAAGAATCGGCCGCATGAAAGTAAGTAAGAGCATTATATTCTCCTATATCGCACTATGAGGAATCTAACTATCCAAAAAAAAAAAAAAGAGTTTTGCGGGGTGACAGAAACCCTTTAAGGTGAAAAATGGCAAGGCCCTTAGGCTGGTTTCACACGGGCCTTGCGGGTGCGTTGCGGGAAAAGATGTGGGTGCGTTGCGGGAAAATGCGTGATTTTTCCCCGTGAGTGCAAAGCGTTTTAATGCGTTTTGCACGCGCGTGAGAAAAATCGCCATGTTTGGTACCCAGACCCGAACCCGGACTTCTTCACAGAAGTTCGGGTTTTGGTTAGGTATTCTGTAGATTTTATTATTTTCCCTTATAACATTGTAATAAGGAAAAATAATAGCATTCCTAATACAGAATGCTTAGTAAAATAGGGATGGAGGGGTTAAAAAAATTAAAAATAAATTTAACTCACTTTAATCCACTTGTTTGCGCAGCCCAGCTTCTCTTCTGTCTTCTTCTTTGAGGAAAAGGACCTGTGGTGACGTCACTGCGCTCATCACATGGTCCATCACATGATCCATCACCATGGTGATGAATCATGTGATGGACCATGTGATGAGCGCAGCCCCATTCACTTTTACGCAAAAGTGATGTGTGAAAATCACCGCTCATGTGCACAGCCCCATAGAAATGAATTGGTCCGGATTCAGTGCAGGTAAAATGCGTTCACCTTACGCATTGCACCCACGCGAAAAATCTCGCCCGTGTAAAAGGGGCCTAAAGGGGATAAAGTAACAACCACATCAAGCAAAAAAAAATTTGCATTAAGGAAGAATTGCAGCGGCATGCAGTGTTTTTGTCCACCTGCCTCTGGGATTTTTTGTCATGCTTCGGCCGGATCTCTACTGCTCCCAATTACAGTGAATCGGGCCGGGCGGACTTCAGGCAGCGCACGGCTGTACACGGTAGTTAAATTTTCCCATCACATACAATGGGGGCATATCACTAGGATATGCCCCCATTGTCCGATAGGTGCGAGTCCCACCTCTGGCACCAGCACCTACAACGAGAACAGAGCGGGGAAATGAATGGAGGGCGCATGCGCAGCCGCCCTCTATTCATTTCAATGGGGCCGCCGAAAATAGCCGAACAGAGGTTCGGCTATTTCCATCTGCCCCATATGCAGTACGCCAGTCCTTCAGGGGGAGCGAATGTGAGGTCACAGGGGTAGTTAACAAACCGAGGGTTGCTCTTGGTATTCACAGTTTTTATTTACCCTGGGCAGGCGTACAGCAGTGATGGAGAGGCTGGCACATGAATCCTCTTGGGCACTCTCTGTGTATAGGGACCAGGCGAGGTGGTAGGTGAGGTGCCCTGTGTGTTGGAAGTTTAATGTGCCGGTGGCAAGATCCCTTATAGTTCGTGACGCCAGTGACGGTAACGGTGGCACACCGATTTGTTGTAGGAATAATTGAGGTACGCAAAGTTGCAGTGAACCAGAACTTCTTTTTACTGAACAGTTCAACTATTTACAGGCTTCAGTTAGTTCCACGTGTACAATGTTGGTCACAGGCAGTCTTCACATAAGTGGCAGGCAAAGTCTTTGCACGATACTCAGAGGGAATAACACTTACAGATCAGGCTGTATTTTCCTCAGATCCTGTCTGGCTTTCTCCAAGGCCCGTATGCCCTATAGCTGGCTTTATCCTTGGGTAGGGAAACCTTCCTCTGGTGTAAATCCTCTTGTTGTAAATATCCTTCTGCCCTTCAGGTTTCTACTTAGCTGGATAAAAGTGGCTCTGCACTGTACTTTTCAAGGTGCTAGATATCTTCAGGAGGCAACTTCTTCTCCTGGACTAACTTCTGAGCTTTTCTTACTCAGGAACCTCAGGCAGGCTAGACTGAGCTACTTAGCCTCCTGGACTGGACTGAACTAACTCTTTCCTGTCTGGGCCTAACTATATATACTACATTCAAGTATAGAAGAAGGCTCCAGCACCAAGCGTAGACGTTTCAACAATCCCAATCTTTATTCATCAACATGTTCCATATGGATACAGCAATCAGTGGCACTGTCTCCCAATTAATCCCAGAGAATCTACGCGTTTCGAACAGTAGTGTTCTTAGTCATGACTAAGAACACTACTGTTCGAAACGCGTAGATTCTCTGGGATTAAGTGGGAGACAGTGCCACTGATTGCTGTATCCATATGGAACATGTTGATGAATAAAGATTGGGATTGTTGAAACGTCTACGCTTGGTGCTGGAGCCTTCTTCTATACTTGAATTTACATCCAGGACTGGCTTGAGTCCGCCCCGTGCACCGCTACATAGGACACCGGAGGTAAGCTGGCTATTACCTTTTTCTTCTTATATATACTACAGCTTGGGAGGAGAAACTACACCCCTAACAGGCCTGGTACACAGGAGATAACATGAAATTATACATTACAATGCAATATAAAATACCATAGCAATTTCCCACAGGAGATGGGGGCAACATGACCCTTAGTAGTGCCCACCCTTACGTAGTGGGACACTACACATAGAAGTCAATGGAAGCAGGGGCCTCACGTGCACGGTGCACTCCCATTCACTTGTATGGGAGCAGCGGGGAGCAGCACTTGGTGGTGGACGGACCCCGGGAAACCCGGGGTCCTCCAGCCACCACTCTCCCTGTTCTGTTCTCCTTGTAGAAGCGGATCCCAGAGGAGGGACCCGCACCTATCAGATAATGGGGGCATATCCTAGCGATATGCCCCCAATGTATGTAATGGGAATACCCCTTTAATGATCCAGCAAGCTGTTCCCCTGACGGAACGAGTAACGTCAGTGTGAAACAGACCTAAAATGGAGGGGCAGATGCTGCAAAATGAACCCCAACAGTTAGCTTTAGAGAAATGGAGGTTTATAGAAGGGACCTATACATTAGCTGGGGGGGTCACCTTGATACCTGGCTTAGCAGACCATCGTGCAGCAGTCACATCACACATTTGCTTACAGGGGTCCAGTGCCTTTTGGAGTTGCTGCCCTACAGCTTCTTTACTGGTATTACATGTTATATAATTGCAAATGTTTCTATACTTATATCACTCCTCTTGCTTAGGTCATAGATTTGACATTGTATTTTCAGTATACTACTTCTTTCTATATTCCTAGTCCCATTCATAGGATATCACTTGAGAGACAAGAATTAACTTTACTGCCATCTACTGACCAAACAGCAATATTGTTATGATATTTTCTCTCTCTACTGTATGTTTTAACCTTAGTCTGGAAATTAACTGTGTTTTGGTGATTTGGCAAGTAATGACTTTATTACTATGGTCTATATGCTCCACAAAGCACTGCCATTTGGCAAATGTGTATATGTAGTATCTCACTATTGCAGATTTGAGAATCTTTGATAAGGGATGCACCTAGCCTTTCTGCTGCCTGAGCCGAAAACTGAAACGCCCCCCCCCCCCCCAATGCCAATTTCTTAACATAACCCCTTTGCCACAATGAAAGCTCTCATTGCCCATGACCCTTCCGCTGCCCCCTCTTGTCTAGTGATGGACGAACATCGGCCGGGACGGTTCGTGAACACGATCAAATGTTCGCGAACCGCAAGTTCGCGGCGGGTCCCATTTATTTTAATGGCAGGCGAACCTGAAAACCCTTCAGCTCATATTTGCAGCCAAGAAATAATTACTAGAAGTGCACAAATAGTCCCACAACATGGACAGTGACATACCAGATGTATTATTCGAATTTGCGATCTCCATTCATTATTTTTTACAAAGTGAAAAATCGGCAATGTAATTTCCGCGTACGCGCATGCGCACACCAGTTATAATTATTTTTTCCAGTACCATTTGTCACTGTGTGTAGCAGAGGGAACGTAGCAAAACAGCAAACAAATGCTGCAGTATATAAAGAAAGTACTGTATATTTCTAATTGCATTTGTCACTCTGTGTAGCTGCGGTATCGCTGCAGAACCGCTCACAACTTCTGCACAATACAAATCCACTATAATATGCTTTCTATGTTAGAAAGTATATTATAAGTATATTACACCCCTCTGTACTACACACCTATCAATAACAGACCTATACCAGTCCTTAAAAGGACTTTTGTGGCCCTATTAGCTAGCGTTTGGTGTCCCTAACAGTCTGTCCCTGCTCTACACAGCAACCTCTCCCTACACTGACAAAAGACTGAATGTAAAATGGCGGCCAGATCAGGTCTATTTATAAGGTAGGGGGTATGTCCATGTGCTGAAACTTTTCAATTGGCTGTCCTGTACCACCTGATGGATGTGTCATGGGTCAAAGTTCTTCACAATGTAAAAGAATATATCGGGGGCGCGAATATCGCCATATGTTCTCATGTTCGGGGAATCGCGAACGTGCAAAGTTCGCCGCAAACCCACCGCCGGGCGAACCACAAGGCCATCACTACTCTTGTCCCTACCTGGTGCTGCCTGAGGCAATAGCCTCACCTGACCTCATTGGTACGCCCCTGATGAATAAGAATAAATGAAAGTCTATCTAGTGGCAATAACATGCACATTTTACATTGAAGATTGTGCTGTGGTTTGGAGACTGTCCACACTTAGGCCATTTCATTTCTAGCTGTAGACAGGCACACTTCATTTGGAGAAATCCAGAAAGATCTTATCCGTACCATTCAAATATCTCCTTTATTAATTATAACACAGTATCGAAAATAAAGTAAAAATGTATAATAATAAAATGTAATAAATATAATAAAAATGGTGTATATGAATTGCACTTCATTGAATGTATTGCACATCAGACTGCTCGTTTCTCTATGTGCGGACTAATGAAGGGAGTGAGGTGAAACAATCATAGATGTCTACGTGATTATTTACATCTTATTGTGCAGATATTTCCCATTAAATACCTCCCTTATAACCAGAGCACATTAGGCTTTTCATCTTCATTCATATAGTTAATCAGTAAATAAATGTCTTTGATTATTGTCCTTGCATGCCACTATGCCAGTCCAGAGTTCTAAACTGTTACCATCTCTGTTAGTTCCTCACTTAGGCTCCATTCACACGTCCGTGGTGTGTTGCGGACCCAAAACACACCCGCCCGGCACCCCTATAGAAATGCCTATTCTTGTCTGCAGTTGCGGACAAGAATAGGACATGTTCTATCTTTTGCGGAGCTGCGGAGCTGAAGATCGGGGCCGCGCTCCGCAAATGCGGATGCTGACAGCACACTGTGTGCTGTCCGCATCCATTCCGTCCCCATAGAAAATGAATGGGTCCGCACCAGTTCCGCAAAATTGCGGAACGGATGCGGACCCATTTGCGGATGTGTGAAAGTACCCTAAGCAGACAGTTCTCATGAATAATCTGTAGCAGTTTGTATCAATCTGCCTATGGTAACGTATCGCCCTAATGTCGCTGGGCACTCACAATCTCTCCAGCTCCCCACGTGGAGACAGACAGTATGAAGATGAGCAATACAGTAGCCCGTCACTAAGGTACAGGCGGTACAGTAGCAGGGTGGTAGGCGGTGAGGCAACGCTCCACTCAGATGCGGCGTCCGCCATTACCTTCAGTGTAGGCAATCAGCCTGCGCAGAGCCGGCAGAGACTCGGCGTCCCACGTGTTGATGGAGTCTCAGCGTTGCACGTGGTGGAATATATTAGATTCTCAAGGCAATTCTCACATATTATATCTGAAGCGCTTCATGAAAAGTTGTGTTTTTTATCCTTGAGTCTAATAGGTCCTTTTTGGTTGGTTCTGGGCTCAATGTATCGCTTACACTGTACAGAGGAAGAGAGATTTGAAAAAGAGGCCAAAGAAATGAGAGGACAATTTTTGGCTAACGAATATCCACCTAAGGGCTCATGCACTTTGCGGAACGGAACAGGAGGCCCATTATAGAGCTGCCTATTCTTGTCCGCAAAACGAACAAGAATAGGACAGGACATGTCTCATAATTTTTGCGGGGTCACGGAACAGAGCAACGGATGCGGACAGCACACAGAGTGCTGTCCGCATCTTTTGCAGACCCATTGAAATGAATGGTTCCGTATACGGAATCAAAATACGGTCCGTATACGGAACGCAAAAAACGTTCAGGTGCATGAGCCCTAAGGTGGTTGATACAGCCTTAAGCCTCTTGCACATAACCGTATGGCTTTTTTAGTATTTTGCTGTCCGCAAAAAAACGGATCCGCAAAAAATATGGATGACGTCCGTGTGCATTCCGTTTTTTGCGGAACAGAACAGCTGGCCCCTGATAGAACAGTTCTATCCTTGTCCGTTATGCGGACAATAATAGGACATGTTCTATCTTTGAACTGAAAAAACGGAAATACGGAAACGGAAGGCATACGGAGTTTTTTTCAGATCCATTGACATGTATGGTTCCGTATACAGAATGAAAAAAACGGAACGGAAACGGAAAAAAAAAACCGTTTGTGTGCAAGAGGCCTTAGGCTACATGCACACGACCGTATGTGTTTTGCGGTCTGCAAATTGCGGATCTGCAACAAAAAAAAACTGATTACATTTTTTGCGGACCAATTAAAATGAATAGGTCCACATCCTATCCGCAAATAAAATGGAACGGACACGGAAACAAACAACGTTCGTGTGCATGAGGCCTTAATGAAAGTAAGGGATATGGATAGAAGTTCTTTTTTTGTTGCAATTTTTTGTTCTAATTCACAATACAGAAAAGTAGAAACAATTATAAAAAACATTGGCATTATGTTTTGAAAGACAAAATAATTGGCCCTCTATTAACAAGGTCACCTCAAATAACTTATACGAAATCCCCAAATTTGGGACTGAAAATTGCAACATCAGTCAAATAAAAAAAGAAGGGAGAGAATTCTATACATAATTGGCTTAATATAAAAGGTTTCTTTAAATGTGGGAAATATAATAATTGTAAAAACACTACATTTCAGAAAAAAACACTAAAGTCATTTCAAATCAGAATTCTTTCGTTTATGAGATACAAGAATTCCTAACGTGTAACTCAACCAATGTTACATATATGATTGAATGTCCTTGTACCTGTAGGCAGAACCAAAAGAACCCTTAAAAATAGAATATCTGAACACATTACGAACATGAAAAATGGTTTTGAGAAACATTCTCTATCTAAACACTTTAAGGCCTCATGCACACGACAGTTGTTTTTCTCAGCCTCAGTTGCATTTTTTTTGCGGATACGATGGGGACCTATTCATTTCAATGAGTCAGCAAAAAAAATGCTGATAGTTCCTCCGTTTGTGTTCCGCGTCCGTTGTCCGTGTTTCCCTTCAGCAAAAAAATATAGTGCATGTCCTACTTTTTTCACATTTGCGGACAAGGATAGGCATTTATTACAAGGGATCTGTGGGAAAAAACGGATTCTCCAAAAAAAAACGGGTGCCGCATCCGGGTTTTTTTGCGGACGCAAAAAACAACTGTCGTGTGCATGAGGCCTAAAGAACATCATAATAAAAACACAACGGGCTTAATTTTTGTGGCTTTTGAAAAAATAGAAAAACACTGGAGAGGAGGAAATCAAGAGAATGTCTCGTTCAGAATCTAGGAGAATCTTTTACTTTGACGCACTGATACCTGGGGGACTCAATGCAGAATTAGAACTGTTTGGCTTTTTATGAGGCATCCTGCACACGACCAGTCAGCGCATGCGCAATATGTTCTGTGAGGCCGATGCCAGGACACCGCGCGGGCGCTGACAGGTCTATCCACAGCGCATGAGCGAGATTACGGCGCACCAGGCATATGAGGTCGGCGATAAGGAGTGAATAAATTATCAGTGGGGCGGTGCTGGGCTCAAGGAGAAGGGGTGCGGCTGGGCTCCACCGGACAGAGGGGCAGCCCCTTGGGCTCCTTATTTAGGTAGTTTCCATATTAATAAAAGGGATTTTAAAGACTTGCCGGAATGCCGAATTCGGCATTTTTCCCCATAGGAATGTATTAGTGCTGGATCCGGCATTCAAAATACCGGAATGCCGGATTCGTCATGTGAAAAAAGATACAAGACGGATCCGTCTGTCCGCATGACAAGCGGAGAGACTGATCCGTTCTTGCAATGCATTTGTGAGACGGATCCGCATTCTGATGCGTCTCACAAATGCTTTTAGTCACATGCAAATCGGCGGATCCTGGCTACTTTCACACTAGCGGCAGGACGGATCCGCCAGGCTGTTCACCCTGTCGGATCCGTCCTGCCGCTATTTCGCCGTGCCGCCGCTTCGTCCCTATTGACTATAATGGGGATGGGGGCGGAGCTCCGACACAGCACGGCAGTGCACGGCGAAAGGCTGCCGGACTAAAAGTACTGCATGTCCAACTTTATAGTCCGGCGGCCTCTCACCGCGTACTGCCGTGCTGTGTCGGAGCTCCGCCCCCATCCCCATTATAGTCAATGGGGACGGAGCGGCGTTCCGGCGAAATAGAGGCATGACGGATCCGACAGGGTGAACAGCCTGTCGGATCCGTCCTGCCCCTATTTCGCCGTGCCGCCGCTCCGTCCCTATTGACTATAATGGGGATGGGGGCGGAGCTCCAGCGCAGCACGGTGAAAGGCCGCCGGACTAAAAGTACTGCATGTCCGACTTTTTAGTCCGGCGGCCTCTCACTGCGAACTGCCGTGCTGTGTCGGAGCTCCGCCCCCTGTCCCCATTATAGTCAATGGGGACAGAGCGGCGGCACGGCGAAACAGCGGCAGGAAGGATCCGACAGGGTGAACAGCCTGGCGGATCCGTCCTGCCGCTAGTGTGAAAGTAGCCTAATGTGCTCTGGTTATAAGGGAGGTATTTAATGGGAAATATTTGCACAATGTAAATAATCGCGTAGACATCTATGATTGTTTCACCTCACTCCCTTCATTAGTCCGCACATAGAGAAATAAGCAGTCTGTGCAATACATTCAATGACTTGCAATTCATATACACCATTTTTATTATATTTATTACATTTTATTATTATACATTTTTACTTTATTTTCGATACTGTGTTATAATTAATAAAGGAGATATTTGAATGGTACGGATAAGATCTTTCTGGATTTCTCCATATGAAGTGTGCCTGTCTACAGCTAGAAATGAAATGGATTTCCATCAGTGATTGTGACTGGGGAGTCCTCTCCTGCATAACGGAAAGGGAACGGATCCGCTGTGCAGCCCATAGACTTCTATTATGACGGAATGAATAGCGGAAGGCCTCTAAAGGCATTCCGTCATAGAATTGCGTTATGGTTTGTGGTAACGGAATCCATTACGCAATTCTGCTTTTACCACAAAATGAAGCGTGAACGAATCTCATAACATGAAATTTGCTCATCTCTAATTGTGAGCCAAAACCAACTCTTTCCATTGGGGCTTGTTCACACGACCGTATGGCTTTTTCAGTGTTTTGCGGGACGTTTTTTAACGGATCCATTTTTCCGTTTTTTGTTTCAGTAGTGTCTCCGGTTCCATTCCCATTTTTAGTAAGCTATATACAGTAATTACATAGCAAAAAATTGGGCTGGGCATAACATTTCCTGTAACCACACTGGTAAGTAGTCTGTAACGTCCTGTAGACTCTCAGAAGGTGCGATATATTAACCCCTTCCTGACATGGCGATCCCCCCCCAGTCTATGATTTGTTTGTTTTTTTACTTCCTGCCTTCCCTGAGCCATACTTTATTTGTATTTTTTCTCTGTATAAGTTCTTGTATTTTGCAGGATAGGTTGTACTTTCTAATGGCACTATTTAAAGAGGACCTTTCACCAGTTTTTACTTTATAAAAGCGATACCTCACACTGTAGCCCCTGTTCCCTAGATGTCATATCGCTAATTGTTTTCATGTTATGCTCCTCCGTTGTGCCCCTCGTTCTGTTTAGGCGCCATGTATGCTGATTAATAGCATCGGAACAGGGAGGAGGAGACATCAGCGCTCCTCAGGGGGCGTCTCTTCTATCCGGCTGTAGCGCTGTCCAATCACGGCGGAGTGCGTCACAGCCATTGAGAGAAAAGAGCTCACCTTCTCCCTGGCTGTGACGCGCTCCGCCGTGATTGGACAGCGCTACAGCCGGATAGAAGAGACGCCCCCTGAGGAGAGCTGATGTCTCCTCCTCCCTGTTCCGATGCTATTAATCAGCATACATGGCGCCTAAACAGAACGAGGGGCACAACGGAGGAGCATAACATGAAAACAATTAGCGATATGACATCTAGGGAACAGGGGCTACAGTGTGAGGTATCGCTTTTATAAAGTAAAAACTGGTGAAAGGTCCTCTTTAAATAGTGCCATTAGAAAGTACAACCTATCCTGCAAAATACAAGAACTTATACAGAGAAAAAATACAAATAAAGTATGGCTCAGGGAAGGCAGGAAGTAAAAAAACGAACAAATCATAGACTGGGGGGGGATCGCCATGTCAGGAAGGGGTTAATATATCGCACCTTCTGAGAGTCTACAGGACGTTACAGACTCAGTATCAGTAATATACTGAGGAGCCTGGCTCCGGCCGCATGGGGGCGTCCTCATCTTATAGCAACAAGACATGGCAAATAGGTCTAATACGTGCGTGACCCCCAAATCTCTAATCTCACCCCCCCTCGGCCACTCAGGAGCCCATAGATTCTAATCATCTCTCCTGTCAACTGCCCTGCGCACCGCCCACACAAGCCGCGCCCCCCGTGACGTACTATTTCCAAACACTAAACTCCGAGGTAAACAGGGAGTGACTAAGGCACGTGACCGCACGAACTAGAGAAGGTTCGAAGTCGTTGGCTGTTTCAGAACGAGGCTCGGAACGCAGAGAAAAGGTTCAGCTTTTGATTGGTCGTACTTCTACCAATAGAATCCTGCGAGATTGATTTGAACCAGTGGCGCTGAATGTCTGAGCACGCAGCTGGAAAGAGGTAACTGGGGGCGCAGTGTGTCCGCGGAATTGGGGCGTCCATGGAGGGGTTGTGTCGGCTTCGTTCTCAAGCGGTTCTCCACAGACGTTTACTGAGTTGCTTCTAACGTGCCTAGTGACTGCCGTGTGAGGCGGCATAGTACATGGGAACCATCTCAGTTATTCCGTATGTGCAAGATGGAATTCTAGTCATGTCCGTATTAATGCCGCTTACTATGTGTATGCATCTGAACATGTACACATCAGGGATGCCCAACCCGTGGCCTGCCAACTGTTGCAAAACTACAACTCCCAGCATGCCTGGATAGCCCACAGCAGGGCATGGTGGGAGTTGTAGTGTAGATCATTGCTCTCCTTCACTTCCGGGGTGCTGCTCCCATCTGACATTGAGGACATATCTTGTCAATATGCCATCAATGTCCTAGTTGAAAATATTCCTTTGAAGCGAACCTTTCACCTGGATTTCACTTAATAAACTATCACCAGTACCTTTTTATAGATTTTTATTTTTTTGACGTTCCATCCTTCATCCTTCTGTATCCGCTGCCAAAGGACTCGATATGTGACGTCTGTGTAATATATTGTACCCTATATCTCTATTTATTTTTGGAATGAAAGATGGAACGTATATTCATGAAAAAAACTACTTATAAAGTCCTCGTCTCCAGCTCCTGAAGTCACGCTAGAAGTCAAGGGGGTAGCCCTTCCCTCACTCTGGGCTGTAACTCCCCTGCCCTAACCCCTCCTCTAAGCAGTGTAACTGACACCCGGCTCAGTCGTCGGGACCGCGCTTGTACAGGCGGCGCATTCGCCGTCGGACTTAATTGCGATCCTGTAACTGAATCGCGCATGCGCCGTCCCCGATGCCTGCCTGTCTTCTCTTCCTCACACTCGATTCAGTTACAGGATCACGCTTGAGTCCGACGGAGCATGCGCCGCCTGTACAAGCGCGGTCCCGGCGACTGAGCCGGGTGTCAGTTACACTACTTAGAGGAGGGGTTAGGGCAGGGGAGGTACAGCCCGGAGTGAGGGAAGGGCTACCCCCTTGACTTCTAGCGTGACTTCAGGAGCTGGAGACGAGGACTTTATAAGTCGTTTTTTTCATGAATATACATCCCAGGAAAGCGGCACAAGAATGCATTGAAACAGAATGAGGATAATCTATAAGGTACTGGTAATAGTTTATTAAGTGAAATCCTGGTGAAAGGTTCGCTTTAAGCCATTTTAGAGCTTGTCAGGTATTTTTCATTCTCAGACAATCCCTTTCATTTATTAGCTTTTACAATTTTTTTTTTTTTTTTTTGGAAGGGAGTAAATAAACCAGGGGGTCAAATTGACAACTCCGTTCTGCACATTAGTGCGATTATAGCCATGCTAAATTCATATATTTTATGTTTTTGCTACTTTTGAACAATAAAAACATAAAAAAAAAAAAAATTATTAGCTTTTTTGCCACCGTAGCCGCCCTTCCTGCTGCTGCAGCCGTGATGTGCCCATATACCACTTGTGACTGCTGCTGCCGCCATCACCAGACTGTTCATTTCCTTGGTTACGACCACCCTATAATCCAGCAGCGGTGGTCGTGCTTGCACACTATAGGAAAAAGCACCAACCTATGCACATTCCCACGGTCCCGGCCACCAGAGAGGGCGGCAGTTTTTTTCCTATAGTGTGCAAGCACGACCACTGCTGCTAAATTTACAGGGTGGTCAAAACCATGGAAACAAGCAGTGTATAATGTGATGGAAATATATGAATCCTGCCAGCAAAGGAGACAATATGGAGAATCACAATACATTAGTAAGTGGTTTGTAGTAACTTTCTCTACATGATGAATGCCATTTGCTGAAGTGACACAACCCCTTTAAACCGCCTGGTTCGCCCTTATCTCCGTTTTCTGGCAGCAGGAGCCGGGTTTCCACTGCTTGACGCTCATACATGTGACATACATTCTCGTCATGTTGATCCCATGGGAGCTGTCGGTGCACCCGTCAGATCAACATGATGAAAATGGATGTCACCGTGCGGGGACTAGCTCCACACCGAGATGTGCAGTGCAAAGTAATTTTTTAAAAATTATAATTTCACTTTTAGACATTGAAACATAACGTATGCAACATGTGGTCGTCAGACAACCCTGCCAGTGACGAAAATGTGACCCTGGCCGTGCAGAATGTAAGTCAGAGAGATGTATTGTCAGAAAAGACTACAGTCCATACAGTGTGCATTTTTTTTTTTTTTTTTTTTGCTTTTTTCCTTACCTTGTGTTTGCCTTCAGGTATCCCGAAAATCTGTTGGACGGACTCCCTTAAAGGTTCTCAGTGGCCAGCATCTTGCTGTGCCTAATCCAAATACTCAGTGTAAAACGTGCAGTCAGTCGTCTTTTACGAGGAAGGTAAATATTCAGATGTAGGTTCTTTATAACGTTGAGACTGTATAACATGAGCCTGGAAACAGGAATGGACCTTTCATTCACCAGAATTCAGGATTCGTCCTAATGGGCACCTGTCAGCAGCATCAGTGCTTTTAACCAGGCAGACTGTCTGCTAAGGTTGATCCTGCTGATTAAAATGTTTTATTGTAAAAATCAGTTGTGGCATCCCTGGAAAAGAACACTTTAAGGCCTCTTTCAGACGGGCGTTGCGGGAACATGCGCGATTTTTCAGCGCGAGTGCAAAACATTGCACCTAACCCAAACCCGAACCCAGAAGTTCGGGTTTGGGTTAGGTGCTGGGTAGATTGTATTATTTTCCCTTATAACATGGTTATAAGGGAAAATAATAGCATTCTGAATACAGAATGTATAGTACAATAGCGCTGAAGGGGTTAAAAATAAATAAAAAATAATTAAACTCCCCTTAATCCACTTGATTGCCCAGCCCGGCTTCTCTTCTGTCTTTTTTGCTGTGTGCAGGAACAGGACCTGTGGTGACGTCACTCCGGTCATCACATGGTCCATCACCATGGTAAAAGATCATGTGATGACCGGAGTGACGTCACCACAGGTCCTTTTCCTGCACACAGAAGAGAAGCCGGGCTGCGCGATTAAGGGGAGTTTAAATATTTTCTATTTATTTTTTAACCCCTCCAGCGCTATTTTACTATGCATTCTGTATTCAGAATGCTATTATTTTCCCTTATAACCATGTTATAGGGGAAAATAATAATGATCGGGTCTCCATCCCGATTGTCTCCTAGCAACCGTGCGTGAAAATCGCAACGCATCCGCACTTGCTTACGATTTTCACGCAACCCCATTCACTTCTATGGGGCCTGTGTTGCGTGAAAAACGCACAAAATAGAGCATGCTGCGATTTTCACACAACGCACAAGTGATGCGTGAAAATCACTGCTCATGTGAACAGCCCCATAGAAATGAATGGGTCGGGATTCAGTGCGGGTGCAATGCGTTGACCTCCCGCATCACAGCCCCGCGGAATACTCGCCCGTGTGAAAGGGGCCTAATTCTTTATGTAAATTAGGGCTCCGGTGCAGAGGGTCACGGCCAGCGCTGGAGAGCTGAGATGGACTGAGGGGCCAGGCCCTGCCTCTCCGTGCACTGAAGCCCTAAATTGCAACCAACTTTCACTAGACAATTATTATTTTAATAAGCAAGCTGCACCCTACCTGGCAGTATACCTGATTTAATAGGGTTGTTCCTCCTGACAATTGCTCAGTGTGTGTATGATTCAGTGAGTTGACTAAAATATTAGCAATTTCATTTTGAGCAGATCCTAAGGCCCTTTTCAGATGAGCGAGTGTCACGCATTGTACTCGCAGCGTGGCCCCCGTCCTGAGCTCCTAGCACTGGGGGGGGGGGGGGGGGGGGCAGCATTATATTGATTTATGATGCTCTGTAACCCTTACAGTTCTGGAATGTATTAGATGACACTGACCTAATGCTGTTATCCAGTCAGTGTCATCTAATACATTCCAGAACTGTAAGGGTTACGTGCATGAATAAATTGGCAACGGACAGTTAGGGATGTGTCCCTTCATACGGTGTCCTGAAAGTGTCAAAATGTGTAGGGACACAGCCTTTTGACAATGGGAACGTTAACACACACTTGTCAATGTATTCATACATTTATAGGAGGTAAAAAAAACCGAGGAAAGGCGCTACGCAGATTAAAAAAAAAAAACAGAATTGACAAAATTATTTCGTGAGCATACAGGCATACTAAAACAGACAGTTTTTACTTGATTTATAGAGCCCTTTGTATTTTTTTGTTTTGCAAAAAAATAAATGATAAATTTGGGAATGCTATTAAGAGAAAGAGTTATTATTTTTTTATTTTTACCTGTTCCCTTTTCTAGGAGTCTGCGCGAGTTGGCGCTCGCACACCTGTCAGTGTTTGGACTGACCCCTGCCGCAATGATTGTTTGACAGAAAGTTCCCAAACTGAAGCCAACACTCCTCTCTTGGAGTCTGAAGTGTCAGAGGGAGACATGCCCGCTTTGCTTACTGGTCCTGGAAACTGTCCTCAGTTTAGTCAGTCGCCTGGCGTTGCCATACTATCACGGCCTATAGATTCATTTGACAGCCAGCCTTCCACGAGAAACGACAGTCTGTTAGAAGACCTGCAGTTCACCGATGAGGTGGAGGTCCTGCCAGAGCCAGGTTTTGTTCCTTCTGCCAATGACACCTATGAAATGGACCCTTACCTTAATGCAGCCTCTGAGCAAAGCTCTGTTACGGTGATGGATGTTCTGTCAGAAGTTACTGAGAGTATTGAAAATTGGAACTTATCTGTACAAGATTTTGACGATTACATCCTGAATGAGTCAACTGATGATGAAGGCAATATTAAGGGCTGTCCACTTGTGGAGATATTGTATTCCACTTCCCTAGGAACTATCATGGATGACCTAAAGGATGCACAACTGCTCAGTAGTCCTCCTGAAAGACTTAGTCCTATAGACGGTGATCATTCTGAGAGATACTCTGATACTGTACCTGTTTGGGACGCTTTTCATACAGAGGTCTTATTTCAAGATCCTGAGATGTCTTCATGTAGAGCAGATCCTAATTACACATCAGAGACGCATGCAGATAAGTGCTGTACACCTGTTGATGGGGTGACCACAGATCAAGGTGACTCCACTCCGTTAACACCTACTAAGTGGTTTTCTCCTGTTTCCAAAATTGATCATGTCAGTCCATCTAACCTCAACCCTGATCAAGGGCATGTCATGGAGAATACCCCATTCACAGAGAGCTGTCCCACTCCAATAATGCCAAATCCTTCAAAGTCTCCTGAGATCCTATTTCTTAGCAAAGAAATCTGTAAAAATGGCACTCCAAGGATGATTGCCTCTTCTCATGAAGCTGAGACCTCTATGACTCCTGTATCAACCACTGAGAGCGTGACATGGACGACCCCTATAATGCTTCTGAACAAAAGCATGAATACCTCCTGTGACTTTATAGGGAGGGGGGAGAGAAGTGCAAAGGATAGTGCCTCAGAGACAGATTCGGTCCTATGGACGTAAGTAAGATGCTCTCAGGGCCCATTTTAGGGGGGGGGGAGTTCACATTTTTGTATGTAACTAATTAAAACACTTACTAATATGATGCAAACCTGGTAAGGCCGGGTTCACATCACCATTTAGTTTTCCGTTCTTCGGATCCATCAGAAGAACAGAAAAAAGGATCCTTTATTTTGAGTATCTGTTGTGCGACTGTTCCGTTTTTTGCGGTCCGCAAAACGCGGATCTGCAAAAAAACGGAAGCCGCCCGTGTGCCTTCCGCTATTTACGGAACGGGGCGGCCCATTATAGACATGCCTATTCTTGTCCGCAAAACGGACAAGAATAGGACATGCTATTTTTTTTTTTTGCGGGGCTACGGAACGGAGCAACGGATGCGGACAGCACACTGAGTGCTGTCCGCATCTTTTGCGGCCCCATTGAAGTGAATGGGTCCGCACCCGAGCCGCAAAAACTGCGGCTCGGATGCGGACCCGAAAAACGGTTGTGTGCATGAGGCCTTAGTCAGTTCCGCCTGAGATCCATTATTTTCTGTTCTTCTGGCGGATCAGTAGAACAGAACTAGACTGTGATGTGAACCCGGCCTAAGCAGCATAGCAGCACTTGGATCAGCTTCAATACTCCTTGAAATGTTCTCACAAGACCTAATTTGTATTTAGCAGAATTAACCGTTCTTCCAAGGGTGAGGGCGGCAATGAACTTTAGTTAGCTGTCTACTAAATGCATGTTTGGCCGACAGCTATACCTATTGACCCCCGCCTGTTTCCCCTGTGCATCATGTCACGTGATGCATGAGAAACATGTCGCCATTGCAACGGCTACGTGACCCCCGCAAACTGGATGTTGATGCAGGGATCAGGTAAGTATGATTTTTCTCCCCACTCAAGCCACACTGGGGGTCTGCCCAAAAGTCAACCAGAGGTGAACAACCCCTTTAATTTTATTTTATTTTATTTTTTTATCTTTAAAAGATATTTTATTTATGCAGCGAAAGTCACAACACCTTATGCATTGTCATTACACAATACCGCGAAGCATACATTGGAATCATCATACAGATGAACAATCCCTTTTAAAGGAGTTTTCGTTTTTTTTAGATATCAATGATCTATCCCCAGGAATATACTTATTTACTCAAATTAACCTCTCCTCAGGACAGGTCATCAATATCAGGTAAGTGAGGGTCCAACACCCGGCACCGCCACTAATAAGTTGTTTTCAGCACTCGCACTGGAAAAACACAGTGGACAGAACCAGAACCGCAGGACTTGATCCACTTTGTAGCGGCTGATTTGCAATATGCCGACATGACCACTGCTCAGAGAACGGAGCCTTCTGGGGCTGGCTCGGTGCACTGTTTTTTGTTTTTTTTCTGGGGACTGCCAAAAACAGCTCTTCGGTAAGGGTGATCTGATAGTGATGGCCTATCCCCGAGGAGTCCTCAATATATAAAAACTGGAAAACCCCTTTAAAGCTTCCAGAGGTAAGAAGTTTACCTTGCACTGGGTGCCTACACGTTCTGAGGTCAGCATGGGTCTGGGCCGTCTCGGCTCCATATCTCCCAGTTCGGCTGCTCACTGATTCTTCCTCCAGTCATCAAGGTTGGGTGAGAATAGAAAAATATGGTTGCTTTCTTTTTTTCAGAAACTGTGCCACTCGTGTTAGTGAACAGGGCTGAGCTGCAATACCAGGAACAGATCATAGACGAGAATAGCGCCATTTCTGAAAGAGAGCAGCCATGTCTAATATGCAACACCCTTGCCATAAAAGCTACAGCATTAAAGCATCTGTCTCATTACAACAGCTTATCCCCTAGATATAGGATGTATTTACTTGAGGGGGGTCTAACCACTGGGGCCCCTGTCGATCACTAGAACGCGGGCCTGTGTTTCCCTATGTGAATGGAGCTGTGGACAAGCATGCACACTGCCACTCCATTCAACTCTATGGGGTAGCCAAGTGATTGTACTCTGCCATCTCCGCCAGTCTCATGGGGCGGAAGCATGCATGTGTGTCCACCTCGCCATTCAACAGGAGAACACGGGCCCCCTTTCTAATGATTGGTGGGGGCCTCAGCCATCATATCCCTAACAATCACTTATCCCCTATTATGTTGTAATAGGACAACCCCTTTAAATACACTAATTTGTCACCCAATCTGTTTAATTGTGTACTTTTACAGGGTACATACAGTTGAAATCGTTAATTTCTAACGATAATTTGTTTTCCCTTAGTCCCAACAGCAGCACAGATGGGGTTAACTGCCCCCCGTGGACTGGTAGGACCGGCAGAATTTTTAATGAGCCCAAAGAATAACCAATAGAAGAACTCCAGCTCCCTTAAAGGGAGGGGTTCACCCCCCAGCCCAGCGTGTTTATACCAAGAAAAGGTACTTAGGGCGGGAAAATTTGTGTGCTGCTGTTGGGACTAAGGGAAAACAAATTATCGTTAGAAATTAACGATTCCCTTACGTCCCACCAGCAGCACAGATGGGGAGATAGCAAGAAGAATCCCCTAGGGAGGGTAGAACTGTCTGCCCAAAAGCCGAAAACTCTGCTACCTTAGCATCTATTCTATAATGAGAGATGAAGGTTGATTCAGAGCTCCAGGAAGCCACCTTACAGATCAACTCTAGGGGGAGAAGACTTCTCTCCGCGACAGAGGTAGCTACGGCCCTAGTAGAATGGGCCCTCACAAACTCCGGAGGATCTGAGGATTGGGAGGTGAAAGCTTCCCTAATGGCTTCCAGCGACTAATAGTAGTTTTAGACGCCTTGCGGCCTTTAGACTTACCGGCAAACAGGATGAAGAGGTTCTCATCTATCCTGAATTCTCTGGATCTATCCACATAGATCTGGAGGCATCTCGATATGTCCAGTTGATGTCGGACTGGAACATCAGAGTAGAAGGCGGAGAATAATACAGGTAGAGAAATTACCTGATTGATATTTTGAAAAGTTGGAACCTTAGGTCTAAAATAAGGTAGAAATTTTAAAAGGACTCTGTCCTGTAAGAAAATGATGTATGGGTGTAAAGCGGAGAAAGCTTGTAGCTCCGAAATTCTTTTGGCTGAGGTAATAGCCAGAAGAAAGACCACCTTGAGTGTTAGAAATTTAAAGCTTGCCTCCTCCAAAGGTTCAAAGGGGGGAGATGCTAACCCCTTGAGAAGTACTGATAAGTCCCATTGGGGAACGGGTTTCAGTATCGTAGGCTTCAATCTTTCTGCTCCCTTAAGGAAGCGTTTGATGAGCGGGTCCCGAGAATATGGCCTGTTGAGACAGGCCGAGATGGCAAAAACTTGGACCTTCAGGGTAGAAGGGGAGAGACCTCTTTCCAACCCATCCTGGAGGAATTGTAAGATCGCAGAGAGGGGCGGATCTGCAGACGCCACCTGGTTGGAACTACACCATGAGGTGAAGATCCTCATGATCCGGGAGTAGGCCTTTTTGGTAGACTCTGCTCTAGAATGCGACAAAGTTCTCAGGACCGATTTAGAGAGCCCATCCACTCTGGGAAGGGACTGATCAACCTCCAGGCTGTCAGGTTGAATCTGGGCAGAGATGCGTGTCCCACGACACCAGGGTCTGCTCCGGGGGGAGTTTCCAATATTGTCCCCGACTCATCTGAATGAGCTGGGTAAACCAGGATCTCCTGGGCCAAAATGGTATGATGGCTATTACCGAGGCCTGATCCTGACGGATTTTCATCAATACCCTCGGAATCATGGAAAAGGGAGGGAAGATGTAAGCCAGCCTGAACCTCCACGGTATTGTCAGAGCATCTATCGCCAGGGGGTTGTCCTCCCTGTATAGGGAACAGAACCTCTGTACCTTGGCATTGAACCTGGTTGCCATAAGATCCACTTCTGGCATACCCCATTTGAGGACTAGCTGCTTGAAGATCTCCGGGTGCAGTGACCACTCCATTGTCGGTAAGCCGCGACTTAGGCGATCCGCAATGAAGTTGAGGTAGCCTCAAATATGAGTGGCAGATAGATGGGATAGGTTCAGCTCTGCCCACCGTAGAATTACCCCAATTTCTGAAAGAAGGGGTAAGGATCTTGTGCCTCCCTGCTTGTTTATGTAAAGCACGGCAGTCATGTTGACTGGACTTTCACAGCTTTGCCCCGAATCTGAGGGGCGAAGTGAAGGAGGGCTAGCCGGATAGCACGCATCTCGCAGAGATTTGAGGAAAGATGCTGCTCCTGAGGAGACCAAGATCCCCGAACTGGTGGTCCATCTAAATGGGAGCCCCAGCCTACAAGGGACGCGTCCGTAGTCAATATGAGCCAAACTGGTTGGGTCATAGACTTCCCTGCTGGTAGATGGAACCACCATCTGAGGGAATTCCGGGTTTGGTTGGATAGGGAGCACAGGGAATCTAGCCCCGCCGGGCTGCCGTTCCATTTGTTTAAGACCTCCGACTGAAGAGGTCGGAAGTGCCATAAAGCCCAAGGGACTGCATCCGCAGCCGCTGACATGAGCCCCAACATCTTCATGAGGGTCCGTATGGAGACTCGTCGTGGTACATAAAGGAACCTTGCTAGGTCCTGAATCCGCGCTCCTCTTTCTGGCGTCAACTGGAGGGACATCTCCAGAGAGTCGACTACGAATCCTAGATAATGGATAGAAGTTGAAGGGCTCACGTTCGACTTCTGCCAGTTGATAATCCAGCCTAAGCGGAGCAGAAAGGAAATTGCGACACGAAGATGATGGGAAAGTAAAGGGACTGAAGAGGCTAGAAGGAGCCAATCGTCCAGGTAAGGGACAATGGTCAGTCCCTGGAGTCTCAGAGCTGCCACCACCAATACTACCACCTTGGTGAAGATAAGGGGGGCAGATGAGATTCCGAAGGGGAGGGCGGCAAATTGATAGTGCCTGCGCACTCCTGAAATCTGGACCGCGATCCTGAGAAATTTCCGTGAGGAGGGATGGATCGGGATGTGGAGGTAAGCATCCTTGAGGTCCAGAGTAGCCATCACGTCCCCAGGACTGAGGAGGTGGCTGACTGACCTTATGGTTTCCATACGGAACCTGGTTCTCCTTACGAAACGATTGAGGAATCTCAAATCTATGATCACCCGGAGATCTCCTGTCTTTTTGGGTACCAGGAATACTGGAGAATAAATCCCTAGACCCCTCTCCCCTGCCGGTACCTCCTCCAGGGCTCCCTTGGAAATGTAGTCCTGGATATAGGACTCTAGGATCCTTTGTCTGGCCGGCAAAAAACTGAGCGTAGCGATGAATTTTTCTGGGGGGAGAGAAACGAGGTCTATGGAATAGCCCGTAGCTACTATGCTTTGGACCCAGGGATCTGAGACTTCCTGGGCCCATACGTGTTTGAAAAAGGAAAGACGCCCCCCTACAGGGAGGTGAGGGAGGGGTACGGGAAAGTCTAGAGGCGTAACAACAGGGGTAGCAGGGTTTATCCAAGAGCCTCTGAGAGGCCCATAGTCAGGAGGGCTTTGCCTCCCTGGTGGGTTTACGGGAGCGTCTAGAGAACTTTCTAGACGGCCCCCCCCCCCAGTCTCTACGTCCAACCTGCTGTCCTGGTCGGCCCCCGCGAGCTTGTCTACCCCTGCCCCGAAAGGGCTGTTGGGGGAGACTTTTTCCCTTTTTATCCGAGAGACCCTCCATAATGGAGTCTAATTCTGAACCGAATAAGCGGTTTGGTTCGAAAGGAAGCCCACAGAGGTTATATTTGGAAGCATTGTGTCTGCATTCCAGGGCTTTAGCCACAGAGGTCTCCTAGCAGCAGACACCAGAGCCATTGTTTTGGCTGCCAATTTCAGCTGTAGCTGGGACGTGTCGCACAGGAAATCCATGGCCAGATTGACAGATTTAAAAGCGGCCAGGATGTCGTCTCGGGAGACACTCTGGTCGACATCCTTTTGGATTTGGTTCAGCCTGGCTCTAAGGAAAGAAGAGACCTCTGTGGCCGCAATGGAGGTTGAGGCCGAAGCTGCGGCCGCCGAGTAACCCCTTCTTAGGGTGCACTCTGCCCTCCTATCTAGAGGGTCCTGCAGACTAGACCCATAGTCTGCAGGAACCAGAGAGCCAAACTGTCCAGACGCAATCGCCATGTCCACCTTAGGTATGGAACCCCATGATTCCACTAAGGGTTTAGCCATCGGAAACATTAACTTAAATTTCCGGGTGAGGACTGGGCCTTTTTCTGGCTTTTTCCATTCTGTGCGCATCACAGAAAGAAGGGTCTCATCTGCCTTAAAGACCCGCTGAGTCCGGCAGGCGGGATCGGAAGACTCCCCTATGTCGACATCATGGTCCCCCGACCTGATGGACTTTAGTAGCTTCTGTGTCTTTTCGGGTGGAAAGAAACATGAAGTTGATTCCTCCTCATCCGAGGAAGATAACCCCACAGAAAGGGGCATAGGTCTGTCAGTGGGGGCGACAACTTCCATTGGAGTCTGAGAGGGAACCGGTAACCTCTCATTTAGAAGGCGTACGACACCCTTGATGGAGTCGTCTACGTACGTCTTAGCCCACTGGTACATATCCTGCATAGACGGTTCTGTAGCGGTGCCAGAACGGCAGCTGTCGCACCTGGAATAGGGGCAACTCTCGTCAAGAGGCGTGTTGCAATCATAACGGGCCAGGTGTTTCCTCTTGGCCGCAGACTTCCGTTGCTGGTCTGACTCTCTAGGAGAAGCCATAGCTGAAACGAAAGAAGAAAATTAAAACATCCCTGAATTAAAAAACTAAGGGAGTAAAAGACATTGATTAGCGGCACGAACCAGAGGAGAAAAGTCAAGCACTTTGAAAAATAAAGGCTGAATGGAATTCAGATATTAGACAACTCTCACTGAACACAGGAGACTCTGGAGCTAGCTTGTTAAAGGAAACCTGTCACCATGATTTTGCGCATAGAGCTGGGGACCTGGGCTGCTAGATGGCCACTAGCTCATCTGCAGTACCCAGGTCCCATAGCTCTCTGCGCTTTTATTGTGTTAAAAAACCCTTTTGAGTGATATGCAAATTACCTGATATGAGTCCTGTAGCCGGAGATGAGTCAAGCGGAAAGGAGCCCAGCACCGCCCCGCGTCCTCCAAATCTCCTCCTTGCCGGCTGACGTCACAGAGCTGGAGCGCCGAAATCTCGCGATGCGCGAGCTAGCGCATGCGTAGTTCGTTCCCTGTGCTGATGCCAGCACAGGGAATGAACATGATGCCGACACTGCGCATGCGCTAGCTCGCGCATCGCGAGATTTCGGCGCTCCAGCTCTGTGACGTCAGCTGGCAAGGAGGAGATTCGGAGGACGCGGGGCGGTGCTGGGCTCCTTTCCGCTTGACTCATCTCCGGCTACAGGACTCATATCAGGTAATTTGCATATTACTCAAAACGGTTTTTTAACACAATAAAAGCGCAGAGAGCTATGGGACCTGGGTACTGCAGATGAGCTAGTGGCCATCTAGCAGCCCATGTCCCCAGCTCTATGCACAAAATCATGGTGACAGGTTTCCTTTAAAGCAGCGCAGCCAGAGACAGACTGAAGCTGTCAGGGAGCTTAAGAAGGGGACAGCTCCACCCAGGGGAGGGGCCCAGCCACTAGCACTCCTCCAGGAGTCAGAGTAACAGCTGTACGTCCTTAACCTCTTCCCGACCGCAATCTGTATATATACGTGATAGCTGCACATACCCCGTGCAGCTATCACGTGTATAGACGTTCTGGCAGCTCTTTAATCCAAGCGCTGCAAAACGCTTGGATTAAAGCTTCTGCCCCTGCCCTGGTGCTGTCACGGACAGCATACAGTGCAGTAATGCCGGCAAGGGACCAATCAGAGTGGCCCCTTGCTGGCAATCGATCCGATTGGTTAGTCTGTGCAGACTAACCAGATCGGATCGCGGCAGTATTAAAATGCCGGTTTCAGGCTCTGATCTGCGCTCTGCAGATCAGAGCCTGAAAGCCGATAGTGTTCCTCATGTACGCCGATCTGTGCCACTCCAAGCCCTTGGTGCCCCTCTCCTGCGCTCATCTCCTTCCTACCCTGATGGCATGCGATCCGCCCCCTCCCCGCCCCATGCATTAATTTTCTAGCCGCCCCTCCTGCCCCATTGTAGTCTGTACCCCCCGCCCCCCCCCCCCCCTTCCAGCGCTGCCCGATTCCCCATTCTGTGTGTTTAACGCGGCGGCTCCATTCCTGAGCCGCCGCCATCAGCAGAGAGTGTCAGCTCTATGCTGACACTCTCCTGTAACTCCATAGATGCTGCGGTTGCGGCATCCATGGGGTTAACAGAGGGAGGGAGCTCCCTCTCTCCACCATCGGGGCTGCAGCGCTGTGATTGCAGCACCCGATGGTTGCCATGGCAACGGGACGCTTTTCAAAAGCGTCCGGTTGCCATGGCAAAGGCGTCCAGTGCTGCCACCTACAGGCAATCTGGAAGTATTATACTTTGCAATGCAAGAGCATTGCAAAGTATAGTACAACTATCAGCCCCACTGGATCTTCATGATCCAAGAGGGACTTGATAAAAAAAAAGTGAAAATAATAAAAGTAAAAATAAATCAATAAATAAAAATGTAAATAAAAAAAAGACATTGCCTTTTTCCTATAAAAAAATAGAATAAAATATACATATTAGGTGTCACCGCGTCCGTAACGACCGTCTCTATAAATATATCACATGATGGACCCCGTCCGATAAACACCATAAAAATAAAATAAAAAAAAGTGCCAAAAAAGCTATTTTTGTCACCTTACATCACAAAAAGTGCAACAGCAAGCGATCAAAAAGGCTTATGACCCCCAAGATAGTACCAATCAAACCGTCACCTCGTCCCGCAAAAAATGATACCCTATTTAAGACAATCGCCCAAAAAATAAAAAAGCTATGGCTCTCAGACTATAGAGACACTAAAACATCATTTTTTTGGCTTCAGAAATGCTATTATTGTGTAAAACTTTAATAAATAAGAAAAAGTATACATATTAGGTATTGCCACGTCCGTAACGATCTTCTCTATAAAACTATCACATGACCTAACTCCTCAGATGAACGCTGTAAAAATAAATAAATGAAAACTGTTCCAAAACAGCCAATTTTTGGGTCACCTTGCCCATAAAGTGTAATAATGAATGATCAAAAAATCCTATGTACCCAAAAATGGTACCAATAAAAACCTCAACACTTTCTGCAAAAAACGAGCCCCTGCACAAGACGATCGGCAGAAAAATAAAAAACATATGGCGTTCAGAAAACCAATCCAGCACAATCTACCTTCCAAAAACCGTATGGCATTCCTTTCCTTTTGCGCCCTGCCGTGTACCCGTACAGCAGTTTATGACCACATGTGGGGTGTTTCTGTAAACCGCGGAATCAGGGTAATAAATATTGAGTTTTGTTTGGCTGTTAACCCTCAATGTGTTAAAGGAAAAAAAAATATATAAAATGGAAAATCTGCCAAAAAAGTGAAATTTTTACATTTCATCTCCATTTTCCTTTAATTGTGGAACGCCTAAAGGGTTAACAAAGTTTGTAAAATCAGTTTTGAGTAACTTGAGGGGTGTAGTTTCTATAATGGGGTAGGGTTGTTGCGGGTATCGAAATTTCGATACCCAATCGATACTTTTGTCCCGGTATCGATACGATACCGGGATTTCCGTTTTTTCGATACTGGGCTGCGCTTCTGCGCAGTCTAGTATCTCTGAACATGAGCGCGCTGCTATCGGCGCGCTCATGTTCTCTCTCAGCAGCACGGGGAGAAGGAAGCTGTCCTCCCTCCCCCTGTGCTGCTGCCGCTGCCACCAATGAGAAGAGAGGGGCGGAGGAGGGGCGGCAATGAGAAGAGAGGGGCGGAGGAGGGGCGGCAATGAGAAGAGAGGGGGTGGAGGAGGGGCGGCAATGAGAAGAGAGGGGCGGAGGAGGGGCGGGCGCACTGCGCCCCCAATGATAGGATTACTATCGGAGCGATGGGAGGAGACATCAGCTTCACTAGTGGGCGTTCCTTTTCCCTGCGCTGCGATTGGACAGCGCTACAGCCAGGGAGAAGGAACGCCCACTAGTGAAGCTGATGTCTCCTCCCATCGCTCCGATAGTAATCAGCAGCATGTGGAGCAGGAGAGGAGACAGTAATGGGGCACTGCGGGCGAACGGAGCGGCGCCCAGGACTAAATGGTGAGTGCTGAGACATCGCTGGGCGCCGCTCTGTGTGGCCTAATAGTGAAAGTCTGGACTCATATACAGTAGTCAGTCTTTAACACATACAGGAGGCGGGTGCCGGCAGCAGAATCGCATTGCCGGCACCCTGCCCCTGACAGGGAGCTGCGATCAGCGGCAGTTAACTGCCGCTGATCTGCTAGTACCCGCCTCCTGTATAAAGGGGTAAAATCATTGGTGGTGCAGTGTGCCCCCCCCCCCCTCAATCCCCCCATCCCATTAAAATCATTGGTGGCACAGTGCGCCGGCCCCTCTCAACCCTCCAGTATTAAAATCATTGGTGGCAGTGGCCACAGGGACCTCTCCACTCCCCCTCATTGGTGGTGCAGTGGCAGCTTCTGATCGGAGCCCCAGCTGTGTAAGCCTGGGGCTCCGATCGGTTACCATGGCAGCCAGGAAGCCCTGGTTGCCATGGTAACATCCCTGATGCTGTGTGCACAAAGCACAGAGCAGCAGGGACAGTGTGGAGTCCTATTCACCCTGATAGAGATCTATCAGGGTGAATAGGAAAAGGGATGAAAGATCCCAGGTTCTAGCCCCTAAGGGGGGAAATGGTTATTAAATAAAAAGTGAAAAAAAAAAAAACACTAAAATATGAAGTATAAATCACCCCCCTTTTCCCAATTTCACATATAAAATATATAAATAAACATATTACATCGCCACGTCAGAAAAGTCCAAACTATTAAAATATAAAAAAAAAATCTAGGTGGTGAATGCCGGAACAGAAAAAATAAAATAAAAACTGCGCGATTCGCCATTTTTAAAAATGAGGAATGCACGTGGCTTTTTTTGTTTATTTTTTTCGCGTGGTATCGAATGGTATCGAGTATCGCAATACTTTTTCATGGTATCGAAACCGAATCAAAAATTTGGTATCGCAACAACTCTATAATGGGGTCACTTATGGGGGTTTCCACTATGTAAGCCCCACAAAGGGACTTCAGACCTGAACTGGTCCTTAAAAAGTGGGTTTTGGAAATTTTCTTAAAAATTGTAAGAATTGCTTCTAAACTTCTAAGCCTTCTAACGTCCTAAAAAAATAAAATGACATTTCCAAAATGATGCCAACATAAAGTAGACATATGGGGAATGTTAAGTAATAAATATTTTATTAGGTATGACTTTCTGTTTTAGAAGCAGAGAAATTGAAATTTGGAAAATTGTGAATTTTTCTAAGTTTTTGGTAAATTTGGGATTTTTTTCATAAATAAAGGTGAAATATATTGACTCAAATATATGACTATCATGAAGTACAATGTGTCACGAGAAAACAATCTCAGAATGGCATGGATAAATAAAGGCGTTCCAAAGCTATTACCACATAAAGTGACACATGTCAGATTTGTTAATTTTGACCTGGACACTGGGGCATCAATGACCCTTGGTCATGAAAGGGTTAAACATTAGTGTGGTAAAGGAATACATCTTAACTGCCTTTACAACGCCCATCCCTGCTGAAAAACAACCCCCCGGCTGGCAGGAATTAGTTTGCTTTAAGCAGAAAGAAAAAACGACATCAGCCGAAAGACCGGAAGTGACGCCGCAGCAGGCAGCGCATCACTTCCGGTCATGGCGGCGCCCATGCCACGCCGAAGTCTGAGCGAGCCGAGGCATCCAAGAGGGGAAAACTCAGTAACACATCGCCCCCAAAAATCGCTAAGTTCAGCAGCTGAATGGGGGAATGAAAGAATAAGCGCAAGATGTAATGGACAAAAAAAGGAGACCAATCTGGAACATTGGAATAATGGTCTCCAAACTCCCAGAGAGGGAGAGCTTCGCCAGTCCACCTGTCCAAAGGACAGAAAAAACACGCTGGGCTGGGGGGTGAACCCCTCCCTTTAAGGGAGCTGGAGTTCTTCTATTGGTTATTCTTTGGGCTCATTAAAAATTCCGCCGGTCCTACCAGTCCACGGGGGGCAGTTAACCCCATCTGTGCTGCTGGTGGGACGTAAGGGAACCAGTAGTTTACATGCACTATAAAAAAAAAATGACACAAATTCATATTTTTCTCAATATCTGACGTGGTATCGGAATAAACCTTTCCTGTTTTTGGTCAATTAGGATTACCATTATTATTATTTGCCAAATGCCAAAATAATGATAATGTTTTAAGGCATTTTTATTACTTTCTGCAATGTCAAAAGTTTACATACACTAAGGGTCTATTCACACGTCCGTAAGTGATTTGCGGACCGCACATCGCCGGCACTATAATAGAACATGTCCTACATTTTCTATATATTTTTTTTTGCGGAAACGGAAGCACAGATGCGGAAGTGCGGATCCACAAATGCTGATCTGCAGATGCGGACAGCACATTCCGGCCCCATTATAAATGAATGGGTCTGCACCCGTTCGGCAAAATTGCGGAACGGATGCGGACCCATTTTGCGGACGTGTGAATGGACCCTAAGATTACTATGCCTTTAAAGAATTCTGGACTGCCCATGTGGTGATGTCATGTGTTTTGAAGCTTCTGTTAGGTTTGTTGGGAACATCTGAGTTAGGGCTCTTTCACACCTGCGTTCTTTTCTTCCGGCATAGAGTTTCGTCGTCGGGGCTCTGTGCCGGAAGAATCCTGATCAGTTTTATCCTAATGCATTCTGAATGGAGAGAAATCCGTTCAGGATGCATCAGGATGTCTTCAGTTCCGGAACGGAACGTTTTTTGGCCGGAGAAAATACCGCAGCATGCTGCGCTTTTTGCTCCGGCCAAAAATCCTGAACACTTGCCGCAAGGCCGGATCCGGAATTAATGCCCATTGAAAGGCATTGATCCGGATCCGGCCTTAAGCTAAACGTCGTTTCGGCGCATTGCCGGACCCGACATTTAGCTTTTTCAGAGTGGTTACCATGGCTGCCGGGATGCTCCTACTATGGCAACCAGGACTTTAATAGCGTCCTGGCTGCCATAGTAACACTGAACGCATTTTGAAGACGGCTCCGTCTTCAAATGCTTTCAGTACACTTGCGTTTTTCCGGATCCGGCGTGTAATTCCGGCAAGTGGAGTACACGCCGGATCCGGACAACGCAAGTGTGAAAGAGGCCTTAAAGAGGACCTTTCATGTGTGTTTTTAATTTTTATTTTTTTGTATTGTTTTTTTAAGTTTAGATAAATACCTTTCCTTGCGGGGTACCCTCCGCTGATGCTGCCACCCTGCCTGTTTTTTTTTTTTTTTTTTCAAATATTGCTCCTACACCTGCTGTGCCCCCCTGTAGTTTTCCCGCTCAGTATGTAAATACTGAGCATCGGTACAGGGAGGAGGAGACACCAGGGTTTCTCAATGGTCTTCTTCTCCCCGGCTGTGCCACGATCCAATCGCAGCGGAGAGGGTCACAGCCAGGGAGAAGGTGAGCTTCCCTTTTTTTTCTTTCCTCCCTGGCTGTGACGCTCTCCGCTGCGATTGGATCGTGGCACAGCCGGGGAGAAGGAGACGCCCATTGAGAAACCCTGGTGTCTCCTCCCTGTACCGATGTTTTCTTGCTCTATAACCAGCAGACTGCATTGTAGTCTTATGGTGACAGGTTCCCTTTTAATATATACATTTATTGCTCATTACTTGACTTGTGTTACGTCCTTTAGGAAAGAATATATTTGAGGTCAAAGAGTCTGAAACATGGAGGATTTATACATGTTGCTTCATCTTTCAGTTTCTCCAGGGAGGCCTTATGTAGCGCATCTCGGGAGGAGCTGATGGATCGCTTGGAAGGCACGCTAATCGTAGTTGAAGTGCTTTCACGACAACTTCAAGACTGGCAACAGAATCAAGTTTCTTCTAAACCGTCGGAGCAGAGGGAATGTGCCACACAGACATGCGTCACTTGCACCAATAGGGTAAGGGCCAGACGATCTGCTCATAGGCTGTGCAGGACTAGTCATGAAACAGTAATGCTTCCGCTTGAGTCGCTATTAGCTTGTATGTAACTTCCTAATACATCGCTAAATAGTTTAGATTACATCCTAGTTTTCACAAAAAAAAACATTATTAAAATTATAGAGTTGAAACAAATGAGTTTTCAGACTATATATGCTCTGTTCACATGCATTTGGACTCTCCATCACTGGTACCAGTGGTCTGTCCAGTACTTTTGGCAGCATAAGGCCTCATGCACACGACCGTGGCAGTTTTGCAGTCCTATCCTTGTCCGTGATGCAGACAAGAACATGTTCTAATATGTATTTATAAAAATTTTTGGCGGGGCCACGGAATGAACATGCGGATGCGTGCTGTCCGCATCATTTGCAGCCCCATTGAAGTGACTGGGTCCACATCCAAACCGCAAAAAAAATGCGGCTCGGATGCGGGCCCAAACCAAAAAATGCCTGAAAAAGGATACATGGGGCATGCTGTGTTGACAAAAATGCTACGCAGAGATGCCATGCAAGAAATGCTTTGGCTTTAGTGCATTTCATAATTTGCTATAGACTTTAAAGTAACATCAGGCTGGAAAACAAAACAAATGCCCGAAATAATAAAAATGACACAAGAAAAATAACGCAAACAGCAGAAACCAGCATAGTCCAACCATTAACCCCTTAGTGACCACCCATACGTGTTTTTACGGCGGTCACTAAGGGGCCTTAGGCTGGGCTGCCGCGTTTTTACGGCGGCCCAGTTTAAGCGCTGCACGGCTCCCCCGTGCAGCGGGGAGCGCGGACCTGGCTCTCACATGAGAGCCGGGTCCCTGCTCTAACAGCCCGGAACGGCAGGAGTGCCGATCCGGCTGTTTAACCCTTTACATGCCGGGCGCAATGGCGCCCGCTGCATGTAAAGTGGTGACAGAGGGAGCGGACTCCCTCTGTCTCCCATCAGCACCCCGAAAATGCGATCACGGGGTGCTGATGTGCTGGGAAGCTTACCTTGCTTCCGATCAGGGCCCCGAGCCTTTCTTCCGTTACTTCCAGCAGGCTGTGCCTCTCTGGCGCAGCCTGCTGGTCAATGTTCGAATAGCATTGCTATTGAAATGCAATGCATTATAGAGATAATGCATTACATTTTAAAAGCAATCAAAATACTGTATATTATAGTCCCCTTGTGGGACTATTAGGTAGTAAAAAAAATAGAAAAAAAATACACATTTATTAAATTTAAAAAAATCCATAAAATAAAAAAATGTTTTTTTTTCCATTGAAAATACGCTTTTCAATGAAAAAAATTGCAAAAAGAAAATATCCCCCATATGTTTGGTATTGCCGCGTCCGTAACGACCGGGACTACATAAATATTACATAAATTATCCCCTATGGTGAACGCTGTAAAAAATAAAAAATAAAAAAAGACAGAATTTCGAATTTATTCTTAGTTTCCACCGAAAAAAAACGTAATAACAAGCGATCAAAAAGTCATCTTTCAAAAATCAAGCCCTCACACAATTCCATATAAAAAAAATAAAAAAAAGTTATGGGTCTTGTGAAGTGGCAATGCAAAATTATTTTTTTGGTTAATAAAAGGTGTTTTATTGCAAAAAAAGTAGTAAAACGTAAACAAAATTATAAGTATTTAGTATCACTGTAATCGTACTGACCCAGAGAATAAAGATATTATGTTATTTGTACCGAAAAATGAACGCCAAAAAATGTATAATGTAAAAACGCAGTGGCAGTATTGCTATTTTTCCCTATCTCCCTCCCAGAAAGAGTTAATAAAAGTTAATCAGAAAGTTATGTGTACCCCAAAATGGCGCCATTAAAAACTACAACTTGTCCCGTAAAAAACAAGCCCTCATAAAGCTATATAGATGAAAAAAGAAAAAAGTTATAGCTCTTGGAACGAGACCATAAAAAAAGGAAGAAAAACGCTTGGTCATAAAGGCCCAAACAGGCTTGGTCACTAAGGGGTTAATGTTTTACCTCCCAGCATCATTCTCCTGTTATACACTGAATACCTGACCCTAGTGTAAACAGAACCTAAAATGGCAACCTAGAAAGTCAGACTGTGCTTGAGGCTTTTTTTTTTTTTTTTTTTTCCAAGCTAGGCTTTCACATGTCCGTGGAACACGGTCCGTGAGATACCAGACTGGCATCCTGCTTAGAGCAGGAGCGCAGGGCATCATTGGTTGCTATGACTCCGTGTGCTTTGTGCCGCAGTACAGTAATACACTCGTATGATCTATACGAGTGTATTACTGTACTGCGATGGCGGCACAAAGCGCATGGCATAATAGAAACCAATGACGCCGTGCGCTCCTGCTCTAAGCAGGATGCCAGTCTGGTATCTCACGGACCGTGTTCCACGGATGTGTGAATGAAGCCTTACAGTCCCTGTTATTTAGTAAATCAACAGACTTGGTGCTGTGCTGGAGAATAGGGCAGAAGCTTGACCAGTATTAGTGTCCTACAACTGTCATGCAGTAATTTACTATTAGTAAATGTACCAGACTCAAAATTCTCTTCTCGTCAGAGTGCGCACCCTAACTGGTTTGGATAGTGTCAATTACACTGAACAAAAATATAAGCGCAACACTTTCTGTTTTGCTCCCATTTTGCATGAACTGAACTCAAAGATCTGAAACCTTTTCTACATACACAAAAGACCCATTACTCTCAAATATTGTTCCCAAATCTGTCTAAATCTGTGTTAGTGAGCACTTCTCCTTTGCTGAGATAATCCATCCCACCTCACAGGTGTGGCATATCAAGGTTCTGATTAGACAGCATGAATATTGCACATGTGTGCCTTAGACTGCCCACAGTAAAAGGTCACTCTGAAATGTGCACAGTTTTGCCTTCCTGGGGGGGGGGGAGAATCAGAAAACCAGTCAGTATCTGGTGTCGCCACCATTTGCCTCACGCAGTGCAACACATCTCCGTCGCATAGAGTTGATCAGGTTGTTGATTGTGGCCTGTGAAATGTTGGTCCACTCCTCTTCAATAGCTGTGCGAAGTTGCAGAATATTGTCAGGAACTGGAACACGCTGTCGTATACGCCGATCCAGAGCATCCCAAACATGCTCAATGGGTGACATGTCTGATGAGTATGCTGGCCATGCAAGTACTGGGTAAATTCTTTGTTTATTAAAGGTTTTTGCAAGGTACATTTCTTAAATTCAGAAAAGTATTTATACTTATTACAATGCAAAATGTCATAACAATAAAACAAAATAATTGAGCGTAGTCTATCTAAGTTGTTCAATGATATAGGACCGAAGTCTTTATTAACAGTTCAATGAACAATTTGAGAAATAAAAAAAGTTATGTTATAAATCTAACAGTAAAATTCTTTAGACCTTGAGCGCTACCTGATACTAGCTATGTGTATTCCACTAATGTAGTGTGGATAACATTGTATGGTAACCTTAACCAAGAACTGGGATGTTTTAACCTTCCAGGAATTGTATACAGATCCTTGCAATGTGGGGCCTTGCATTATCATGCTGCAACAAGATGGTCATGGATGAATGGCACAACAATGGGTCTCAGGATCTCGTCACGGTATCTCTGTGCTTTCAAAATGCCATCAATAAAATGCACCTGTGTTCGTTGTCCATAACATACACCTGCCCATACCATAACCCCACCTCCACCATGGTCCACTCGATCCACAACGTTGACGTCAGTAAACCGCTCACCCACACAACGCCACACACACTGTCTGCCATCTGCCCTGAACAGTGAAAACCGGGACTCATCCGTGAACAGAACGCCTCTCCAACGTGCCAGACGCCATTGAATGTGAGCATTTGCCCACTCAAGTCGGTTACGACGACTAACTGTAGCGAGGTCCAGACCCCGATGAGGACGACGAGCATGCAGATGAGCTTCCCTGAGACGGTTTCTGACAGTTTGTGCAGAAATTCTTTGGTTATGCAAACGGATTGTCACTGCAGCCGTCCGGGTGGCTGGTCTCAGACGATCATGGAGGGCAACATGCCGGATGTGGTCCTGGGCTGGTGTGGTTACATGTGGTATGTGATTGTGAGGCTGGTTGGATGCACTGTCAAATCTCAAACGCCTTTGGAGACAGCTTATGGTAGAGAAATGAACATTCATTGCATGGGCAGCAGCTCTGGTAGACATTCCTGCAGTCAGCATGCCAATTGCACGCCTCCTCAAACGTTGCGACATCTGTGGCATTGGGTTTGTGTGATCAAACTGCACATTTCAGAGTGGGCTTTTATTGTGTGCAGTCTAAGGCACACCTGTGCAATATTCATGCTGTCTAATCAGCACCTTGATATGCCACACCTGTGAGGTGGGATGTAGTATCTCGGCAAAGGAGAAGTGCTCACTAACACAGATTTAGACAGATTTGTGAACAATATTTGAGAGTAATGGGTTTTTTGTGTATGTAGAAAATGTTTTTAGATCTTTGAGTTAAGCGCATTCAAAATAGGAGCAAAACCGAAAGTGTTGCGTTTATATTTTTGTTCAGTGTAAGTTACATTGTCTTAATGTATATCATTTTATTGTTTTCAGAGTTGATTTTATAAACTTGTCCTGTTCCAAATGTATTGCTTTCAGGAGGAAGAGTACTACCATGATCTGTATACGAAAACGCTGAGTAGACTTGAGTCAGTGCAGCGCAGTCGGGAGCAAGAAGAGACCTTAAACCAACATCTTAAAGTAGCTACTGAAGCTTTGGTGAGTTGGGAGTATTCACCTGATTAGATTAGACCGTCTTGATGTACTATATGTTCTGTATCACATGTGTATGAAAGCATTAGATATTTGCATTGCAGAGCCTGCACAGCCAGACAGCAGCAGTGATCAGCTAGGAAGGAAATTCTACTCTGCCAAATTCTGTTCTCCTACAAGTTACTGTGCCACACACCAAAACAGTGGGACACATTTATCAGTAGTGTTATCAGAACGTAGGATCTTTTACTCTTGCACAAATTAGCAGATCAAAAGAGTGCAAACTACATAATTCATGTTGTGCAAAACGCAAGACACTCTACAAACTCGGAACACTTTAATGCTGTCTTGCATGCATTACGGTATATTTTTTTTGTCATACTCGGAACTCTAGCAGTATAATTGGTTGTCTTTAACCTTTTTCCAACATCTGCCGTACATGTATAGCAGATGTTGATTCTTAAAGATGGTGCCCATTCAGAAACTGAGCGATGCCATAGCTGTCAGGTGCCTGCTGTGTTACATAGCGGATAGCTGGAGGCAGAGTCCATGATGTGCAATAACTCTGATCCCTGAGCTTTGGAGTTGCATCGAGAACAAAGGGATGGACAAGATGTTCAGCATTGTCACTCAAAGGGAAGGAGGGAGTACAGGGGGCATTGTGCTGGCAGTGCTCCTGGTGCTCTAAATGCCACATTTACTTAAATATAAATAATATATGTCCTATTAATACAGGTATATTTCTTACAGCCCTCCATTCCCCCCTGCTGTCAATGCCCAAAGTGGCACTGAAATGCGCAGTCCGGACTGCTGTGCCATGCTAACATAATGGAGAGGACTCCTGTGCCCATGCACAGCAGTCCTGACAATGTATTTCAGTGGGGGAACGAAGGGCAGTAGGAAAACGAAAACTAGTTATCAGGACTCATTATCTGGATTAATACAACTGAATGTTCCAAGATTGTGGTGACTGATTCCCTTTAATGTCTAATCGCTGTCTATCAATGTGATCAGGTTTCTGACTTGACCTTATGCTTGCAGTTTGAGAGGAAAGTTCAGTAGTTTTCTGACTGGATTGTGTTCTGTTGCAGACATCACACAGTAATGAAGCCTCAACTATGATCGAATTTGCGAAGAGTCTATATGAAATTACTCAAAAAGACAGAGCTGACCTACTGCAAGAGGTAAGAAATTAGTGAGCCAAGGTGCGTGTTACAAAGTTGTTACTCGCCTTTAACCTCTTCCCGACATCCTCCATACATGTACTGAGAATAATGGGTCTTAAGAGATGGAGCCAGTTCAGTAGCTGTGTGAGCATCGGAATAGGTCAGTGCCTGCTCTGTTACACAGCAGGCATCCACTGGAGACCACTTTAGGAGAGTTCAGGTGCCTATTGTGCTTTGCAATCCGTACTCCCATACGCGGCTGTGTATAGGAATACTGATTCCTCTGTGGCTGCTCCTGTCTGTACCAGCACTGTTCTCCAAATGCCTGGCATAGATGGGTGATGTGCCTTCCCCTCGCTTCACAAATAGCCTGCATACCGTATGTGTGCAGGCTAGAAGTTGAGCGGAGTGAACACCGGGCAGGGCCCCCATAGCACATCAATCCTGCATCCTGTCCCTGACACAGCCTGTCTGTGCAAGGCTTTAGGAGAACAGTGCTTGTAAAATTTAAAAAAATAAAATAAAATTACAAATATCCTTTTTATCACAGTTACGATTACAGTTTTTATTTATTTAGTTTATTTATTTAGTTTTTCTGAAGGGTTAGGTACCCTTTAAAGAGGACCTATCACCAAGTCAAAAAATGTGAGCTACATATATAGCCCTTATCTGAGCATGGCATTGTAGCTTTTATGAATGTGGGTCTCCCGCTGTAAAGTTATCATTTCTGTGCCATACATGTTATTCACCAGTGACTAGCCAAGGAAGAGAATACTCCTTTAATAGTGTTTTCTGGGACTTGCATATTGATGGCCTATTCTCATGGTTGATGGGGGTCTGACTCCCAGCACCTCTGTTGAAAGGGGCCACAGTGCTCAGACGGGAGATGAGGCCCTTTTTCGGAGAGTGACGTCCCATCCATCAGTCACATGGCCTTTGTGCACATCAGTCCTGGGCTACAATACCAAGCACCGACACTACACAATGTACGGCATTGTGCTTCATATCCTATGAAGAGGTCGTAGCACTTATCCGAGCACCACGTCCCCTCCAAAAAGCTGATGGGGAAGGGGGTTCTGAGAGCTGGACTCGGCCAATCTGATATCGATCAGCTATCCTGTGTTGAATACTTGACTCCTGGGAAAACCCCCTATAATTTTAATTGCAGCCCTTAGGACAGCCTGGTTCTCTCATCAGAAAAGGTTGTGCACCCCTGGCCTAGACTTTGTATCTAGACTGCAACTGTAACCACTTTTTTCAGCTGAGAGTAGAAATAATTTTACATTTATAAAAATGTAGATTATAAAGTTAAACGGCAATATTCCTTTTTGTCCTTGCATTTTAGATGAGCCATACTCGCAAGCTTCTAGCAGATTACACAAGCATTTTTAAGAAAATGAGCGAGACGTTAAAGGAGAGTCTCCTTCAGCAGGATGAAATGAAAGCACGACTGGAAGACGCTATACAGGCTAAGGAAGCGGTATTTAAAGCGATTACTACAAACCAATAGTTAGAAAAAAATAATAATATTGTACCTTGATATAATGCAACATATGGCTTGTGTGTGACCAGCAATATTAAAGAAGCACTCCAAGAAAAAATGTTGTTCTCTGGCCTGTTTAGAAATGTGATCTTCTTACCAGTGACTGTATTTTTGAGTTATAACCTCCCTTCTGATCTTCAGCTGTGTCATGTGACCAACTCGCTGACACAGGACAGGAAGTCAGTTACTTCTCTATTCATTCCTATGAGACTGACATTGAGGCTCCCATAGGAATACATAGAGAGACTGGCTTCCTGTCCACACATTAGATGCTGTGTTATTTGGAAAGTCAGAGTGTTGGTCACATGACACAACTCAGGATCAGAAGGGAGGTTATAACTCACAAATACAGTCACTGGTAAGAAGATTGCCTTCACCACTGTTTACATCTGGTACCTTCTAACAGGGCAGAGAATAATTATTTCCCATATCATCACCATGACGGCCACAAGGAGATTGACCCATGACCTCTGTGGGGGCAGGAAACAGAGAAGAGGTTAAAGAAGACCTTTCACTTGTAAAAACAATGTGAACTAAGTATGCTGCCATATAGAGCGGCGCCCGGGGATCTCACTGCACTTACTATTATCCCCGGGCGCCGCTCCGTTCTCCCGTTATGCCCTCCGGTACCTTTGCTTTTTAAGTTATAGTAGGCGGTGTCTGCCCTTGTCCTGTGGGCGTCTCCTTCTCCTAGGCTGTAGCGCTGGCCAATCGCAGCGCACAACTCACAGTCTGGGAGAAAAAAACCTCCCAGGCTGTGAGCTGTGCGCTGCGATTGGCCAGCGCTGCAGCCTAGGAGAAGGAGACGCCCACAGGACAAGGGAAGACACCGCCTACTATAACTTACAGAGCAAAGGTACCGGAGGGCATAACGGGAGAACGGAGCGGCGCCCGGGGATAATAGTAAGTGCAGTGAGATCCCCGGGCGCCGCTCTACATGGCAGCATACTTAGTTCACATTGTTTTTACAAGTGAAAGGTCCTCTTTAAATTGCCCCCTCCCACCACCACACCTCAGTGTTCCAAAGATATCAAGTGCCAGAAGTGTATTAGTATTTCCCAGTATTACATCATACCAGAAAAATACCGGTGAAAGAACTTCAAACAAAAGAAAGGGAGGGAATATATGGGCCGTCATGGTGATTTCATGGAAACTGAATTACCGGTAAGTCTAATTCAGTTTTTTTTTTTGTAAGAGTGCTTCTTTAATATCACTAAAATAAAGTGGCCTAAATGGGAGGAAATGCTCAAAAAACCCAAACAATGTAGCGTGTTTATAACCGGGGGAGCAATTCATCCGCATGTTGGTCCGTTGCTAGCGGCAATCCCCAGCAAAAAATGCATACAATGGAGGATGTCGGCAGCAGACCACATGCACCACAATGGCATCCTACCCAAGATGGAGTAGTGTGTGGATGCAAATATAAAAAAAATATACATCACTGCGAAAGGTGCACTACAATGATATGCAACTGACAATACTGGCTAATCCCTCAGGCCTCTTTCACACGACCGTTTATTTATTTATTTTTTTCCTGTTTATGGGCCGTTTTTTGCGTTCCGTATACGGGCCGTATATGGAACAATTCATTTCAATGGTTACGCAAAAAAAAAAATGAATGTACTCCGTATGCATTCCGTTTCCGTTTTTCCATTCCATTGAAATATAGAACATGTCCTATTATTGCCTGCAAATCATGTTCTGTGGCTCCATTCAAGTCAATGGGTCTGCATAAAAACGGAACACATACGGAAATGCATCCGTATGTCTTCCGTATCTGTTCCGTTTTTGTAGAACCATCTATTGAAAATTTTATGCCCAGCCCAATTATTTCTATGTAATTACTGTATATGCCATACGGAAAAACAGAACAGAAATGGAAACACAATGGTAACAAAAAAACGGAACAACGGATCCTTGAAAAACAGACCGCAAAACACTGAAAAAGCCATACGGTCGTGTGAAAGAGGCCTCAGGCTGATGTTAAAAACAGACTTCAGCCAATGTATTCCGGTCAGGAACACAACGAAACCCTTTTGCACCACCGTCAAGGTATCTCAGTGTGGCATGGGTCCTACCTCTAGACTACCTATGGTGTGTGAACACAGATCTTAGCACCATTCAGACCAACTCGCAGCCAAGCTCCCACATCCCTCCATAGTGAGATCACTCATGTAGTGGGAGAAGGAATAGGGCTGCAAGCTTGTAGTATATTCTGCTGGATCCTTAGTACAGCACTTGTGTATATGGTATTAGGGCAGCCTTAATTTTATTCAAGTGTTATGTTTTATTTTAATGGGTTTTCCATGAAAATGTGATATTGATTCTGATCTATTTATACTTATGTCACAGATTTGACTTTACAATATCTGTTGTCTATGTGTTTGTCTCAGGCGGACCAGTGTCTCCAGGATCTTGAGAGCCACACTTCAGCAGTCATTACTAAGCTGCGGCGGGACTTCGAATCTGAAAAACAGCTTTGTCAGTCTGTAAAAGATGCATATGAGCAGCAGGTAATTACAAAGCTCATATGTAATAGGGTAATGGGTGAGCACTCTGGCACTTGGACTTAATATAAAATTTTATTAAATCAATTTAGTTAGTACATGTACAATTGTAAAATAAATTAAAATGGGTTAAAACATCAAGGTGCTGTTACCAACGGAGAAACAATATACTGGAATCTAACTCTTCACGTATACAAAGTCCACACAATGTCCAAACAATGCAGACTATCAAGATAGTTATTAGACGCGAAAATCCACTGGTTAGAGTGTCAGATTTCTAATATGGACGTGGGTTCCTGTCCCATATATATCAATCCGCGTCAAGAGCAGGTAGATATCCAAAGTATAGTTATAATGGTAGTTATCTCTTTCACAGAGTTTACAGAGTGTGAATCTCTGATGTGGTCGCAAGCTTGGTAGCCGTGGGTAGTATCTATAACCTCATGGGTAGGTCAGTGCATTAGGAAGGAATATCTCTTACCTTCCTTCTTATCCAAACGAGGGTCGAGCGGTGCGGGTGGATACCAGCGTCACGCTCCCAGCTTCTCTCGCCGGCTATCCCGAACTATCGCGGGAGTTGGAGCGGGACTTGGTTTGTGCGTACCTGTTACTCTTCCGGCATGGAACAAAGAAAATACCTCTTTGGTCTGTGGTTTCTAGTTCCGATAGTGTTTGCTTTATCTTGCAACTCCAATATTCGTAGGGTGCCCCAGATCCGACTCACGCGCCGCCATGGAAAACCGCGGTTAACAAAGGGGTATTGTCCAGGGTGTCGTGACGCAATCATACTCATGAGGGTTCTCCTCCTGCAAGTGCATAGATGCCACAGGGGGCAGATCCATAACAGGTGAAAAAGAATATAAATAAATAAATAAATATTTATATATATGACTCCACCATCAAGGCTGATATGACAAAAAATATATAGGTCCCAAAAGTTTCCTTTTTGGCCTGTTCTAAACTGAAGAGGGTGTATTGTCCCCCTTATTTTTATACTGTTTGTTCTTAATAAAGATTGATTATTTTGTTTGTTATTCGCGTTCTTCCAGGCTCAGATTTTCTGTTTCTGTTGTACAGTCTAAGGGTCCATTCACACGTCCGCAAAATGGGTCAGCATCTGTTCCGCAATTTTGCGGAACAGGTGCGGACCCGTTTATTTTCAATGGGGCCGGAATGGGCTGTACGCATCCGCACTTCCGTTCCGCAAAAAGATAGAACATGTCCTATTCTTGTCCGCAATTGCGGACAAGAAAAGGCATTTTCTCTGAGAGTGCTGGCGATGTGCGGTCCGCAAAACACATACGGATGTGTGAATGGACCCTAATAGACATACAGCCACAGCAGGCCAAGGGGCCTTTGTTAAGCCCCTGGCTAGCATTGTAACACATCAGTGCCTAGCGATTGTGTTCACAGGGGAGCGGTGGTGATAATGAGCTTTCATGTAACTGCGTAGATGCCATGGTTGCTACTGATCACGGGATCTAGTGAGTTAAGTGGCTGGCATCGATGTGGAGTGTGCACAAGTAGGAGCTCTGCATTGCACATTGCTGCTCCTGCCTGTACCTTCTCCACTAAAACCTGGCATATCGCATCTAAACTTTTTAGGTACCTATTTTGCATGCGAAACATAAAAAATATACTAGAAAAATAACATTTTTTGACCTTTTAGGATAGGTTTTAATAATGTATATTTGAAAGCTTAGGTGCACTTTAAATGAGTCTGTTCAGAGATGAGGGCTATACAACTGGTCAAAGTAAAACTGAAAGTAAATATTCTGCAGCTAGACTGAAACATAACCCTTTAGGGCAAAAACTGCTGAAAATATAATAAAGAGCAATTGAAAAAAAAAATATTTATAGCCCAAAATGAGTAAAATGCACTCACGAAAAAAAAAAAATTGCCCTCAAAGTTGTTCATAGTTTTTTAATCTGTTGGGCCATACAGAGCTGCACATTAGTCTTAATCTATTTTTGCTTTTCTTCTAAAGCATTCCTACAATGAAGAATTGGCGGAGTTTGTACATAAGGCTCAGTACGTTTGCTCTGAAGTGGAAGATGACCGAACCCAATTGCAGAGACAGGTAATGAGACGTGTTTTAGATGTTTTCAGTTATCCAAGGCGTTGACGGTAGCCATAAACTTTTGATGAACATCTGCCTGCTGCACTGATAGATTAATTTTGGTAACATCCACATAATAATTCTGGTGACATCCTATATTAATGCTATCCTTTTTAGCTCTGGATTAGATTTTAATCCCAAGATTTTAGTGTATGTGGTTGCCTTGTGACTTAACACTCGTAAGAAATCCAACACAGCTTGGTTTCTGCACAACTACACTCATCATCATTAAAGGATAACTGTCACATTAAGACCCCAATTTCAATTTTCATATATGTAGTTACTAATAACATGATATTCAAGAATCAGTTACTATTAGACTGACTTACCCCATATTTAATAAGATTCAGCCCTTAGCAACCAGTCTGCATAAAACTGCAATTTCACTATTCAGTTAAGATGAAATGAAAATTGCGGCACTCAGATACTGGATTATTGCGTACAAAACTTTTTTATTTTTTCATTTTGTCAAGCATTTAGCAGTGATTCATCCAAAACAGCCCAATTTTAGATCCTTGGTGCAAACAGTGGATTTGAGACCAGACGTTTCGGTCGTGACAGACCTTCATCAGTGGTCACATATTTTATCTGAAATAATACATGGTGCGAGACATAAGTTTGGCATCAAAAAAACTGAAAATACTTGTTCTTTTACATAAAAAAAATGAAATTTTTACATATATATATATATATATATATATATATATATATATATATATATATATATATACACACAAATGTAGTTATCCAATATATTGTATAATATATAATTGACACTTAAGGGAACATGTTGCTGACGTCTCAGGGTGACGGAATGCATCAAGGCCGCACGATGCAGGTTATAGTTAGATGGATGTCCCATCATGATAAACAGCTACAATAAGGTAAATATAGGTCATGACAAAATGATGTAGCTACCAAATTATCTAATATATCCATCGTCATGTCCAGCATAGTACAAAGCATAAATGTGGAGCGATGAGGTGATAACCTTCATGAAATGTGGCCCCTCCTATGGTATTGATGGTAAGTACGGTCTAGGTACATAGAGGGTCACAGTATATATTGTTAGTATTGACATCATAAATTATAATATGCAATGTGGCACGGAATGTATGGGTTGTAGCGTGCACCCACAACATGGTTTGTGAGGTATTGAGGCAATGCAATATTAGGTATACATATTATTACATGTAGTCTAAGGTATTGTGCATGTGTGTGCACGCCCCCATCCATACATGCGTGCCACCGTACATGTGTTAGACAAGATCAATCAAAGTGGTGGATGTTAAATCCTGTAGGAGATGATTCCCTGGGGAGTGACATGGCAGGCTGTATATCGGAGCGAAGGTGGCGGATGCCGCTGTTAGTACTGTCTTGATCCTTTATAATCTGTAAGGCAAATATTTGTACAGCTCGTTACCTGTTCTTGTAGGGTCCGGACATCTGGGTTTGGATGCATGGCATTGCATCGAGCCCGTCCCTGTCTTAAATGTATGGTCTCCCTTGTAGTTCCGGTCACCTGACCGGAAGTGACGCGGACGCTGGAACGCATGTTTGCGTTCCACAGGGATGTCATGTGATCAGGGAGGAGGTACAGGTATTACAACGTCAGATACATACCGGAGTATGTTGTCTGACTAGTGCGAAAGCTCCTATGACTAATCAGGGAAGTAATTCAGGATGTGGACGTTGAATAAACGTGGTGTCAGATCTTTCTGATGTCCCAGGGGGCTATATTATATAGTTTGTGTTGTTATGGCAACTATTAAACAGATGAGTCAATTCCACATGCTATAATGCACATTCTATAATTATGAAGAGAGGCGGAAAAAGGGGGGATGGGGGAGGGGTATGGAAAAGAGGAGAACCTGGAGAGAAAAGGATTAGTCATGCAGGAATAGAGGGGAAAAATTAGGGGAAGAGATAATCTCACCCACATCAGTTGCAATATTATTTTCAGCGTGTCTGTGAAAGTGAAAAGACAAAAGCATATTAGAGCAATATTGACAAACACGGGTCATACATTAATAAAAAAGTCGCATTCAAGGTTTAGTCCATTAGGTGCCAATGTCCCTAGTTTATGGATCCAGAACGCCTCTCGTTGCCTTAGGAGGAGTATCCGGTTGCCTCCTCTCCTCGATGGGTCTATCTGGTCCAGAATTTGGAAACGCAATTGCGAAATTTGATGTTTTTTATCCGTAAAGTGGTGTGGAATTGGCAAGTAAGTATGCCCAAGTCTTATTGTCGACTTGTGCTTACTTATGCGGTCCCGTGCGTGTTGCGTCGTTTCTCCTACATAAGCGAGTCCGCATGGGCATTTTATCAAATATACCACAAAAGTTGAGTCACAAGTGTAGAATCCACGAATCGGAATCCTTTGTCCAGTCCGTGGATGTGTGGCATATTCGCGTTTTATGACGCTGGAGCATTGGGCGCAATGGAGACATGGGTATGTTCCTAATCGTCTGCTCTGTAGAAAGGTTTGTCTGGGTAGCTTTGTGAAGCTGCCTATATCGGCTTTTATTAGTTTATCCCTGATGTTAGACGACCTTTTGTAGCATGTTAACGGTGTTTGATTAAATTCTTTTATAGAGGGATAAGCTTTGGTTAAGAGTGACCAGTGCTGTTTGAGGGCCTGTTGGATTTTCGGCATTAGAGGATGGTATGTAGTCACGCATGCAATTCTATTCTCGTTATTAATTTTATTACTTTTTTGTCGTGGTTCTTGGATCCCGGTGAAGTCCTGTAGGGTATCTTTGAGGATGCTATCTGGATAACCCCTCCTACGGAATTTTTCTGTCATGGCTTCAAATTGTGTGTTTTTTAAAACGTCATTACTCACGATGCGGTCAACGCGTGTCAATTGTGATCGGGGTAGGGATTGTTTTGTGGCTCTGGGGTGGCAACTGTTATAGTGAAGTAGGCTGTTCCGGTCAGTTGGTTTATTGTATAGATCTATAGATAATGTACCTGTGGAATCAATTTTGACCAGTGTGTCCAGGAAACTTATTTCCTCCGTGCTGGTGTGTGAGGTAAAGCCTAACTCTTCATAAGTTTGGTTCAGGTCGGTTACCATCTGGTGTATTGAGGAAATTGGTCCCCTCCAAATACAAAAGATGTCGTCTATGAAACGATACCAAATATCGGCATATTGTTGGAATAAGGGGTTCGTATAGACATGATCTTCTTCAAATGCTATCATGTATGCGTTAGCATAGGGCGGGGCCACATTGGACCCCATCGCGGTACCCTGTTTCTGGCCAAAGAATGTGTCCCCAAATAGAAAGAAGTTTTTAGTGAGTATTATCTCCAGGGTTTTGAGGCAAAATTCCTGTTGTGTGCTGTCCAGAGTGGACTGGTTGTGTAGCAGCCTTGCTGTAGCTTGGAGCCCCTTGGTGTGTGTTATTGATGTATATAAGCTGTTTACATCTAGGGTCACAAAAGTACTTCCCGGTGTGATGGTTATCCCTTTAAGTTTTCTAAGGAAGTCGGTGGTGTCAAGTATAAAGGATTTTGAAGTTTTGATAAGTGGCGTCAGTATTTTTTCCATATAGATGGCAAGTGGGGAAAGGATGGAGTCAGTAGATGCTACTATGGGACGACCTGGGGGGTTGATTAGACTTTTATGGATCTTTGGCAGTATATAAAATACGGGGACAATGGGATCCTGCTTGGTGAGAAATGTGGCTGTCTTAGGGTCAATAATACCTATTTCAGAATATCTGTTGATGGTATTGGTAATTAGATTTTTTATCTGTATTGTGGGGTCTCTGGGAAGTTCTTCATAAGTGTTTACGTCGGACAGTTGTCGCCTAACCTCTTTAAGGTAGTCAGTTTTGTCCATTACCACTAGCGCCCCTCCCTTGTCTGCCGGTTTGATGATGATATTTTTGTTCTTATGTAATAAATCAAGTGCTAGTATTTCTTCAGAGGATAAGTTATTGGTATGTTTGTAATGGCCCTGCATGTTTGTCGTGAGTATCTCTTTAATCAGGTTTTGGGACAAGGAGATGTATGTCTCAACGGGGTGTTTTGTTTTTTAGTGGCATAAAGGAGCTCTTATTCCTTAAGCCCAGATGCTCTATGGATAATATTCCTGGCATCGTGGGTATATGTGGTTCCTGTGTTGGGAGTTCCTGAAAATGAGTTTTTAATCTCAATGTCCGGTAGAACCTCTGTAGTTCTTGTTCTAAGGTAAAAGTGTTGAGTTTGGGTGTTGGGCAAAAGGATAGTCCCTTTTGTAGTACAGTAGTCTCTGCAGGTGAGAGGGTAGTAGAGGAAATATTGATCACTAAGTTGTCCTCCTTACCTGAGAACGTGTCTGTATGCGGTCTCCGTAGTTTTCTGCCGCCCCTCCTTGTCTTCCGCGTCGTCCTCTGCCTCTCCGTTGGTACTGGCCTAAAAAACGGGGTTGATATCCGTAATTTCCTGATCTGTCGCTATCCGAGTTGGATAAGCTGGAGTGATAGGTGTTACGATATCCTCTGTAGCTTGATTGTTGTTGGTTGTTGTTTTTCCACCGGTAAACCGTGTCTGCTCTATAATCCTCAGCGTCGCGAAGAAATTTTTGGCGTTTATTGTATTCAGTGTTTTTCTTGTAGTCTTGTAGTTGAGTCTCAATCTTTTCTTTAGCCTTTGTCAATTCCTCCTCTGGGGTAGTGGAAACGAGTTGAGTTTCGGCGGTTTCTATTCTCTTGGACAGGTCGCTGATTGAAGTCTGTAGCTCTTCAATTGTTAGGAGAATAAGATCGAATGAGCATTTATTGAGTATGTTTTCAAAACGTTCACAAAAGCTTTTCTTTTCAGCGAATAGTGTTGGTCTCAGGTGTGACCTCAAACCACGTGGTATGCGATTGCTCTTGTAATATTCTGTCAACGTGCTGCAGTGAAGTTCCCAGCCAGTGAGGCGTCTGCGGTCGCGTTCATATTCCCGAAGTTTAATTTCGTAACTCGGTATCTGTAAGAAGTCGTTGGGTAAATGTACCCCGGATAATATACTTTCTGCTGTGGTCGTGTCGTACGAAAATACGTTGGTCATAGCTGGATGACTGTGCAAGGTTCTTGCAGTTATCAAAGCAAGTAGTAGAGTGAAGAACCGCACTCAATGGTCTCAAATCCACTGTTTGCACCAAGGATCTAAAATTGGGCTGTTTTGGATGAATCACTGCTAAATGCTTGACAAAATGAAAAAATAAAAAAGTTTATTACGCAATAATCCAGTATCTGAGTGCCGCAATTTTCATTTCATGTTTACTGACTGCTCGCAGTCCTTGATTGGCACCAGAGACAATTGATTGAGTGCGGTTCTTCACTCTACTACTTATTCAGTTAAGATGGCCGCCACTGCCCTCACCCTGAGGCTAATCCCGCCTGCCCTCACTACCCACAATGCATTGAGGTCCTCACATGCACTAGCCAGTAACAATAGCCCCCCAAGTGTGTCAGTAACCAGAGGCCTCCCCCCTAAAGGGTTAATTTCCTGCAGCACAAAGGGGTCCTCTTACCACATGTTGCTTTCATTTACACACTGAGCAGACGGCAGATCTCCCTTCCCTGTTGTGCGCTGCTCCAACTCTGCATTCTCCAGCTCTGCTGAGTGAGGGAGCGTCTGCCAAGCGCAGGGACAGGGAGAAGTGCACACAGCCCAGGCACTGTTATCAGCTGCTGGGGAGGACCTGGCTTTAATCATTTACTTACAGTCCCTGGCTGTCAGTAATCTGAGCTTGCAGGCTGCGTCCTTCTGTGTCCTCCGTCCTTCAACAGATAGACTAACCAGGCCTAGCAACCCTATTTTAAGCACAGGTAAAAGTAGGCAGTACAGGGAACAAAAAATGTGGAATTAAGGGGTAATTGAAATAGTTGAAAAGTTGAAATAGGGCCACCAAGGTGATATTAATCACCACAATCCAATACTCAAAGGATAACTGTCGTATTTATTATTTTTTTTATTGTAGCAGCCGCCACTACATTTGCCCTCTAAATGTTGGAGAAACCAGTTGAGATATTATGGGCATGCCAGGGAACAGTGCTATTCTGCGAGTCCTGTGAGGGAGTCTTCACGCACCTGTTATGGTACTTTCACTCTAGCGGCAGGACGGATCCGACAGGCTATTCACCCTGTTGGATCCGTCCTGCCGCTATTTCGCCGTGCCGCCGCTCCGTCTCCATTGACCATAATGGGGGCGGACCTCCGGTGCAGTTCGCGGTGAGAGGCCGCCGGACTAAAGTCAGACATGCATTACTTTTAGTCCGGCGGCCTTTCGCGGCAGGACGGGTCCGACAGGGTGAATAGCCTGTCGGATCCGTCCTGCCGCTAGTGTGAAAGTAGCCTTAGGTGTTATGGGAGGAATTTATCAAATGATTTGTGCCAGTTTTGCGATACATAAGAGTTGCAAATTTTAGCGCATGCCATATTTGTGCAAAAATGTGTCACTTTTGTTATCCGTTTTTAAAATTGACACAAACTACACATATATTTCCCTGCTATGATGTATATTTCATTTTCTGTCTTTAAGACAGACTAAAAATGTGCCAAATTACTTTAGTTTAAGACTGACTTTTTGAACATCTCAACTGAGAGATGAGTGAATTGATTGTAAGCAAATCAGATTCAAACTGGAAAGGGAGAAATATCAGATATACTGTAGCTGTGACCATGTACGATCAACTAATTTCTATTGCAATGGATATTGGCGTAATGCCTGCAGTTTTCATTTTAACTGGTTTCTCCAGCCATACCATGTCTGTAAACCTGTGCAATACCTTGTACCTACTATGATATCAGCAGTGGTCCGCTACAAAGGGGCTCTATGCATTGATTATAATATACTTAGAAGTCTAAGGAGGAGATTGATCAAAGCTGGTGTAAAGGAAAACTGACTTAGTTGCCCATCACAACCAATCAGATTCCACCTTTCATTTTTCAGAGCTCCATTGGAAAATGAAAAGTAGTACGTGATTGGTTGCGATGATCAACTAAGATAATTTTACTTTTACACCAGTTTTGATAAATTTTCTTTTGAGTCTTTAGATGTCCTTTTATACTCTCTGTAAAATCCTTTTTGCATTCGTTGGGGTACACAGACGACCATGGCTATAGCTGCTGCTGCTAGGAGGCAACACTAAATAAAATAAAGTGTTAGCTCCTGCTACCTGCTATATCCCACCTGCAGATACTGAGCTAATCAATTTGTACACAAGTAGTAGGAGCAGCAAGGAGAAGCCGATTTGAAGTTAAGTAGTAGAATGAGGGCTGTAGATGGGTCAGAACCACGGCAAGTGGGAGCCATTAGAAAAAACAAACTGCAAAACAAGTGGTTGGGAGCTGTATCCCCCAATGAACATTGTGATAAAAGGATTTTACAGGCGAGTACAAAAATCCTGTTTTCTTGCACGTCTCATTGGGGGACACTGAAGGCCCAGGGACTTTCGGAAGCGGTCCCAGAGGAAAGGTTAGAAAAAAAAAAAAAAACTATAGCATAACCAGTAAAGCTGTGAGCGGGAGTCATGCCATATAGAAAGGATGGACAGTGGACTGACAGACCTGCAGAACGGAGGTACCAACAGCATCCTGCCAATGATCAACCTTGCCCCACTGATGTATACTGACCAGAAGGCCTCCCTAATGGTGGAAACTACACTGCTCAAAAAAATAAAGGGAACACTTAAACAACACAATGTAACTCCAAGTCAATCACACTTCTGTGAAATCAAACTGTCCACTTAGGAAGCAACACTGAGTGACAATCAATTTCACATGCTGTTGTGAAAATGGGATAGACAACAGGTGGAAATTATAGGCAATTAGCAAGACACCCCCAATAAAGGAGTGGTTCTGCAGGTGGTGATCACAGACCACTTCTCAGTTCCTATGCTTCCTGGCTGATATTTTGGTCACTTTTGAATGCTGGCGGTGCTTTCACTCTAGTGGTAGCATGAGTTGGAGTCTACAACCCACCCAAGTGGCTCAGGTAGTGCAGCTTATCCAGGATGGCACATCAATGCGAGCTGTGGCAAGAAGGATTGCTGTGTCTGTCAGCGTAGTGTCCAGAGCATGGAGGCGCTACCAGGAGACAGGCCAGGCTATCAGGAGACGTGGAGGAGGCCGTAGGAGGGCAACAACCCAGCAGCAGGACCGCTACCTCCGCCTTTGTGCAAGGAGGAACAGGAGGAGCACTGCCAGAGCCCTTCAAAATGACCTCCAGCAGGCCACAAATGTGCATGTGTCTGCTCAAACGGTCAGAAACAAACTCCATGAGGGTGATATGAGGGCCCGACGTCCACAGGTGGGGGTTGTGCTTACAGCCCAACACCGTGCAGGACGTTTGGCATTTGCCAGAGAACACCAAGATTGGCAAATTCGCCACTGGCGCCCTGTGCTCTTCACTGATGAAAGCAGGTTCACACTGAGCACATGTGACGGAGTCTTGAGACGCCGTGGAGAACGTTCTGCTGCCTGCAACATCCTCCAGCATGACCGGTTTGGCATTGGGTCAGTAATGGTGTGGGGTGGCATTTCTTTGGAGGGCCGCACAGCCCTCCATGTGCTCGCCAGAGGTAGCCTGACTGCCATTAGGTACCGAGATGAGATCCTCAGACCCCTTGTGAGACCATATGCTGGTGCGGTTGGCCCTGGGTTCCTCCTAATGCAAGACAATGCTAGACCTAATGTGGCTGGAGTGTGTCAGCAGTTCCTGCAAGACGAAGGCATTGATGCTATGGACTGGCCCGCCTGTTCCCCAGACCTGAATCCAATTGAGCACATCTGGGACATCATGTCTCACTCTATCCACCAACGTCACGTTGCACCACAGACTGTCCAGGAGTTGGCAGATGCTTTAGTCCAGGTCTGGGAGGAGATCCCTCAGGAGACCGCCCGCCACCTCATCAGGAGCATGCACAGGCGTTGTAGGGAGGTCATACAGGCACGTGGAGGCCACACACACTACTGAGCCTCATTTTGACTTGTTTTAAGGACATTACATCAAAGTTGGATCAGCCTGTAGTGTGTTTTTCCACTTTAATTTTGAGTGTGACTCCAAATCCAGACCTCCATGGGTTGAAAAATTTGATTTCCATTTTTAAATTTTTGTGTGATTTTGTTGTCAGCACATTCAACTATGTAAAGAACAAAGTATTTCCGAAGAATATTTAATTAACTCAGATCTAGGATTTGTTATTTTTGTGTTCCCTTTATTTTTTTGAGCAGTGTATAATGAGCCTGGACTGTGCATGAAAAGAGGGAAGAAGACTAAGAAGTCTGGAGATGTGTTGTGGCACTAATTGTTGGTGCAGAAAGTGTTCCCACCCCGTAAAGGCAAAACAAAAATATTCCAGTATTCCAAAGAATTACAACGCAATTTTCAAGCGGCAACAGACTCTTTAATCCCTTTCTCCATTTGGAGACCAGGATCAGAATGTCCTTGGGAGAAGAGGACTGAGCAGTTGTGTACAGGGTCTGTGGGGACTGTGCGCTGAAGCTCTCTGATGTTGACTATCTTTTATTTGAAGTATGTGGCAAAGTCCTCAGCTGAGATGAGGAGAGGGTGGGGGTGCTGGGAGGCGGAGAAGGGAGTTAAGTGTTAAAAAGTTGTTTAGGGCTGTGGGACAGGGAAGATATGAGAGATGAGAAGTAGGCCTGTTTTGCATCAGCGAGTGAGGATTTGAAAATGAGGAGGGATTGTTTGTATGTGGTGAAATGATCCTTAGAGTGGGATTGGTCAGGTTGGTGTGCCAGGGTTGTCTTTTGATTTTTCGGGTTTTATTGTGGTGTTATATAGGGTGGTGGCAGTATCTAGGTCTTGGAGGGAACAAATGGTAGAGATTGGCAGAAGAGTCAGAAAGCATGCGAAAGTTGAGATGTTTAAGGTTCCTGCGGGGGTATGCTAGTGTGTGGACCGGGGGAGCAGCAGAATAGACCAGTGAAGAGAAGGTGAGTAGGTTGTGGTCGGATAGGGGTAGAGTCAAATTAGAAATGTTCGATAGGGAGCAGAAGCAGGTAAAGATAAGATCCAGAGTGTGACCATCTCTGTGGGTGGGAGCTGAAGACCACTATGAGAGGCCAAAGGAGGGAGAGAGTGATGGGAGTTTAGAGACGGCTGAGTGGCAGGTGTCAATAGGGATGCTGAAGTCGCCCTTGATGATAGTGGGGATATCGGCAGAAAGTGTAGGAGCCAGGTGTTAAAGTGGTCAAGAAAGATGGTGGCTGGGCCTGGGGGGCGGTAAATGACAACTACTTGGAGGTTGGAGGGAGAGTAGATGCGAACAGAGTGTATTTCAAATGAAGTGAGCGTAATGGAGGGTGGCAGTGGGGTTGGGCTGTAGGAGCAGGTGTCTGAGAGAAGACCAACTCCTCCACCATGTTTGCTGCCGGGGCAGTGGGTGTGCGTGAAATGAAATCCGCTATAAGAGAGTGCAGCAGGGGAGGAGATGTCAGCCATGTTTCTTTGAGACCAAGAAATGAAAGTTTTCAAGAGATAAAGAGATCATGAATGTAGGAAAGTTTGTTACAGACAGAGCATGCATTCCATAATGCTCCTGCAAGAGGAACCAAAGGAGCAGGGGTCAGAGGAATGGTTATTAGGTTTTAATGGGTTGCAGAAAATTGTAGGAGGAGATTTGTAGTGGGAGGTAGAGGTGATAGTGGGGATTTGCTGGGGGGGGCCTGGATTTGGAGAGATATCACCAGCAATAAGGAGAAGCAGAGAAAGTGTTAGTAGGTGAGAATAAGAGAGAGCATGAGGGATCTGTGTGTGTTTGGGGAAGGAAGTGTTTTATGTTGCCAAACAGGTTTGTGCAAGCGGTCAGATGAGAAGGTAATATGGAGGGGGAGATGAATAGTTCCTTGCTCGGTGAATGGATGTGGGGGTATTTCAGGAGTTTTTGGAAAAGTGGTCAGAGTAAGATGAAGGAGTAAAACATTGTTTGCATGAACTATTTCTGTAATTACCTTTTGGTCCCGTTCTGGTGACATTCTGGTATAATTCGGTATGTTCACTTAAAGGGTTGCACTTGAAAGATGTTGCATTGTGAATACATTATGAATTAAGTAAATGAACTCCATTGTTTGGGGTAGGGCATTCCAGAGAAAGTGTGCAGCTCAGGAGAAGTTTTGAAGACAGGAGTGAGAGGTTTGGATTATGGTGGCTGTCAATCGTAAGTCATTGGTTGAACGGAGGGCACGGGTAGTATGGTAGACTGAGATGAGGGGATGTAAGGGGTGCAGCACTGTGGCGGGCTTGGTGGGTGAGAACCAGCAGTTTAAATTAAATTCTGTACTGTATGGGCAACCAGTGCAATGACTGGATGAGCCTGGCTGCTGCGTTCAGGTAGAATGGAGTGAGGAAAGTATGGTGAGGTGGAGGCTAATTAGTAATGAGTTAAGGCTGTATTAGACAACCCGATTCTGCCGCTTCCTTCCCAGTGGGTGTGCTGCTTAGGCGTGATAGTGCCACACACCGAGATAGAAATATCAGGTTTAGGTATGTAGGTTAGTAGATGGAGGAAACACCTGAAGTTCAATTTTTGAAAGATTAGGTTTCAGATGGAGACAGGACATGATGTTAAATACAGCATATAGACAGTCACTGGTGGTTTGTAGTACAGCCGGGGTGATATCACAGGATAAAGTGTATAATTGGGTGTTATCAGCAAACAGATGGTAATAGAAACCAAATCTTCTGACCATTTGTGGTGGAAAAACCCCTACAATGAGAGACAGAGGGGAGCAAATAGTGGGAACGTGGTTGGGTCAGAAATAGTATATAAGGCCGAAAAAAGACATCTGTCCATCCAGTTCGGCATGTTATCCTGCAAGTTGATCCAGAGGAAGGCAAAAAAAAAAAACGGAGGTACAAGCCAATTTTCCTCACTTAAGGGCGAAAAAATTCCTTCCCGACTCCAATCAGAATAACTCCCTGGATCAACAACCCCTCTCTAGTAGCTATAGCCTGTAATATTACACTCCAGAAATAGATCCAGGCCCCTCCTGAATTCCTTTTATTGTACTCACCATCACCACCTCCTCAGGCAGAGTCCTGGGGATAAATAGATGATGGGAGAGATCTCTGTACTGTCCTCTTATATTTTTATACATAGTTATTAGATCTCCCCTCAGTCATCTTTTTTCTAAAGTGAATAACCCTAATGTTGATAATCTTTCAGGATACTGTAGTCCAGTGTTTCCCAACCAGTGTGCCTCCAGCTGTTGCAAAACTACAACTCCCAGCATGCCCGCACAGCCAAAGACTGTCCGGGCATGCTGGGAGTTGTAGTTTTGCAACAGCTGGAGGCACACTGGTTGGGAAACACTGCAAGTGTAGTCCCCCCATTCTCATTTTATATACTAACCTTTTATGTGGTACAGTGTCAAATGCTTTGGAGAAGTCCAGATATACGACATCCATTGATTCGCCGTGGTCAAGTCTAGAACTTACCTCCTCATAGAAACTGATTTAAATTAGTTTGACATGACCGATCCCTCATGAAGCCATGCTGATATGGTGTTATTTGCTTATTTTCATTGAGGTACTCCAAGATAGCATCTCTTAGAAAACCTTCAAACCGTTTACCCACGGCACTTACCAGCCTATAGTTTCCGGGCTCTGTTTTTGGACCCTTTTTGAATATTGGCACCACCTTTGCTATGCGCCAATCCTGTGGGACATTCCCTGTCAGTATAGAGTCATTAAATACCAGAAATAAGGGTCTGGCTATGACATTTATTCAATTCTTTTAGGATACGGGGGAGTATGCCATCTGGACCTGGAGATCTGTCTATTTTAATCTTTTTAAGACGCCGCTGTACTTCTTCCTGGGTCAGACAGGGGACTTTTAATGGGAAATTTACTTTTACATTCTGAATTTCATCTGACAGCTTATTTTCTTCAGTGAATACAGTGGAGAAAAAAATATTTAATAGCTTTGCTTTCTCCTTATCGCCCTCTACAACAACACCCTCATTACTCTATAAATGGCCGACACCTTTCCCTCTGAGTGTGAGGCAACAGGTTAGAACTGCTTCTATGCTCAAGAGAAAGTTGGAGGGAAAAATAGCAGACCTGCAATCCAGACATATCTGCCTCCTGTGGACACTAAGCTAAAACTGATTAACTCAGTGTATGCAGGAGGGGTATAGCTGGTAGAAGGAGCTAACACTTTATTTTTATTTCACTTAGTGTCGCCTCCTAGTGGCAACAGCTATACCCACAGCCTTCTGTGTCCACCAATGGATCAAGATAATTATTATTTTTATTATTTTTTACCTGCTATTAGTGCTCTCAGGCAAAGGAGTTGATGTCTCTATACTTGCGTCAGTTTGAAGTTATGAAGGAGAAGATACAATCAGTACTTCAGGAGGCTGAAGAAATCAAGATGGCAAGGGACAGGGCAGTTCTAGAAAATGAAAAAGTGAGTTTATGATGGGTTAATAAATGTCGAACATGCAACCTCTTACCCTGTAGAGATGAGTGAAGGTGATTAAAGAGGACCTGTCCGCCCTCCGGACGTGTCTGTTTCAGTAAATACTTCTTTCTTGTTAATGAAATTGGGAGACACCGCACCAAGGGTATATGCCCAGCTGACACTAGAACAAAAAAGATGTTGGCTATGGTGGGCTATGTCCCCTTCACAGACACTAGACTGACCAGTTTTAGGGCTCATGCCCACGAAATCAAGGGCTCTGTGCCCATATTGCAGACTGCAAATGGCGGGTCTGCAATATACAGGCTTCTTATCCATGCCTCCGCTCCACAAAAGTTAGGACATGTCCTATCTTCGGCTATATCTTGCGAATCACGGACCCATTCAAGTCAACGGAGTACCTTTTTTAAATTTATATATATATATTTTTTTTCTATGTCTTTCTGCTATTTCTTTTCCCCAACTCTTGCAGGTTTTTAGCCTGTAGCAGGGGGTCTTCATTGTGGTCCACCGCTTAGTAGCACCCACTGCAGGCGTGTACTTCAGTACCTTGCCGGTCACCCAGTCCTCCTTACTGCATATACAGTGAATTGCTGGTAATCTAACTGTGGTGCGGGTTTACCGAAGGGGTGACATTGTGGTGCCCAAAGATGCTGGACAGCTGTCCTCCTGTCATTCCATGACCCCCATTTCTCTGCGGGGTTAGGCCACACAGTCTCCCAACTTCCCTCCTGCTCATGGGCCATCCTTTTCCTCCTGCAGGGGATCTCTGTGTCTGCCATTACCTACCTCTCTTTGCGGGGTCTTTGAGTTGGCTGCTCTTTCTTGCAGGTCCTCCTTTCTTACCCTTTAATAGGGACAAAGTGGTTCTCTGTCCTTCCTTCTAAAGGTGGTCTCTCTAACATTGAGGGCATTATCCTTCCTTCCTTCCTTTTGTCCCAACCCTTCCCATACGTGAGAAAATTATCTTCGCTGTTTCGATCTTGGCCGTGCAGTTCTGTCTGACGGAGCAGTTTCGTCATTCAAACTCTTAGTCCTACCGAAGGGTCCGTGCAAAGGCTTGTTGACTAAGTCATCTGTCTCCCAATGGATTCGGCTTGCTATCAGGAAAGCCCACATGGCTAAGGGTCACAACTCTCCCAAGTGACGGCACTTTCTACCAGTCGTCGGACCATCCTTAGTGGTCCAGCATCAAGCTTCTGGTTCCAAGGTCTGCAAGGCTGCCACCTACTCCTCCGTTCACACCTTTGTAAAACTTTACTAGATCTGTTCCCTGGCCTCTGCCGATGTAATTTTAGGTCGTAAGGTTCTGCAGGTGGCTGTACAGTAAGTTGTTCATGTGGTTGTTCCCTCCCTCAGGGACTGCTTTAGGATGTCCCATGCTGCTGTGTCCCCCAATGTCATTAACAAGAAAATTTGATTTTTGTACCTACCATAAAGTATTTCTCTCTGAGTGCATTGGGGGACACAGATCCCACCCATCTATCTTATTTCCTGTCCCCAGGCTCTTATTTTTGGTTCTGTTTCGTGTTCAGGACATGTTGGTTTTCTGCTTGGTTGTACAGTGTATGTCTCCTTCCTACTGCTGTGGACACCAACTGCTCACTGTTTGTTTGCGGTCCACAATACGGGCATGGAGCCATTAAGTCTGTGGGTATTAGTCCTAAAACTGGTCAGACTGGTGTCTGTGGAGAGGGTATAGCCATGTGGGCAGAGCCAACACCTTCTTTATTCTAATGTCGGCCTCCTAGTGTCAGCTGGGCAATAGTGAGTTTGAGGGGAACATACATATTTGTGTCTATTTATTTATTTTCGTCTCGTTTTATACAGGAGTTTCTAACTCAGCTTTTCTTGATTGCACAAGGAATATGATTGCATTTTTATCTATCGACATATCCCACTCACGGCAGTATTCACACCTATCTGGATGCAGTCTTGGGCTACTTTCACACTAGCGTTTTTGCTGGATCCGTCAGGGTTCAGCAAAAACGCTTCCGTTACTGATAATACAACCAACTGCATCTGTTACGAACGGATCTGGTTGTATTATCTTTAACATAGCCAAGACGGATCCGTCATTAACTCCATTGAAAGTAAATTTCTATTGTGGCAGAGAAAATGGATCCGTCCCCGTTGACTTGCAATGTGGGTCATGACCGATCCGTCTTGCTCCATATCCCAGGACAGAAAGCAAACAGCAGCATGCTGCGGTTTGCTCTCCGGTATGAGAACGGAATGGATTTTGGAGCAGTCCGTTCTGTTCAGTTAATTTTGTCCCAATGAATGGGGACAAAACAGACGTTTTTTTTTTTTTTTTTTTTTTTCTTTTTTTTTTTCGGTATTGAGCCCCTATGACGGATCTCAATACCGGAAAATAGAAATGCTAGTATGAAAATACCCTAAAACTGCTGAATACATTTCTCTTGGCCACGTTCCTTAGGGTATGTTCACACACAACGCTTGTGTTGTGGTTTAAAATCGCATCAAAAGCTTCATGGGAAAGACGGTTGCAGTTTTGCTGTGGGTTGTAAAGTGCACCTGTGGTATTTACAGGGGGAACAATTTGGCACATAATATACCAAGCACAGCACTGTACATTGTATAGCAGCTGTGCTTGGTATCGCAGCTCAATCCAATTTTCTTGGTCCTAATAGGGCATATGGGATGTCTCCTTGTCTTAAAAGGAACTTGTCAAAATGAAAATGCTGTAGTTTTGTGGGAAAAGATTCAGCAAAACTTGTAATTTTATAAAAATGTCAAACTGTAGAGAATAAGATATTGGGAAGGGGGGTGGTTATCGTAAGCGTAATTTTTGTATGAACATTTTTTTGTAAATTGAAAATTTTCAGGATAGCATATATGCATTACAAGGCAGTGAGCAAAGGCAATATGAAAAAAAGGAATAATATATAAAAGCATATACAAACATGTCAAATAAAAATAGGATTGTACCCATCGGTGCTATGAGAAGGCATTAATGAGTCATTTTTGAAGGCTGTTTTGCACCAGAACTCAGCACCGCAGGCTGCCCGTTGCGGCTTAGACCACGCACATGGGTAACCGCGAACACTTTAAATAAGCTGCAAGTTTTGCTGGATGTTTTTTCCACAAAGCTATACATCAGTCTGGTCGGCTCCTCCTGCTCTATAACATGCTGCCCGCAGACTACTGCGTTCTCCTAGTGACCGGTTCCCTTTAACGAGACGGCTCTTTCATGTCGTCTCCCTCAGGAGACCATCTACCGTTGAAGAGGCTTTCTTTGCGCATTTGTCATACACCTATGTGAATATTACTGAAATGGCAGAAGTTTTACATGAACATTCTTTTGGTCCTATTAGGTATACAGTCATTTAGAAAGCATTATGTCTCTTCATGAGCAGATGAAGCTGGAGAATTCACGTCTGGGCTCAGGTTTGTTTTATCGATTTTTGTTTTTGGAAAGTGAATGTACATGCGTCGGGTTCATGTGTAATTTGGACCAATCTAGAAAGAGGTAACAAATATCTACTTTCATAAGGACAACATTGTTAAATGCCATTACATGCTCCCCAATAAAGATTAAGGCCTAATGCACACGACCGTGTCCGTTTTGTGCAAATTGAGGATCCGCAAAGCACTGATGCCGTCCATGTGTGTTTTGCGGAATGGAACGTCCAGCCTTAAAGGCCATGTACACCTTTTGGAGTCCAATTTTTTTTTTATGATTGCATTTAACTTATTTTTGGCTAAAAATCATATTTTCAATCGGCCTTTATTAAAAAATATTGAACTATTGAGTCACAAAGGTTTAACTGTGTTTCTAACTGTGTGACTGTTACTTTTACTTTGTGGTGGTCATCTAATTACCATTGTTTCTAAACTACTATGGCTACTTTCACACTCGCGTTTGGTGCGGATCCGTCATGGATCTGCACAGACTGATCCGTTCAGATAATACAACCGTCTGCATCCGTTCAGTACGGATCCGTTTGTATTATCTTTAACATAGTCAAGACGGATCCGTCTTGAAAACCATTGAAAGTCAATGTAGGACGGATCCGTTTTCTATTGTGCCTGATTGTGTCATAGAAAACGGATCCGTCCCCATTGACTTACATTGTGTTTCAGGACGGATCCGTTCGGCTCAGTTTCGCCAACGGACAGCAAAACTCTGCAAGCAGCGGTTTGGTGTCCGCCTCCAGAGCAGAATGGAGGCAAACTGATGCATTCTGAGCAAACTGATCCGTTTTGGACCGCTTGTGAGAGCCCTGAACGGATCTCACAAACTGAAACCAAAACGCCAGTGTGAAAGTAGCCTAAGAAGTCATAAACACTTATTTAAGGACATTCTTATCAGTAAGATAAGGATTGAGCTTTAATGAGTGTTTATGATGTCAGAGAGCAGAGATAAGGAGTTTGTCTGCTCCTCAGATGACGGAAAGGACACATGCAGCTAGTAGAGCATGTCTGCTCTGTACAGAAAAAAGGAATCCATATTGTTAATAAAGACTGATGGAAAAAAAATGATTTTTGGCTCAAAATAAGTATAATGCAATAATAAATAAAAAATTGCCCCCAAATGTGTACATAGCCTTTAAATTGAGTCCTAACCTTGTGGGGCCGAGGAACAGACGTGCGGACTGCATCTTTTGCGTCCCCTCTGAAGCGAATGTGTCCACATCCAACCTGCCCATAATGCGGCTCGGATGTAGACCCAAACCACGGTCGTGTGCATAAGACCTAAAGGGGTTGTGACATTTCAGCAAATGGCATTTATCATGTAGAGAAGTTAATACAAGGCACTTACTAATGTATTGTGATTGTCCATATTGCCTCCTTTGCTGGCTGGATTCATTTTTCCATCACATTATACACTGCTCGTTTCCGGGGGTTATGGCCACCCTTCAATCCATCAGAGCTGGTCGTGCTTGTACACTGTATTGAAAAGGCTCTCTGGCAACCAGGACCATTGAAACATGCATAGGCAGCAGCTCCCATCCCGGTCCCCTTATATCTGCGCCACATCTGTGGTGGGCTATGAGCTGTGCGCTGCGATTGGCCAGCGCTGCAGCAAGGGACACGCCTCATACAAAAAATCAGTCCAGTACAACAGAGGGAGCGCAGACACCGGAGCCTATACCGGGCGAACGGAGCGGCGCCCAGACATACTAGTAAGTGCAGGGGGACCCCTGGGCGCTGCTCTGCCCACTGATATAGTTCGTTTTTAGTTTGTACACTAGTGAAAAGTCCTCTTTAATGCCTCCCTGCAGTTCAGCAGAAATTCTTACTTCCACAATTGTGTGAATTTTCTGACATTTTTTATTTATTTTTTGTTTTGTTTTAGAACTAGAATTGCTAATGGATCGTTTGTGTGCCCTGCAATCTGAAAATGAACAAATAAAAGAGGAAAATTCAGAATTCGAAGAGATGCTCTCCGCTAAGGATTCATCTATAAAACTGCTTGAAAAAGAGCTTAATGAGGCGACTGCGCGGTATGACCTGTCACTTGTATTACTGTTGTAGGTTGTATACAGAGCATTATCTCTTCTGGAGATTTTATTGGGAAACGTAAAATACTTTTTCCTGAGATGGTGCCTTGGCGGTGTTAAACAGCTGCTGCTAAGTTTCTGCACAAATTTCAATTGGTGGCCTAAGCTCTGGGGCACCCTACTACAGGTGAAACTCAAAAAATTTGAATATCGTGCAAAAGTTCATTTGTCAGTAATGCAACTTAGGCTACTTTCACACTAGCGTTCGGGGCTCCGCTTGTGAGCTCCGTTTGAAGGCTCTCACAAGCGGCCCCGAACGGATCCGTCCAGCCCTAATGCATTCTGAGTGGAGGCGGATCTGCTCAGAATGCATCAGTTTGGCACCGTTTGTCCTCCGCTCCGCTCAGCAGGCGGACACCTGAACGCAGCTTGCAGTGTCGGGTGTCCGCCTGGCCGTGCGGAAGCAAACGGATCCGTCCAGACTTACAATGTAAGTCAATGGGGACGGATCCGTTTGAAGTTGACACAATATGGCTCAGTTTTCAAACGGATCCGTCCCCCATTGACTTTCAATGTAAAGTCAAAACGGATCCGTTTGCATTATCATGAACAAAAAAATAAATTTTTTTGTTCATGGTAATGCAAACGGATCCGTTCTGAACGGATCTAAGCGTTTGCATTATAGGTGCGGATCCGTCTGTGCAGATACCAGACGGATCCGCACCTAACGCAGGTGTGAAAGTAGCCTTAAAAGGTAAAACTAATATATGAGAAACTCATTACATGCAAAGTGAGATATTTCAAGCCTTTATTTGATATAATTTGGATGATTATAGCTTATGAAACCCCAAAGTCACAGTCTCAGAAAATTAGAATATTACATGAAATCAATTAAAAAAAGGATGTTAAATGTAGGACCTCTGAAAAGTATGATCATGCCTATGTACTCAGTACTTGGTTTGGGCCCCTTTTGCATCAATTACTGCCTCCATACGGCGTGGCATGGATACTATCAGCCTATGGCACTGCTGAGGTGTTATTGAAGACCAGGACGTTTCCATAGCCGCCTTCAGCTCTTCTGCATTGTTCGGTCTCATGTCTCTCATCTTTCTCTTGGCAATGCCCCTATGGATTCTCTATGGGGTTCCGGTCAGGAGAGTTTGCTGGGCAATCAAGCACTGTAATCCCATGGTCAGTGAACCAGGTTTTGGTATTTTTGGCAGTGTGGGCAGGTGCCAAGTCCTTCTGGAAAATGAAGTCACCATCTCCATAAAGCTCGTCTGCGGAAGGAAGCATGAAGTGCTCCACAATCTCCTGGTAGACGGCCGCGTTGACTCTGGACTTACAGGATAACTGTTTTTTTTTTTTTTTTTTTTTTTTTTGATAGAGTAGGGCAAGTGATAGGTAACAATTTTGCACTAGACTTTATTTAGCCAAAACGTTTATTTTTGGTAGACTGGGGCTGAAATGGCCCTTAGCAGCACTCTTCAAAAGAGCGTTGCTAAGGGCCATCCTTCTCCGATTAGAAAAGACGGGCTGTGCAGCCAGACGCTATGCATCTGCCTCCCGTGCTTCCCTGGGAGACAGAAGGCTGGGCACAGGAGTCTTAGGAGTTAAAATTACATTTATATTCCCCCTTTCTATGCAATCTAATGCTCCGTTACATTCACTGACCTGCGATCCCAGTGATGATAATTCATAAATCAGCCGCTGGAAGTAGAAGCACTGTGCGCAGTGAGCCGGCGGCTGATTCATGAACGTCCCCAACACTTTTGAATGTCCTTTTCCTGACAATCCTCTCCAGGCTGCGGTCATCCCTGCTGCTTGTGCACCTTTTCCTTCCACATAACTTTCATTTAATGTGCTTTGATATAGCACTTTGGGAACATCCAACTTCTTTTGCAATTTTTTTTGGCTTTCCCTCCTTATGGAGGGTGTCCATGATGGTTTTCTGCACAACTGTCAGGTCTGCGGTCTTTCCCATGATTGTGATCCTACTGAACCAGACTGAGCGACCATTTAAAGGCTCGGGAACCCTTTGCAGGTGTTATGGATTAATTAGCTGACTAGGGTTGTTGCAGGTATCGAAATATCAATACCCAATCGATACTTTTGTCCTGGTATCGATACGATACCAGGATTTGACATTTAGCAGCCTAGCATCAGAGAACATGGAGCGCGCTGCTGTCAGCGCGCACGTGTTCTCCTCAGCAGCACAGGGGAGAAGGAGTCGCTTTCTCCCTCCCCCTGTGCCGCTGCTGCCAATAAGAAGAGGGAGGGGCGGGCGCACTGCGCCACCAATGAGGTAACGTTTAATACAAATACAGGTGCCGGCAGCAGAATCACATAGCCGCAATCAGCGGCAGTTAACCCCTCAGGTGAGACACGTAAGGGGTTAACTGCCGCTGATCGCAGCTCTAAGCTATGTGATTCTGCTGCCGGCACCTGCCTCCTGTATTAAAGGTTAATTATCATTGGTGGTGCAGTGTTAAAACCATTGGTGGCAGTGGCCACAGGGTCCTCTCCCTCCCTCCTCATCGGTGGCAGTGGCAGCTTCTGATCGGAGCCTCAGCAGTGTAATCCTGGGGCTCCGATCGGTTACCATGGCAGCCAGAACGCTACTGAAGCCCTGGCTGCCATGGTAAGCTTCCTCCTGCTGTGTGTACTATGCACAGGGCAGCAGGGAGAGTGTAAAGTACTATTCACCCTGATAGAGCTCTATTAGGGTGAATAGGACAAGGGATGAAAAGATCCCAGGTTCTAGCCCCTAGAGTAGCCTTAGTTATTAAATAAAAAGTAAAAAAAAAAAGGATAAATCGCCCCTTTCCCAATCTTGTGCATATATATATATATATATATAATATGAAAAAACGGACAGCACTCCAGGTAAAAGCTAATGGTGTTTATTCACCCATGTGGATGGCAACGTTTCAGCTCATACAAGAGCCTTTGTCAAGCTTGACAAAGGCTCTTGTATGAGCTAAAACGTTGCCATCCACATGGGTGAATAAACCCCATAAGCTTTTACCTGGAGTGCTGTCCGTTTTTTCATCTTCCATTGACGGGGTAAGCTGCTACATCCCTGGACAATAGCACCCTTTTTGTGTTATTCTTCCGGTGCCGCCATTATTTTCTTTTTTTATATATATATATATATATATATATATATATATATAATCATAAATAAAGATATCACATATCGCCACGTCCGAAAAGTCCAAACTATTAAAATATAAAAAAATAATTCCTATGCGGTGAACGCCGGAACAGAAAAAAAAGAAAAAATTTAAACTGCGCGATTCACCATTTTTTTTTTATTTATTTTTTTATTTTTTTTACATGTAATGAGTCCATCTCATATGTTAGTTTCACCTTTTAACCTCTTAAGGACATAGGGCGTACAGGTACGCCCTTGTGCCCTGGTACTTAAGGACACAGGGCGTACATGTACGCCCTGTGTATTTTCGATCACTGCCGTGCGGCTGGCAGTGATCGGAACCCGGTGCCTGCTCAAATCATTGAGCAGGCACCTAGGCTAAATGCGCGGGGGGGTCCCGTGACCCCCCCATGTCGGCGATCGCGGCAAACCGCAGGTCAATTCAGACCTGCGGTTTGCTGCGATTTCTGAAGTTTCTGGTCCCCGCAGTCCCTGACCGCGGGGATCAGAAACTTTATATGCCAAAAAAAAAGTTTTATTTACCCCCCCCCTGCACCCCCGAATGATTTTTATGGTGGCGGGAGGTGCAGGGGGAGGGTTGCGGGCGGTGGGGGCGGTGCGGGATGCGGGCGGTGCGGCAGGCGGGATCGCGATCCCCCGCCCGCCTCCCCTTGTATAATCGTTGGTGTCTAGTGGGGATACCAGGGTGCCAGCACATTGCTGGCACCCTGGTATAAACGGCTGACATCTGCGATGCGATGTCAGCCGTTTAACCCTTTCCATACAGCGGTCCGTACGGACCGCTGTATGGAAAAGGTTAACAGTGCAGGGAGCTCCCTCCCTCTCCCATCGGGGGGCTGCTGTGCCTTTGCAGCCCCCCGATGGGGAGGGAGAGAGCCCCCCGAGAGATCCCCTCCTTACCCTTCCCCGTCTGCGAAGTTCTGAGCAGTACTGAGCAGACGGGGAAGGTTCCCATGGCAACAGGACGCCTCTCAGGCGTCCTGCTGTCCATGGTGCTGAACAGATCTGTGCTGAAAGGCATAGATCTGTTCAGTGTAAGTAAAATACAGTACAGAACAATATATATTGTACTGTACTTTGTTATACAGACATCAGACCCACTGGATCTTCAAGAACCAAGTGGGTCTGGGTCAAAAAAAAGTAAAAATCAAAAAACACATTTATCACTGATAAAAAATGAAAAAAATAAAATTCCCTACACATGTTTGGTATCGCCGCGTCCGTAACGACCTGATCTATAAAACGGTCATGTTACTTTACCCGAACGGTGAACACCATAAAAATAAAAAATAAAAAACTTTGACGAAATTGAAATTTTGCCCACCTTACTTCCCAAAAAAGGTAATAAAAGTGATCAAAAAAGTCGCATGTACGCCAAAATTGTAACAATCAAACCGTCATCTCATCCCGCAAAAATCATACCCTACCCAAGATAATCGCCCAAAAACTGAAAAAACTATGGCTCTTAGACTATGGAAACACTAAAACATGATTTTTTTTTGTTTCAAAAATGAAATCATTGTGTAAAACTTACATAAATAAAAAAAAAGTATACATATTAGGTATCGCCGCGTCCGTATCGCCCGGCTCTATAAAAATATCACATGATCTAACCCCTCAGATGACCACCGTAAAAAAATAAAAATAAAAACGGTGTAAAAAAAGCCATTTTTTGTCATCTTACGTCACAAAAAGTGTAATAGCAAGCAATCAAAAAGTCATATGCACCCCAAAATAGATGCCAATCAAACCGTCATCTCATCCCGCAAAAAATGAGACCCTACTTAAGATAATCGCCCAAAAACTGAAAAAACTATGGCTCTTAGACTATGGAGACACTAAAACATTTTTTTGGTTTTAAAAATGAAATCATTGTGTAAAACTTACATAAATAAAAAAAATTGTATACATATTAGGTATCTCCGCGTCCGTGACAACCTGCTCTATAAAATTACCACATGATCTAACCTGTCAGATGAATGTTGTAAATAACAAAAAAAAAAACGGTGCCAAAAAAGCTATTTCTTGTTACCTTGCCGCACAAAAAGTGTAATATAGAGCAACCAAAAATCATATGTACCCTAAACTAGTACCAACAAAACTGCCACCCTATCCCGTAGTTTCTAAAATGGGGTCACTTTTTTGGAGTTTCTACTCTAGGGGTGCATCAGGGGGGCTTCAAATGGGACATGGTGTCAAAAAAAACCAGTCCAGCAAAATATGCCTTCCAAAAACCATATGGTGTTCCTTTCCTTCTGCGCCCTGCCGTGTGCCCGTACAGCTGTTTACGACCACATATGGGGTGTTTCTGTAAACTACAGAATTAGGGCCATAAATAATGAGTTTTGTTTGGCTGTTAACCCTTGCTTTGTAACTGGAAAAAAAATATTAAAATGGAAAATCTGCCAAAAAAGTGAAATTTTGAAATTGTATCTCTATTTTCCATTAAATCTTGTGCAACACCTAAAGGGTTAACAAAGTTTGTAAAATCAGTTTTGAATACCTTGAGGGGTGTAGTTTCTTAGATGGGGTCACTTTTATGGAGTTTATAATCTAGGGGTGCATCAGGGGGGCTTCAAATGGGACATGGTGCCAAAAAAACAGTCCAGCAAAATCAGCCCTCCAAAAACCAAACGGCGCACCTTTCACTCTACGCCCCGCTGTGTGCCCGTACAGTAGTTTACGGCCACATATGGGGTGTTTCTGTAAACAGCAGAGTCAGGGCAATAAAGATACAGTCTTGTTTGGCTGTTAACCCTTGCTTTGTTAGTGGAAAAAATGGGTTAAAATGGAAAATTAGCCAAAAAAATGAAATTCTCAAATTTCATCGCCATTTGCCAATAACTCTTGTGCAACACCTAAAGGGTTAACGACGTATGTAAAATCAGTTTTGAATACCTTGAGGGGTGTAGTTTCTTAGATGGGGTCACTTTTAGGGAGTTTCTCCTCTAGGGGTGCATCAGGGGGCTTCAAATGGGACATGGTGTAAATAAACCAGTCCATAAAAATCAGCCTTCCAAAAACCAAACGGCGCACCTTTCACTCTACGCCCCGCTGTGTGGCCGTACAGTAGTTTACGGCCACATATTGGGTGTTTCTGTAAATGGCAGAGTCAGGGCAATAAAGATACAGTCTTGTTTGGCTGTTAACCCTTGGTTTGTTAGTGGAAAAAATGGGTTAAAATGAAAAATTAGACAAAAAAATGAAATTCTCAAATTTCCTCCCTATTTGCCAATAACTCTTGTGCAACACCTAAAGGGTTAACAACGTATGCAAAATCAGTTTTGAATACCTTGAGGGGTGTAGTTTCTTAGATGGGGTCATTTTTGGGTGGTTTCTATAATGTAAGCCTCGCAAAGTGACTTGAGACCTGAACTGGTCCCTAGAAATTGAGTTTTTGTAAATTTCGGAAAAATTTCAAGATTTGCTTCTAAACTTCTAAGCCTTATAACATCCCCAAAAAATAAAATATCATTCCCAAAACAATTCAAACATGAAGTAGACATATGGGGAATGTAAAGTCATCACAATTTTTGGGGGTATTACTATGTATTACAGAAGTAGAGAAACTGAAACTTTGAAATTTGCAAATTTTTTTCAAATTTTTGTTAAATTAGGTATTTTTTGGTGCAAAAAAAATTTTTTTTTTGACTCCATTTTACCAGTGTCATGAAGTACAATATGTGACGAAAAAACAATCTCAGAACGGCCTGGATAAGTCAAACCGTTTTAAAGTTATCAGCACTTAAAGGGACTCTGGTCAGATTTTCAAAAAATGGCCTGGTCCTAAGGTGTAAAAAGGCTGTGTCCTTAAGGGGTTAAAGAGGACCTTTCACCGATTTTGACCCTATGAACTAACTATACAGACATGTGGAGCGGCGCCCGGGGATCTCACTTGCCTTACTATTATCCCCAGGCGCCGCTCCGTTCTGCCGCTATGCCCTCCGGTATCTCCGCTCACTAAGTTATAGTAGGCGGAGATACCAGTCCCTAAGTTATGGTAGGCGGAGTCTGCCCTAGCGCTGGCCAATCGCAGCGCAGAGCTCACAGCCTGGGAGGTTATTTTCTCCCAGGCTGTGAGCTCTGCAATGCGATTGGCCAGCGTTAGGGCAGACTCCGCCTACCATAACTTAGGGAACGGAGATACCGGAGGACATAGCAGGAGAACGGAGCGGCGCCCGGGGATAATAGTAAGTGCAGAGAGATCCCCGGGCGCCGCTCCACATGTCTGTATAGTTAGTTCATAGGGTCAAAATCGGTGAAAGGTCCTCTTTAAGTTGCATTACTGAAATAAATGAACTTTTGCACAATATTCAAATTTTTCGAGTTTCACCTGTATATTTTTAGGAACCTTCTAAAAAAAAAGTAATTGTCCAAAGCAAAAAACCTCTTAAAAGGGAAATCTGACTTGTTTAAAAATCTTCCTAGTGCCCCTTTGGCCTCATGCACATGGCCGTTCCGTGCATTGGCTGACGGATCCAGATTTATTCAACTTGAATGGGTCTGTGGTCTGTCCGCACCGCAAAAAAAGTAGTGAATGCACTTTTTTTGTGGTGTGCAGGCACGGACAGAAACCCCACGGAAGCACTCTGTTCCGTCATTTGCACTGACCTTCTGGATTGCGGACCCATTCAAGTGCATGGGTCTGCATCCATGATGCAGGGTGCACACGGGCGATGCCCATGTATTGCGGACCTTCTGTTTCTAAAATAACAAAAGATCAGATATCTCTTACCCTTCCCCCCCTCACTGTTTCTAGCAGTGCCACTCTGGTTTGGAGGTAAGGACTGCATAGAAGTGCTGGAAACTAGGGGTTAGGTGGTATCTATTTTGAATTTTTTTATTTTTTTGTAATAGTCATAGATTTTCAAATAAGTCAGACTGCCCCTTTAAAAGGGTTGTCTGTCTGCTGAAAATTATTATATATTTTATTTTTAAGTTTTTTAAAATGGAATCAGATCCATATAAATGAAGTAATACTGTTCACCTACCACTCCTGTTTCGATACTTCCTGGTCCCCTGCTGGTCTCTTCTTCCTGTTCCCTTTGCAGCATGCAGGAAATAACCAGTTAGCCAATTACTGGCTGGTCTGTGTCCCGGCACTCCCACCAATCAGCTGTTTCAGGTAGATGTGACACTTACCGGAGCTCTGTTTTGTGCAGCTTACCAAGCACAGCGCAGTACATCGTATAGCGGCAGTGCTTGGTGTTGCAGGTCAGCCCCCTTCACTTTAATGGGCCTGAGCTGCAACTAGGACACATGACTGTTGTACAGTGATGGTGGCCTGGGAAGAGAACTGCACTCATGGAGTTCCCGGCCTCTTCTAACAGCTGATCGGTGGGGGTCCCGGGAGTCGAACTACCACCAATTTGATATTGATGAATTGGGTCCGGATTGCTGTATTTGAACCCAAATCTTATAAAAACTACGTTAAGAATATCCGTTCCATCCTGTTGTAAAATGTATTTCCTCTTTCCGAAGTTTCAGTTAGGCTACTTTCACACTAGCGTTTTTACTGGATCCAGCAGGGTTCCGCAAAAAAGCTTCCATTACTGATGATACAACCATCTGCATCAGTTATGAACGGATTCGGTTGTATTATCTTTAACATAGCCAAGACGGATCTGTCAAGAACTCCATTGAAAGTCAATGGAGGACGGATCCGTTTTCTATTGTGGCAGAGAAAATGGATCCGTCCCCATTGACTTGCATTCGGGGGTCATGCCGGATCCGTCTTGCTCCGCATCCCAGGACGAAAAGCAAACTACAACATGTTGCGGTTTGCTCTCCCCGTATGGGAATGCAACTAAATGAAATGGGAAGCATTTTGGAGCATTCTATTCAGTTCAGTTTTGACCCCATTGACAATGAATGGGGACAAAACTAACGTTTTTTTTTTTTTCCGGTATTGAGAACCTATAACTGATCTCAATACCGGAAAACTAAAACGCTAGTGTGAAAGTAGCCTAAATATTGCAAGACTGGCTTCTTCTATCATGTGTCACTTTGTTTATTTGCATAAATTACGGTATCAAAATATGAAGCTGAACTTGGCTTTGTTAATGAGGCACGAAGATGAGTTCGGCTTCATATTTTGATACAGTAATTTATGCAAATAAACAAAGTGACACGTGATAGAGGCGAGAAGAAGTAAGTTCCACGATATTTGCTAAAACTTCTGAAAGATTTTACAGTAGGATGGAGCCCGTATTCTTAAAGTTTTTTAAAAGAATCTGGTTTGGATACAGCAATCTGAACCCGATTCCCTGAAACCTATTGATAACCAATCCTGAGGATATCTCGTATTCTGATTAACGTACTTGATGGTTTTTGCAATTCTTTTAATTTCAGAGGACGGCAACATCAAGATCGCATTAAGTACCTGACTGGAGAGGTTGTGCCCAGGTAAATGACATTAATGATGTTACTGTTTTTTGTAGAAGTAATGTCAGTGGTTGTCCAAGATAATCAAAAACCTTGGACAACTGCTACAATTTCTTTAAAATTAAAAACCTTTATATACTCACCTGTTGCTCAGTTGCTTGGCAAGTTTAGTCTGGCATTCTGCTGTGGGATTGTTCATCCAAACGATCCCATAAGGGCTCTTTCACACGAGCGGATCCTGTGCGTGGAATCCGCTGCGTGAAAGAGTGCCAAGCCCCGTTCCGGACAGCAGAGACACAGAGCATTAACATGACTGATAATGCTCCGTGCCTCTGTGATCTTTTTACTACAAAATCGCAGTGACATCAAGAGCATTATCAATCATGTTAATGCTCGTGTCTCTGTCCAGAACGGGGCTTGGCTCTCTTTCACGCAGCAGATTACCCTCACAGCATCTGCTCGTGTGAAAGAGCCCTAATGCTTTCTCGTGTTTTTGCTAGAGTCTACTGCCAGGGGAGCAGATCGTATTCATATACGTACGGTATTTACATGCAGCAATCGCTCGTCTCCATTCAGATTCATTGTTTCTGGGCAGCAGATTGCTGTTTACATAGGACGATCAGCGGGTCAGAAACAATGAGTTTGAGTGCTGCCTCAATGATTGTTTCACCCATTGAATATGTGTTGGCTCATTCAGTGGGTGATTGGTGGCATATTTACATGGGGCCATTATCGGGGATGAACACTCGTACAACCGTTCATTCCCGATTTAATCTGCCCATTTAAAACTGCCTTAAAGCCAACACTGGTATTTCCCTGTGCTTGAGCGTTGCATCGTAACAGCCCTGATAAGTTCTGCTGTACTTCTCAGCATTATGTGCCGAGAACAGCTGTCACGGATGGTGTACAGGAAACAAGACAATACCATATAAACAATGTCTCTCTGGATCCACAACTAAGGAACAAAGGGAGACCCCTGCAATAGACCTGCCGCTCTCCCTCACTGCTCAGCCTATGCGAACACCCCAAAGGTGGATGGCCGCATATCCACGTTCCTCGGCTATCTATTACCTGAAGACCCTACAATAGTGAAGGGACACGACCACCGGCTCCCTACACTGACACGGAGGGAGTCAGGGTCACCTGGATCCAGAAAAGACAAAATCATAAATACATAAACAGCACTTATCTTGCAAACGAATGACGACTGGGAACAGGGAACTGGGAACAGCATGCACACACACTCCAGGAAGTTGTATCAGCCGCACACTACTGCATTATGGGGAGGAACTTAAAGGGTAGCGATCAGTCTAACTGCATGACAGCTGAGATAGACTAACGAGATGAGAAACTAAACCAAAACAAAGAAATTCAAGGAGGAGGATCTGAGAAGCTCCTGTGAGCGCTTCTCAGCTGTCTGGCTGTGACAACAGCTTCTCCTCCATTGCAGAAGAGATGGGGATAACTGGGCATGATGCTAAATAGGACCGCTACTGAACTACTGCCCAGAAGCAGTCCGATTTACTTAGATTGAGCTGCAGAAAGTTGCCAAGAACCTCTTTTACTGTTCTGCAATTGTGTGCACCTCAGAACCGAACCAAACTCTGAATCAAGGCAGGAGCAGGGTCAGGGCCAGGGACCTGAGCAAAGGATCTCTAGAATGGTGAAAAAGAGATGTTTACATATTCATCATTGTACAATGAGTTGTGAATGTACCTATTTTGTTTCTGACCTTTTAACCTTTTGAAGAAAATCTCACCAGTTTCTTGTTGCATCATAAACTGTTGGCATCAAAAAAAGTCATTTTCTTTAATTGACCCAGCCATTTTGCTAAAATCTTGTACTGAACATGGCGGTGAGTCCTGATATTCATGAGGTCCCTGCTCTCGCCTCCCCTGGACGCCGCTTGCAGTAGGAAAAGAATGTCATCCGGAATGGGAGGCAAATAAAGCCGGAGCTCATGTATATGAGGACTCGCCGCCCCTACACTGGAGCTGTTCAGTATAGATTTTAGCAGGGCTGGATTAAGTTAAAGAAAATGACCCAGCATTTTGCTAAGGGGATCTAATTTTTTTCTGACCATAGTTAGGACTCCATAAAACTAGTCACAGACTCCCTGTGAATGTTTCTCTATGTTTTATGATGGCGTTTGTCTAGTTATCACAATAACATTATTTCCTCTGCTAAATCAGCCTCGAGATGGATTTGTCAAATGCTTTAAATGAGAAGCAGGATCTACAGAAACAGCTGGAGATGCTAGCAAAAGAACATATGTCCCAAATTGCATATTTCACAGAGAGCCTTGAGGTACTGTAACATAGTGCTATTTGCAATATAACACATTTTTGAACGGCTGTCCGAATATTTCAAAGTAGTCCACACACTGCAGAAATTGTCATAAAATAACATCTACTCCTCTCTTTTACCCCCTGTCACTCTGATCCTCTCCACTGGGCTTTCTTTGGCTGCTGTGATGATGTTCCCATATATTCCACATGGTTTCTGGTTTCATATACCATATACTGCTGAAGTCAGTGACTGGCTGCAGCAGTATCTGAGGTATAATGTCATGTCACCACTGCATCCATGCAGCTGACATACTGGCTGCAGTGGCAGGGAACCTCTCTGCAGTGGACAGCCCCTTTTAACTTTTTCTAGTTCATTTATTGCTGCTTAAAAACATTGTCCTATATTACCAGCTGTCACAGATAACTCATGCACTGAAACAGGGGTCAGCAACCTCAAGCTGCTGTGAAACTACAAGGTATGACCCCCTTCCTTATTTCTGCCATGCTGTATGCTAATAGTGTGTGGTTTGCCACAGGGTGGCAACCTCAACTCTCCTGCAGAGCTGGCATCATCTGCACCTCTTTGACTCTGCCCAATCATCATAGAACAACCTACTATTAACATCTAGCTCAGCAGAGATCACTGGGGCCATATCTGGAATGGTATGTCACAACAACATGAAAAAATGGAATACTCCTGGGATTTATAGAAGGTCTGTGTATACAGGACGCGGCTGTCTTGACTAGCTCTCATGTATCGGCACATCTTCTTTTCTGGATTGTTTTACGGTTCATGAGAGATCTCTTTGCACTAGTTATTTATGCTGAGGCGTGCATGATTCCTCTCCCCACAGAGTTTTCTGTGTGCGCTCTGCTTTTTTTTCTACACTTGTAAACTTTGATACCCACTTTGCAAACTGCCCCTCCCTATGTATAGCCTGTGTAAGCTGTCCTGCTCCAGCCTCTGATCTGCCATGTACAACGTTCTCCCTTTTCCTGCTTCCATATCAAACACCGAGAGTAGGGAGGGAAAGAGCAGAGAGAGACCTTTCAGGAGCAGTGCTCTGATTGATGGATTCTAGGTGAAGGACATGCACAAACTGTAGTAGGACATTTTTAATTAAGACCTATTTAGAAAAGTGAGTAAAAAGATTGGATTGTTTCCTATACTGATGACCTATCCTCTGGATCAGTCATCAATATTAGATTGGTGGAGGTCTGATTGCCAACACCCCCGCCGATCAGCTGTTACACTTCTCATCGACGTAAATGGGACGGAGGAGCTGCAATTACACCTGATCACTGCTGCAATGTCGACAGTGAGCAGGTAAACGGTGAAGAGAATGCAGAGCTTGCATGAGCACTACGTTCTCTTCAAACATCTGATCGGCGGGGGTGCTGGGAATCAGACCCCTGCTGATTTTTGATATTGATGACCTATCCAGAGCTTAGGCCATCCAATATAGGAAAACGGCCAACCCCTTTAATTTTGCATTTAGAAAGCCTTTAGAATCAAGTTTTACTTGCTTTTCTTTGACAGTCCAACTATCCAGAACATTCGACATTCAAATTCCCAGCAGGTCCTCCTATTGCCAGTTAGAGAAATCTTTTCTATTCATCATATGGAATGTAGATTTCTGTATTGACTTGTATCTATACAGCATGTGTATGTATCTGCAGTATATACAATTAGTATAAATGTATGTGTATATGTTTGTATAGACGTGTGTTTTTTTTTTTTTTTCAAGTTTCTTGAACAGGAGAACGGTGTGTATCGGGAGCAGGTGTCAGAGACTGAATCCCAGCTCAAAATTCATCTTCGCACAGTGCTGGACAGGAACCTTCAGTGTGAGAATCTAAAGGATACCGTCAAAGAATTGCAGTAAGTGTACTGATGTTCAAGAAAATAATATATATTTTTAACTTAACCCCCTCAGGACTTTGCAATTTTCTTGCTTTACATTTTTTACTCCCTGCCTTCCTAGAGCCATAACTTTTTTATTTTATTTATTTTTTATTCCCATTTACATAGCTGTATGAGGGCTTGTATTTTTGCAGGAAAAGTTGCACTTTCTAATGGCATCATTAAATATTGCATTAAAAAAAATCCAAATGGGTTGATGTTGGAAAAATATGCAGTTCTGCAAAAGTTTTATTGGTTTTGTTTTTATGGAGTTCCCTGTGCGGTAGGGCTTCACGATATGGGAATTTTGTGCTATTGCGATTAGGGCCCTAAAAATTGCGATAACGATGTGCGATGCGATATTTTAAGGGAATTGTGCTAGGGGTCTGTTTGCTTGGATTTTCCCTTATGAGCCGCTGACGCGGCTGGGTATGACATAGTTATAGGGGATCTGTGGATGACGCTGTGTTGTGGGGGATCTGTGGATGACTCTGTGTTGTGGGGGATGTGTGCTATGACACATAGGGCCATGGGGGGGCAGCATAAGACATATAGCATCTTATGCTGGTCCCCCTCATGGCCCTATGTGTCCCCTCATGTGTCCTAAACTGCACACATAACTGCCTTTGTGTGTAAAGTATTTTACTAGTGTGTGAAACAATCTCTCCTATTGATGACAGGTCCAGCCTCTGTACTCACTGTCACGATGAATGCACTGCAGCGACGAGCGGCAGCGAGCTGGCCGGCGCGTGACTGACGTCACTTAGTAACGCTCCTCTCACTTCAGGAAGCAGGAACGTTACTAAGTGACGTCAGTCACGCGCCGGCCGGCCACCTCGCTGCCGCTCGTCGCTGCAGTGCATTCATCGTGACAGTGAGTACAGAGGCTGGACCTGTTATCAATAGGAGAGAGATCGTTTCACACACTAGTAAAATACTTTACACACAAAGCCAGTTATGTGCGCGGGGCCCCTTCATATATAATCGCGGCATTTTCGGGTCGGCCAAATCGCCATATCGCATTTGCCAATTATCGCGATTCGATTATTTTTTTGATTTATCGTGCAGCCCTACTGTGCTGTAAAACAGACCAGTTACCTTCATTCTCTGAGTACAATTACAAAGAACACATTTTATATAGTTTTTCTTGTGTTTTAATACTGAAAAAAAGGAAAAAAAAATATTTTTTCTTTTGCATCAACATATATTCTGACCCCAATATCTTTTTTTTTTATAGTTATCTCTACAGTGCTGTGTGAGGGCTCATCTGTAGTTTTTATTGATACTATTTTGGAGTGTGTGACTTTTTGATCACTTTTTGGGGGGATGGAGAAAATGGCAAAAGGCCATTTTGATTTTTCTTTTCCCTTTGCACATTTCACCGTAAGGGATACCGTATTTTTTGCTTTATAAGATGCACTTTTCACCCCAAAAAGTGGGGGGGAAATGCCAGTGCGTCTTATGAAGCGAATGCTGCTATTTTTACTTTGCTGACACTGATACATTGCCGGCCGCTATGCTGCACAGCGTGTCCTGCGATGTATCAGCGAGGAGGGGCTGGAGGCCGGAAACTTGCAGCGGGACCCGGTGTAGTCACTATACTCTATTACATTGGGCCCTGCACAGCAATCTTTATACAGTATGTAAAGTGTAGTCATGTAATCCTAATGAAATCCTCTGCAGTAGTACTTACTATCAAACTACTGTAGCAGGCAGGCCGGCCGGCCGCCAGCGTAACGTCGCGAGCCTGCTCCTCCTGCTTCATTAATAAAGTGGGAGGAGCAGGCGCGTGGCGGAGTGAGTGACGTTACGCTGCCTGCTGGCCTGCTACGGTAGTTTGATAGTAAGTACTACTGGAGAGGATTGTGCTACTTTAATTAGGATTACATGAATACACTTTACATATGAAGATTGCTGTGCGAGGCCCCGTGTATTGGGGTCACTATTTACACAGGGACACTTATGGGGGGGATCTGTGGATGACACATATATAGAATAAGATGCTATATATGTGTCATCTACAGCTCTCCCCCCCCCCCCCCTAACAGTGTCGTCCACAGATGCCCTCCCCCCTAACAGTGTCTTCCACAGATGGTTTGGGTTAGGTGTTGTGTAGATTTTATTATTTTCCTTTATAACATGGTTATAAGGGAAAATAATAGCATTCGTAATACAGAATGCATAGTACAATAGGGCTGGAGGGGTTATAAAATAAAATATTTAACTCCCCTTAATCCACTTGATCGCGCAGCCCGGCTTCTCTTCTGTCTTCTTCTTTGAGGAATAGGACCTTTGATGTCACTGCACTCATCACATGGTCCATTACATGATCTTTTACCATGGTGATGGATCATGTGACGGACCATGTGATGAGAGAAGTGACGTCATCAAAGGTCCTTTTCCTGTGCACAGCAAAGAAGAAGACAGAAGAGAAGCCGGGCTGCGCGATCAAGTGGATTAAGGTGAGATAAATATTTTATTTTATTTTTTAACCCCCTCCAGCCCTATTGTGCTATGCATTCTGTATTAAGAATGCTATTATTTTCCCTTATAACCATGTTATAAGGGAAAATAATAATGATCGGGTCCCCAACCCGGTCGTCTCCTAGCAACCATGCGTGAAAATCGCACCGCATCCGCACTTGCTTGCGGATGCTTGCGATTTTCACGCAGCCCCATTCACTTCTATGGGGCCTGCGTTGCTGGAAAAAAGCAGAATATAGAACATGCTGCGATTTTCACGCAACGCACAAGTGATGCGTGAAAATCACCGCTAGTGTGCACAGCCCCATAGAAATGAATGGGTCCGGATTCAGTGCGGGTGCAATGCGTTCATGTCACGCATTGCACCCGTGCGGAAAACTCCTCTACATAATAAATGCTATTTGCTGAAGTGAAACAACCCCTTTAAGTCCCCCTAGGGACTTACTATTGCAACTTATGGGAGTTTCATGGTGTTCCTAGGAACATCGCTGTGGTGAGCCTGGTAGCTGCGACAAAGCTACCACAGAGAGCAAATGGTTTATTGCTGCACAGGGGAGCTGCTCGGGTCCCAGTAGTACAGCGCCTCCTGGGAAAGTCACCTCAAATGCAATTGACCATTACATCTGCATGGTTGAATATTAGCGATCGGCATTATTGGCAATCACAGACATTAGCCCCGGTTGTCAGCCGTGTCAAATGGCAGAAACCAAAAAGCTATTGATTGGGGTGCCATTTTTAAAGACTGTAAGGGGTTTAAGTACTTTTATTAACATGTGACTCTAACTGCTGCATAAGTAAAGGGTACATTACCTTCACTGAGGGCAGCATAAGGTAGTGACAGAAATGCTGATCTCAGCGGTGTGTCACTCATCAGCTAAAAGTAAGTGGTTGCCGAGAACCAGCATCATAATCATTGCAGCCCAGGCCTTGAGAAGAGTCAGATCCACCTGAGAAGAGTCCTGGTTATTCCTAATCATCTGCTCTCCTCGACCATCTGCTGATGATTGGAAGTTCTCTCCTAGAGACAAAGGGAGAAGACTGTCGGTCATCAGCAGGTGGCAGGGGAGCAGGGATTCATGAATGACTCTTCTCAGGTGGTCGTGACTCTTTTCCAGGCCCAGTCTGCAATGATTGTGATGTTGGTTCTCTGCAACCACTTACTTTTAACTTTTATAAATGACAGATTGCTGAAATCAACTCACCGGTCTCTACGTTATGCTGCCTTTAGTATGGGCAACATAAAGGTGATGACAGGTTCACTTTAAAGCTAAAACTACTTTAGTCCCTTCCTGTTGCCAGTCTATAGATCACAAATGGTACAAAACACCGTGATCATAGCGGGATCTGCTTCACATCGGAGAGGGGCGGACGCGGCAGTGAGATGATCCGTGTCCTCCAGCATTCCTTAGTATGTGGATAACTGCTAATAGGAATCTAATGGCCAGCAGCACCATGTGTGTGATCTGCATACAGAGGACTGCTTGGAGGACACACATCATGTCTTCCCTGCTCCCTTAAGCCCCTAAAGAAAACAATTTTTATTGTATGTTAAGCTGTGATTTACTTGCAGGAAGGAAGGAAGTGACTTAAAAGAGAAGCTGTCGCACACTCAGGCAGAAGCTCAGACCAGGATCCTGAAACTGAACAAAGAAATGTCAGACTCGTCCACAGAAGTATCCAAAATCAAGTCACGGATGTTAGAGCTGGTACAGGATTTGAGAGAAAATACAAAGGCTGAGGTACAGAATTCTTTATCAAGTTATGTAACGCAATAAAATAAAAAAAAATTAGAAATGACAAAAAATGATTAAAGGGGTCTCATTCCAGCAAATGTCATTTATTTTACACTGCTGGTTTCCAAGGGCTACCGCCGCGCAGATGCAAGGTAGCTGCGTGGGAGTTACTGCGCATGTGTGCCTATGCATCCATGGTCAGTTCTTTTTCCTATAATGTGCAAGCACGACCACCACTGCTCGGTCCCATGGTGGTCCTAACCCCTGGATACAATCAGTCTATAATGCGATGGAAAAATGAATCAAGCCAATCAAAGGAGACAATATGGACAATCCCAATACATCAATAAATGGCTTTCTCTACATTATAAATGACATTTGCTAAAGTGACACAACCCCTTTAACTTGGGGAGATTTCTGAAAACGATGATTTGTCATTGTGATTTATAACCATCGCATACAGGGGTTTTACAATTGTACAAGTTCATGTAAAACTGCTTTTAGTTCCTACAGGACTCGGACAAAATGAAAGCTGAGCTCTGATTGGTTACTATGGACAAATAAGACAGATTTACTATTGGGCAGTTTGATTTGGAGATACTGGAGGCGGGCTACTTTTTTGTGGACCACCCTGTAGAATAATAATAAAAATTTAGATATTTTTTTAATTGTAACATTTTCTGTGGTCTCTGTAATGTTATAGTCTGCATTTATAGCCTAAGTTTAATCCTTTTCTGTAGGCAATAGAGAGTTTACTTGGGTCACAAACACCCGGCCGAAACCTTGTACCATGTAAGGATGAAGAGCTGACTACTAGTGTCTATGCAGAAGGTGAGAATTGAAAACTGTTCTCCAGGACTTTTATATTGATGGCCTATACTTAGGATAGCTCATCAATACCAGGCAGGGGTACGGCTCATGGAAGCTGCTGAGCTGTTCTACACCTGAACTACCACGCATCATTCACTTCAATGGGGCTGAGCATGATACAAAGTACAGCTGCTAGACAATGTACGGCGATGTGCTTGGTGAGCAAGGAGAAGGCCGCAGCACTCATAGGAGCACTGGTGTCTTCTCAAACAGTGGGCGCTGGCATCCCTTGGTATAGGACCCCCACCGATCAGATACTGATAACCTATCCTCAGGATAGGTTATCAGTATCGAAATCACAGAAAACCCCTTTAATGCGGTTTTACACTGCACAATTGTTGGACCAATTATCATGAATAAACGTTATTATGAACACCTTCCTGATAATAGACCAGTGTAAATGTGCTGCTGATGAACGAGCAAAACACTCAGTCATCAGGTGAAATGATCTTTCATGCAGAACATTGTCGTCGTTAGTGGGGATCAGATCGGACTGTGTGAACAATGAATCTGTATGATATACAATGGAAGACATTGCTGCATGTAAATGCTGCTCGTTTCTCCACTGACGAGCAGGCAGTTATTGGGAAGGTCCCCTCCTAATTGCCTCGAGCATGTAAATGCCTTTACCCTTTAAAGAGGACCTTTCACCTTGAAAAACATTGTGAACTAAGTATGCTGCCATGGAGAGCGGCACCCGGGGATCTCACTGCACTTACTATTATCCCCGGGCGCCGCTCCGTTCTCCAGTTATCCCCTCCGGTATCTTCACTCACTAAGTTATAGTAGGCGGTGTCTGCCCTTGTCCTGTGGGCGTCTCCTTCTCCTAGGCTGCAGCGCTGGCCAATCGCAGCGCACAGCCTGGGAGGTTTTTTTCTCTCAGGCTGTGAGCTGTTCGCTGCGATTGGCCAGCGCTGCAGCCTAGGAGAAGGAGACGCCCACAGGACAAGGGCAGACACCACCTACTATAACTTAGTGAGTGAAGATACTGGAGGGGAGAACGGAGCGGCGCCCGGGGATAATAGTAAGTGCAGTGAGATCCCCGGGTGCCGCTCTCCATGGCAGCAGACCTAGTTCACAATGTTTTTCAAGGTGAAAGGTCCTCTTTAAACAGAGTCTGTCACCAACCTGACTGGTTTTAAACTGTTCGCATAGTTCAGAGGGACTCAAAGACATAACACAGATGTTACTTTTATTTTCACATCCTCCATATTGTCAAAAAAGTAGTTTTTATTATATTCTACTGAGCCATTGCAAGCGCCCAGGCCACCTATTTACGGTGGCCTAGTTTAAGCACTGTATGGGATGCGGTTCTCACATGTGTCCGTCTCCTGTTTTAAAGCCCTGGAGCACCAGAAGCATCAATCTTGGCTGTTTAAGGCTACTTTCACACTTGCGTGGGGATCTCCATACCAGAGAAAAATGCTTCAGTTTTGTCCACATTCATTGTAAAATGGGGACAAAACTGAACAGAACAGCATGTTCCAAAATGCATTGCGTTCCGTTTGGTTGGGTTCACATACCGGAGAGCTAACAGCAGCAAGTTGCAGTTTTCTGTCCGGCATGGGATGCAGAGCCAAACGGATCCGTCCCCATTGACTTCCATTGTGTATCATGCCAAATCCATTTTGCTCTGCATCCCACACCGGACGCAAAACTACACATCCCACATCGGACAGAAAACTGCAGGTTACTGCGGTTTGCTCTCCGGTATGGGAACGCAACAGAACACAATGTTTTCTCGGACACAAAAAACAAACAAAAAAAAACTGATCCGTCCCCCATTGACTTTCAATGGTTCATGCCGAATCCGTTCTTGCTATGTTGAAGATAATATAACTGGATCCATTCATAAAGTATGCAGCCAGATGTATTATCAGAAACTGAAGCGTTTTTGCTGATCCCTGCTGGATCAGGCAAAAACGCAAATGTGAAAGTAGCCTAACTCTTACATACAGCTTTTAATAGCATCTAAGTGGTTCAGAGGGAGCAAGCCGCCTCTGTCTCCCATAAGCACCCCACAATTGAGATTATGGGGTGCCGATGTCTTCGCATGGCAGCCTGGGGCCTGATAATATCCCTAGGCCTACCTGCTCTGTATTCCTAGCAGGCTGTGCCTCTTTGGTGCAGCCTACTGTTGACTTTCAGCTATCACTGACAGTATCATACATTGTACTGCATAAAGAGTACAAATGTATTACGGAAGTTGTCCCGCAAAACACAAGCCCCCAATCTACATAGAAAAATAAAAAGATTATACCCTTTTGGAAGATGACGATGAGAAAATATAAAAAAAAATTGCTTGGTCAACAAGGTCAACTGCAAGCTACTTTTCCCCTGCAATAATTATGACTTGGCTTCCAGGTCCACCAGAGGAAGATTTGGCTGATGCATTATGTCAGTTGGGAAGTGTTTTTGCAGATCTCATCACCACTTCATTGAATGCCATGGAGGAAAAACAGCAGATCATCCAAGACCTTCGAGTGGAAATGTGAGTTGGAGTGCAGACATTATTGCATAGTTACAGTTTAATGGATATGCAACGGGCGCCTCCTCCTAGGGCCCTCTATGGTGTAGGAATGGCAAGTGGTATAGTGCGGCCTATCTGTGTCTTTGTGTGTCACGGTGGTCCTACCTGGATACCGCTGGACCCCAGGCTTTGGCTCCAAAGCAATAAATAAAGGGGAATAATTGAGGGATTAAGGAAGAACTTGAGTCCAGACCTTGAGATGAAGTTCAATGGCAGCTTTACTTGGGTAAACGTTTTTCCAAAACAGATTTCAGGCTTTATCTTGGTTCTCTGCTGTCCGGACAAGCTTAAAGGGGTTCTGCAGTTATTTGAAACTGATGATCTATCATCTGGATAGATCATCAGTATTTGATTGGCGGGGGTCTGACACCCGGGACCCCCTGCCGATCAGTTGTTTGAGAAGGCAGCGGCGCTGGCAGTAGCGCTGCGGCCTTCTCGCTGTTTACCACAGGCCCAGTGACATCACGACTAGTATCACTGGCCTGGGCGGAGCTAAGCTCCATTCAAGTGAACAGAGCTTAGCCTCGCCAAGGCCAGTGATACTAGTTGTGACGTTACTGGGCCTGCAGTAAACAGTGATGGCCAGTTCGCCCGCGAACACATGCGAGCTGCCATCCTAACTGACAAGTCCGGCGATGCACAGGTAAGTCCTTACTTGTGCCTGTGCGCAAGCCAGTCTGAAATGAAATGCGGTCACCGGGAGCAGGCAGTTCCGAGAACAGCCCGATGAAGGCCCTCGGCGGCTGTTCTCTGAACTGCCTTTTTCCGGTGACCACATTTCATTTCAGACCGGCTCGCGCACAGGTAAGGACTTACCTGTGCATCACCGGACTTGTCAGTTAAGATGGTAGCTCGCATGTGTTCATGGGCGGACACGGCGAACTGGCCATCACTGGCGGTAAACAGCGAGAAGGCCGAGGACCTGGAACATAATGCATAGATGACTTTGTTAGACCCTTAAGGACAGTAGCAGGGTGTAGGAGTGGCAACACCACTTGGGGGTGTTACAGATATGTCCCAATCTGGGAGCCATTCCACAGTTTATTTACCAGTACAGTTTTGAGGATATTTGCACCAGACTGTGCAGTAATCTGATGTTGAGAAATCAAAGAGATGGATCTGACATGAGATAGTTGTCTGTACCCAGCACAATATTGTATTTAAAAAAAAAAGTTACTTGATTGTGCTTCAGTCCTGTATGCAAATTGTAAAATGATGTTTAAAGGTGGACATAACCCCTTACCGCCTTCATTTATTTTTATATATATATATATATATATATATATATCTCTCTCTGTCCCCAGATTAACATGTATGATTTGAAAATACGACTTATACCATCAAGTGGATATAGATCTTAACAAAAGAAAACTGGCTACAGCAGAAAAGGGGTTAAAAGAGTTTTCCAAGATTTTAAATACTGTTGAGTATCTGATCAGTGGGGTCCGATAGCTGTTTGAGAAGGCAGCGGTGCTCCTATGTGCGCCACTGCCTTCTATGTGCTCACCTTGCACAGCCCCATTCACTTCAATGGGGCTGAGCTGCACCTAGGCCATGTGACCAATAAACGTGTCGTCACTGACCTTAAAAAAGCTGTGAGAAGGCCGTGGAACTACTGCGAGCACTGCTGCCTTCTCAAACAGCTGATCAGCAGGGGTCCCTGGTGTCGGACCCCCCACTGATCAGATTCTTATTACCTATCCTGAGGATTGGTCATCAGTATAAAGGTCTCTGAAAACCCCTTTTAAAGATGCACACTTGGTCACTTTTATAAGGCTTGGTTTCCATGTTCAGTTTTTTTATGCAGTTTTTGAAGTTGCAGCTAGAATGGATCTCGACCTGAGTACACACATAAAGACAAAATTGAGTCTTCTTCTCTGTTCACTCTGGCTTTGGCTTCAAAAACTGCATAAAAAAGCCTGCACACAGAAATCCAGCCTAAAAGTGCAGCTTATTTTAAAAAAAAAAAAACTTTCACACACTTGTGGAAATGTCTCTGGAGGGTCTCGGATCTAGATATAAGATGGAGTAGTAATCACGGGGGGTGCTTCCTGTCCGTTACTGCATTGAATTACTCTACATTCAGCCTCTTCTTGTCCCAAAATCACTGACTGCAAAGAAAAATATGTTGTATTCAACTTTACGGCAAATTAATATAAGATGGACTTTGGAATGGCCTTAAAGAGGACCTTTCATGGGTCCAGACATTATGAAATAAGTAGCGGGTTATTTAGGGCATAGTGCAGGCATGTAAGCTCACTTACTAGCTTATCTGTCTGGCGCGCCGTTCCCCCACTGTGGCAACTTTTTTTTTTTTTTTGTTTTACTATTTTCTGCCTGGTATGCTAATGAATATCATCGGTACAAGGAGGAGCAGGAGACGGCCCCGTTTCTCAATGGGCGTCTCCTTCTCCTGGCTGTAGCGCGGTCCAATTACAGCGGAGAGAAGGTGAGCATTTTTTCTCCCTGGCTGTGATTGGACCGCTCTACAGCCAAAGAGAAGGAGACGCCCATTGTGAAACGGGGGCAGTCTCCTCCTCCCTGTACCGATGATATTCATTTCCATACCAGGCGGGAGAAGTAAAAGGGGGCACAGCGGGGGAACGGAGTGCTAGACAGATAAAGCTAGTAAGTGATCTTACATGCCTGCACTATATCCTACACACACCCCTACTTATTTCATCATGTCTGGACACATGAAAGATCCTCCTTTAAAGGGACTAAAATAGTTGTGGCGTTTGAATGCTACAAAAGGGGCTGTTGTTGAGCCCACCCATCTTGTTGACAAGAACATAAGCATGAAACTGGTATGGAACAGGAGAACCATTTAGTTTTGTAGCAAAAGGTCTCCTGCTACATATTATAGTTCCTGATTTAGAATTTTGAAATGGCATAAAGTTTTTGTGAACCATATAAATGGGATTTTCTCTAGAATACCCTGTCTCCTGTGAGGCCTCTATCCACCTTCTCGCTCAATGTTCTTCCTTTCTGCCATTCTGCAGAAATAATGATGCAGTTGAAATGTTATTTTTTCTTCTTCTCAGTGCATCTGTAAAGGAAGAACTTCAGAGTCAAAGATTGCGGCATACATCTGAAACTCGTGTCCTCCAGGAGGAGCTTGGCAGCCTGAAAAGGAGAAATTGTGTCTTAGATGAGAAGTTAAACAGCAAAGAAAAGGTGACCGTGCAAAACTTTAAATCTAATCAAAGGGAATGTGTGATCAGAAAATGACCTATTATTTAAATCCAGTTTTATGTCAAAACTTTTGGTGGTTTATATGATCTACATAAAAAACAAAACAAACAAAAAAACGTAATAATAAGCGTCAATTCCTAGTCTCTACAGATCACTTTTAATCATTACAGGCAGGATTATAATGACAGAGATCACCAATGTATTAGATAAGACAGGATCCACCATTCACAGTAGGTGATGGTCACATCTTATCTACTTCTTCCTCGAACAACGACCTCTGCACAGGCCACAGAGCATGCTCCCATAGAAGTAAAAGTGGTACCCTCCTATCTATAATGTCTATCGACCACTGTGGCTGCTCTAAATCTCAGGCAAGATGGCAGCCCCCATAATCATGTGCTGGAAATAGAATATTTTATCAAACAGATTAGAAAAAAAGAATGTGTTACGAAGCGGTTTAAACAGAGTTATCGGGGGGGCAGAGCTTTACTGCTCAGCAAGACGGACGTGTGTATGTGAGCTCCTCGCTGCACCACTCTGCAGATCGGTATATTTTGCGACTACACTAACCAAATAATGGTCAAAATAGGCAAAGACAGACCTAAAGATAAGACAGACCAAGTTAAACAAGATCCGGGGTCCCTTGGACATGGAGAAATATCTCCACAAGAAAACTACAGCAAACCAGCGGGGATCAAGTAAGATGGCGCCGGAGGGAACGAGAGGGAGCGGGAGATGAGTTCAGATGCCAAAGTAGAAGACACCTTTTGAAATTAGCTCTGCAACACCATCATGCAACTCCACTCAAATATCGCGTCAATTCCTGCAACAAGCTTTGCTGAAAGCACTAGCCCCGGTGCTACAAGATCTTGCTGAGATCAAAAGCGATCTAAAGCACATTAGACATCGAGTTGAGGTATTAGAAAACAACCAAGCGGCCATCATCTCCTATAACCGTGCCCTAGGAGACAATAACGTGGCTCAGATGGACTCGCTCATCACCTCCTTTGCCCTAATAGAGGACCAAGAGAACCGGAGCAGGCGCAAAAATATCAGGATTCGAGGCATCCCAGAAAGTGTGCTGCACGAGACTCTCCCCAGGGCCACAGATGCCATATTTACTACCCTTCTAGGAGGAGAAAGGGCTTCCGAGATCAAGATAGAGCGCATTCACAGATGCCCAAGAAGGGTGAACACCCGAGGGACGTGGTGTGTTGTCTCCTAAGTTATACAGCTACTGCTGCTCTACTCAAGAGCTGCCAGGGAAAGGTAAGAAATTCTCTTTGAAGGAGAGAGGATCCTCTTGTTTCAAGATTTGGTGCCATCAACGCTCAACAAAAGGAGGGCGCTGCGCCCGCTGACAGATCTTCTCAAGTCCAGCCAGATACCCTTCAAGTGGCTATTCCCTTTTGGACATGGGTTGCTAGATGGCCGCTAGCACATCCGCAATACCCAGTCCCCATAGCTCGGTGTGCTTTTATTGTGTCAAAAACTAATTTGATACATATGCAAATTAACCTGCGATGAGTCCTGTCCCTGACTCATCTCACATACAGGACTCATCTCAGGTTAATTTGCATATGTATCAAATCGGTTTTTGACACCATAAAAGCACACAGAGCTATGGGGACTGGGTATTGCAGATGTGCTAGTGGCCATCTAGCAGCCCATGTCCTCAGCTCTATACACAAAATCCAGGTGACAGGTTCCCTTTAAATGAGGCGGCTCTGTTCTATTCACTCGATTAGGAAGGCGTTTTCCTATTGAATGGAAAGGAGGAGCTGTAATAACAAATGTGGACAACCCCTTTAAGGGATTAGTTTGTATTCAAAAAGTATATACTTAAACATGCTTATACAGTTTTTGCATCCTTTGGCCATGAATTTGTATGTATTGAATACTTTAGTTGTATGACAGATGTGATGTGGCTAGAGACTTGATAAATGATGCACCTCGTTTGTCTGCAGTGTATCAGTGAGCTCCAGGAGGTTGTGAATCAGCAAGAACAGAAGATATTTCAGCAGTTTAGTACGGCTAAAGAAAGCGAGGTAATAATCTTCCAGTGGACATTAATTACTTGTCTTCCCTCAACCTTAGAGGTTGTGGCATTTATCATGTAGAATAAGTGAATACAAGGCACTTACTAATGTATTGTGATTGTCCATATTGCCTCCTTTTGCTGACTGGATTCATTTTTCCATCACATTATACACTGCTCGTTTCCATGGTTACGACCACCCTGAAATCCAGGAAATCCAGCAGCAGTGGTTGTGTTTGCACTCTATAGGAAAAAGTGCTGGCTTCTAGCACATAAGCTAGTGCTTTTTCCCATCGTGAGCAAGCACGGTCACCACTGCTGGATTAAATGGTAGTCGAAACCATGGAAACAAACAGTTTATAATGTGATGGACAAATCACAATACATTAGTAAGAGCCTTGTATTAACTTTCTTTACATAATAATGATTTGCTGAAGTGACACAACCCCTTTAACAATACCAGGGACTGCATATGGTTTTCTGATGCTTCTGTCAAAGCCATCAAAACGTATCGCTGACCTTGCCTTTAACCACTTCGCGACAACGTGTATGTACAAAAATATATAAAATCTATGACCCTTGGAATTTGGAGATTTTTTACAATAGGATATGCAATTTGAATCACTGCAATTACTGATAGATGTTCACAATTGCGTCACTGATGGATATGATTCACAGTTATTTTCAGAGACGCTAAAATGAAAATAACAAACAAACTTTATTTTCGTACTCTGCTTAAAACAAAGGGGGTCCCACTTCTAATCGCCTAGAAAAAACCCAATACCATAAATAGGAGTAGCATGTAATTCATCCTGCTGAACTAGCTGGGTGCCTATATCCATGTACTAACACTGCTGCTCCTATATGAATTCGGATCATTAGTGAGGGATACCAGGCTCAGGTAGAGGCTAAACTGAATCGTGCTCTCACTCTCAGGGCTCGTTCACACAACCGTGCCTTTTTTGCGGACCGCAAATTGTGGATCCCGCAATTTACGGAACATGAGGCACATTACAGAAATGCCTATTGTCTGCAAAACGGACAGGAATAGGACATGCCTCATAATTTTTGCGGGGCCACGGAACGGAGCAACGGATGCGGACAGCAGACTGAGTGCTGTCCGCATCTTTTGTGGACCCATTGAAATGAATGGTTCCGTATAAGGAACACCAAATACGGCCCGTATACGGAACACAAAAAACGTTCGTGTGAACGAGCCCTTAGTGTTACCAGTTAACGAGCACCGGTATAATCCTTAAAAAGCCTCACTACTAACTTGAATAAAATAATTATAGCTGCCTGTTACGTATTGATGTCGTCTGTTAATACTGGCTACAGTAGAACTCTCGCTCAACGCGTTTCCAGTTGGAAGACCTCATCAGGATCCCTATCCCCGTTACAGCCAATACTGCCTATATCCGTACAGACCTAAACAAACATAAATATGAGCACTCCCGGCACTAGTGCGGCTGTGAAGCAGCCGTCGGAACCACAATGTTTTAACCCCTGTGGCTCCACTCCTAACTAGCGGCCCAGCCAATCAGCGGACACTCCCCCCGATTCTGCAAGATTATAATCCGGGTGACACAAAAAAGGACCAGGGCACCATAAATTCAATGAGGACCCTCAACCTATGATGATAGACATACTGACGGCTGCCCACTACTTCGCTACCCTAACTGCAACTGCAGACGTCAGTACATATTATAATACAGATGAACCCAGTGGCAAGTAAATATATTCCCTGCTCACCTGTATTCATACAACGTGTCGACAATGGTATAGAATAGTATGGGTACAAAACACCACTAGTGTATAATCCCATACTTTAGGTACCAGCTGGTACATCAGTTCCATCATGACCGGGTACCATTATGATGATGAGATGGGGGCCTCACAACCCTACCTGATTGAATGTCATAATTGAATAGTACATGTGGGTGAAATCCGCACCAGACTGTGGCATCACTTACCACAATCCCGTACTAGTGCCTCTACAATAACCTGGATCACGTACTGATTTGTCGCCCTGGTCGCCAGTATTAAACATTGTAGAAGCATAAAAGATGTCAATGAGTTGCTTGATTCGCACAACACACAACAGAGGTGTATCAGAGCACCTAGAGGTATTTTCACATCACATATTAAAGAAAGCAATTATAGGAAATGTGATCGTTTAGAGACCATCAGGTCGAACCGTTCTGAGGCGAAAAGTCCCTTGGGCCTCTTTTTGGAGCAACACCCAGCTAGTTCAGCAGGGTGACTTAATTGCTACTCCTCTTTATGGTATTGAGTTTTTACCCCCCCCCCCCCCCTTTGTTTTAAGCAAAGTACGAAAATAAAGTTTAGTTTTTTTGTTATTTTCATTTTAGCGTCCCTAAAAATAACTGTGAAGGATATGCAATTCAATTTGCTCAAAAGCAGTACGGTTTAAAAAAATATATATACATATTTGATATTATTTAGAAGTGTCAAATTCAATGGCAGTTTTTTTTTAATAACTTCAGAAAGAACTATTATAAATGACTCTAAGTTGTATGTAACCCAATTAGGGCCATTGAAAAATACAGCGCATCGTACAAAAAAGCCATCTCTACGGCTACTTGAAGGTTAAAAGTTTTTTTGACTCTGAATAGGATGAACAATATGGAAAAAAATCCTGTGGGCATAAAGGGGTTGTGCGGCCAGTAAATACTGATGACCAATCCTCCATCAATATCTGATTGGTATTTAACTCTCTGCACCCCATCGATCAGCTGTTAGGAGAGGAGGCGGCGCTAACAAAGCCAGAACCAACTCTGTACCTCACATGGATCCAGAGATCTCTCCAATCATTCTTTAAGTAGGCAGCTAGTGAGCATGTCCTTTCTGCCACAGCTCTCTCCCTTTTTAATTATCACAACTTCTAAAAGTAGATTTAACTGGTGGCTGTTGAAGGATAGAACGGAGCATGTGTGACCTAGCTGATTCAGCTCAGTAGCAGGACATGCATATTACTATCCAGACTGAAAACCAGGGGTCATGTTTTAAGAAAGTATATAAAACTAAGCAGTTTTTCATGCTGAATTATATTTGTGTGGACAACCCCTTTAAGTGATGGAAGGTTTCTATAACTTAATATGTTTTATCATTAGGTCCTTATTCGGGAAATTGCAGAGTTGCAGATGTCTTTGAAGGTGTGTGAAAATCAGGTAGAAGTCTTGAAGCAAGAACTAGCACAGAATTCCACAGAGGCCGCAAGAAACTGGATTCAAGAGAAACTACTCTTACACAAGGATGTGAGTCTGATTTCTCTGACCGTGTGTGTGGCTTCTTGTGGATTCCACCGGGGTCCTCCAACAGTCTAATAGCTATATAACATAAAGGTGCCTTGTGGTCAGTTATCCTGATCTCACCATAGAATAATGGGCAACCGTAAACTAAATAGACCAGCAGCACAATCCTCACCGTCCTCAGACTAAGGGCTCATGCACACAAACGTATTTTCTTTCCGTGTCTATTTTTTTTTTTTTTATTTGCACACTGTATGCAGAACCATTTATTTCAATGGGTCCACAAAAAAACTGAAGTTACTTCATGTGCATTCCGTTCCGCAAAAAAAAAATAGAACATGTCCTATTATTGTCCGTATTACAGACAAGGCTAGGACTGTTCTATTAGGGGCCAGCTGTTCCGCAAAATACAGAATGCACACGGACGTCATCCATATTTTTTGCGGACTGCAAAATGCATATGGAGGCGTGCATGAGCCCTAATCAAGACTTTGGGTGCAAGCCTTTCCAAATCCTGGTTCTTAGGTGATATTGAAGAAAAAGCGCAGCACTGCAGAAATAATCTTCCAACCTTTATTTTTATTCCCATGAACATAAGCTAGAAATGAAGATGAAGGTTTGAAGATTATTTCTGGAGGGCTGTGTTTTTTCTTCTATAAAGCTTTTCTTCTATATGAGCTTATTTTTATTTATTTTTTTCCTTTCATTTTATCCATCTTAATGTTGTATTTGTCGTCCTTAGTTAACTACATTGAGACTGAAACTAGTTGACGCCGAATCTTCAAAGTCTGAAGCTATTCAGCGGCTGTTGAGACATGTAAGTATTCTCCACATTGACCAGCTTCCTTAGAAAAAAACTTGTATTGTTCCTTACACACATTACTGTTCTGCTTGACGTTTTCCCCAGCATCATATACGGTTAACTCTATAAGACAGTAGCTGTAAGAAGAAACAGTGTGCCTAATTTGTAATGCTAATTGTAAACTTTAGAAATATTGCCTGGGTTTAAAAAAATAAAATAAAACGGTAATCCTGGACATCTTTTAATTGTATGTAATGAGAGGGAAGGTGTTAAAGAGAATCTGTCACCACGAAATTCAGTGCTACCTGCCGGCAGCATGTTATACAGCGGGAGGAGCTGAGCAGATTAATCTATAGTTTTGCAGGAAAAGATTCAGTAATACTTATAATTTTATGCATTTAAATCTCCGCTCTTCCTGAGCTGAAAGCGTCTGTCACCAGTATCAACCGTATTTAACCGGACATGCTGTCAGGTAGGGCTCATCATGCTGATTTAAAACTATACCTTTCTTTTGTCTGTATGCAAAACAGCTGCAGAGATATCTGTTTTTATTCATACGCAAATGAGCAACTGGAGCACCAGGAGGCGAGGCTGAATCATTTGAGCACTGCTTCATAACACCCCCTGTGCTCTGCACACTCACCTCTTCCCTTGATTGACAAGGCTAGACAGGCTGAGGGCACCGTCTCCCCTCAATTGCTGAAGATGGGCTGAACTACAGGTTCAGCCCATCCTCAGGTCCCGTCCAAATGAATGCTTTCAACTGAATCCAATCTTGTGGACTGCAGATGTTACTCAATTGTTAAAATCGGTCGCGCTACAAAAAGTCACAGGTTAGCCAAGTTGTAAGTGGGTTCCCTAATACAGTGTTTCTCAGCACCAGTCCTCCTCTCGACTCGCTCGAAGTCGCGCCTACTGTATGCATATCTGCTTATTGAAAAACAATTTAAAATAGCAATCCTAACTGGACTTTGGTTCCGAGTTACCACTTCGTATTGCCATTTTAAATTGTTTTTCAATACGCACATATGCGCGACTGTAGCCGAAACGAACTTTGGCTCCATGGAGCCAATACATTTTAATGCTGTATGGAGACAGCATTAAAATGTAAGTATTTGAACGAATCAACTTCGGTTCTATAATGCGAAAGTTGATTCGCTCACGCCTAATCACGCCCCATCAGCATGTCATATTTTCAGGATTTCCTTTGCATTGAGCAGGTGATATGATTAGTGTCAATGCATCAGGACTCATTCTGTGGGGATATTCTCAAATCATGACAGGTAGAAGCCCATAAAATGGGAGGCATTATGGACAATCCTGGTCATACTGTATCTGTGTTGTCTGTTGTAGAAGGATATACTGAAATCTAATCTAGCATTATCAGAGGCAGAAGTACGGAAACTGGACCACATTGTTGTAAGAATACGACAGGTAAGATGGTGACTAGATGATTCTGGGGTTAAATGCTCATGATCATTGTGATAACGTAATGTTCTCCTTTATTTTGTAGGTTCTCATTTCTATACCAGAAGTTGTAACTAACTGCGATAAACTGCAACAGTTATTGGATTTCCTAAAATAGAGGATCGGCTCAAAGGAGAACCTGCCAGAAGTTTTAAAAAAAAATACCAAAACAAGCCAGCTACGTTTTTTTGTGTCTTATTTAAAGCTTCGCTTCCAAGTTATCAGTGCTTTAAATATTCAGCCCTGAAGCCTGTAGTAACTCTGCATCCTGGGTCCTCATGACAAACTCCCTGCCTGGTCTCTTGCAAGTTCAGTGTTTTCACAGGGCCACTGTCTTAATCCAGGTGGCCATCCACATTAACATTTACAAACACGACTGCTACTGTTATTCAAGCTTATTAGAACTTATCATCATAACATGAATGGCCTCATGCACGCGAGCCGTTGTGTGTTTTGCGGTCCGCAAATTACGGATCCGCAAAACACGGATGGTGTCTGTGTGCGTTCCGCATATTGCGGAACGGCACGGACAGCCATTAATATAGCTGCCCATTCTTGTCCGCAAAACGGACAAGAATAGGACAGGTTATATTTTTTGGGCAGACCACGGAACGGAGCAACGGATGTGGACAGCACACTGAGTGCTGTCCGCATCTTTTGCGTCCCCATTGAAGTGAATGGTTCCGCATCCAAGCCGCAAAAACTGCGGCTCGGATGCGGACCAAAACAACGGTCGTGTGCATGAGGCCAATATCAATGAGAGAAATTCTTAAAAATGTCTTTGTTGCTTGTAATAACCAATTAAAGCTATCATTTCTCATGAGCAGTCTAAAGCCGGTATTACACCTGCCGATTTTTCGTCAGATAATTGCTAGCGAGTGTTGGAAGTAACGCTCGTTAGCGATCATCTGGCAGTGTAATACTGCCGCCAATGAATGAGCAAACACTTGTTCGTCGGGCAATCCAAAAAAATTTGAAAGGTTAAAAAAATATATATAATGTTTACAGGCGGCAGATCGTGGTGTCTAATCCATGATCTGTTGTCGGCAAGCAATGATTCGGTGTAGGAATGAGCGATGGCATAACGATTACTCCTCCCTATACTGAGGAGGAGTTCGCTGCATGTAGTAGCAGTGGTCTCCTCCACTAGTGAGCAGACGATTGCCGGGAGGGAACGCTTCTCTCCTGACAATTGCCAGTTAAATCGGGCTGTCTAATACAGCCACACAGCACAAATACCGTTTTTATAAATCACTATTATGCCTCTCAATTCCTGGCAAAACTGCATTGAAATAAATGGAGGGCATACAGAATAGTATATTTATTTGGCATCTCTGCACCTTTTCTTTCACCCATGGCATTTCCATTGGGCAACAAAATGGATAACGTTTTTCTGTCCAGAAATGTGTCATCGAGCTCCAAGTATAAAGTGCCATTTTGGGGAATATGGCACATGCTTTCATGTAATTACATATTAATGTACCGCTTAACAGAATGCCAGTAAATTGAACCTTTCCTATCTCAGGCAAGAAGTGTTATCATGGGGAAAATAAAAGCGGCTACACCGTGACTGTAATTTCAAGCACTGATAACCTGATATCTGGTCCTTCTCTTTCTATGTAAAGTTGTAGTATCCTGCACTTAGTGCTTTTACAATGTTAATATATGTATATTATTGTTCATATGTATTTCCTGAGTTAAATAATATTTTAAATATAAAAAATGTTTTGGAAAACCTTTTTCATGTAACTTTGTCTACATGGGCTGAAACACGCAAGTGCACGTATCCGACGACTTCCTGCGCACAGTGCAGACTTGTATGCAGTAAGTCCACATCAAAACGCAAAACCAGACGTAAATCAGCACTGTTTATCACGGATTTCGTGTATTATTTTTATTTTTTGTGGATTTTAATAACTCCATTGACGTCTACGGGAAACCACATTACATCAGCCGCAGATCGGCACGAACAATTGACATGCTGCAGATTTTAAAGGCCGCACCACAGGTCAATATCTGTGCATACAAAATATGCACCGTATACAGGAGATTTGGCAAATCTCATTCCCTTTGCTGTTACTGTATTATGCTGCAAATTTTCCACACAAAAAACTGTGTGTAATCCACACCGTGTGCAGATACCCTAATAGTGTGGGTAAAAGACTTGGTTCAACCTGAGAAATCTGGACTCCAATATGCTTAAAGTACAGATCATGGGTTGGCATAACTTGCCCAATCTAGGACAGGCTGCTTCACTCTTGATAGTTTGAATGAAATGGCCACTGCTGCTCATTGACACAAGTCGGGCCTTGATTCTTTTTGTCAGCTCCATAGTCATTGAATGGAGCAGCAAGACGCATACTCGACAACTACTCCATTCAAATTCCTGATTGCGATCATGTAATGAATAGGAAGGGGGATGATGGACCCCCATTCTAGTAATCTGTGGGGGCTTCCGCAGTCAGTCAGCAAATCAGTGGATGGCTGATAATTATCCATTTTTGGGAAAGCCCCAATAAATGGTTCCAAGGTTTCTTTCTCTGCCCTTGTTCCAGTGGCAGTACTTAGTCATCTGGTTTAGGGCTCATGCACACGACTGTATGTATTGTGTGGTCAACAAAAAATAAAGTGACACGTCCGTGTTTCATACGTATTTTTGCAGATCCATTGTAACAATGCCTGTCCTTCTCCGCAAAACGGATAAGAATAGGACATGTTCTATTTTTTTGCAGAATGGACTTGCAGACATACGAATACAGAATGCACACAGAGTCATTTCATTTTTTGTTTTTTTTGCGGCCCCATTGTAATGGTTCCGCATATGAGCCGCAATAAAAAAAAATGAAACTGACATTGACAAAATACGTTCATGTGCATGAGCCCTTGGAATGTGTAAGAGGAATGTGCTTCCTGATAACCCCATTAAAAAGACTGCAGTGAACAATGTGAAGCCTTGGATATTAGGTGGCAGGACTGCCGCCATGCGCACTTGGGGGCAGCAATCTGGCAGCAGTTAAACCAAGCCTTTCCTCTAGTGGCTAGTGCAGATGTCACCTGTCCCAGATCAGTATTTTACCATATCATAGTGTCTCAATCTAACTGTACTTACAACATCAGTAGAAAAAGCTGGCCATATGCATTATAGTTTTTCACTAATGTGTGTGAGACTCCCAACTCTCTCCCGACAAATGATGTCAAGGAAAAGAAGGATCAGTTGAATTAAAGGAAATGTGTCACCAAAATTTTTATCTGACAGTTAAAACCAGATAGTGGCAAATACCCTTTTTTGTAATCATTTAAAAAAAAAAAAAATTCTGATTGCAAATTTATTTATTCTATTTTCTGAACATGATTCTGGGGGTGGCCATCTTGCATGAGCTGTTCTTAACCACTTCCTGACCGCCCATTGACCAAAAAAAGTCCTGGGCGGTCGGGTTTCTCTGATAGGACGTTTCTAAACAAGCGTAGGGCCCGCTGTCAGTGACACATTTTGTGTGTACGAATAGGACGGCGGCCATTTTATTTCTCCTAATGATTGCTCCCTAGACAAAACAAGCCATTCTAAGTAATGAAAGGTATTTGTGAGTACATTTATTATAAAATAATATTTAAGTATTTTCAATTTTTTAATTCCTGGAGAACCCCGTTAACAACATTTCTACAACCAGTTTTGAACAATTTGACTGGTGTAGTTTCTGAACTGGGGTCATTTATGGGTGGTTTTCTACTGTGTAAGCCCCACAAAGTGACAAACTGGCCCTTAAAAAATGTTGATTTTGGAAATTTTCTTAATATTAAAAATTGCTTTTAAAATGCTAAACCTTCTAACGTCCTAAAAAAATAAAATTACATTACTAAAATGATTTTCACAGTTCAGACAATAACCCGTCTGCAGGTCTTATGTGTTTGGGGTGGCAAATTCCAATTAACAATGTCGCAGGTAACCACCCTTAAAACTTAACTTTTAATATCTATCTAAAATAGCTACAAACCCTCCAACACAAACCACTTAACAGTAAAATAAGAAAACAAGATGGAAGATATCATTAGATTGATACTTAGCTTTGGGGCTAGGAATGGCAGAGATTGGGCCTAATATATAGCTATGGGCTTTCTCCCTATAGCTCACCCTCTCGCTATTTGTGTCCTGCCTACAAACGGAATGGCCACCCCAATAGGGGCGATCCCGTATCGGTAGCCTCCTGAATGCCCTTGGATGGCCCGGAGTCGGGGTGTCCCTGGTAACTATTGTATGCTAGCCTATTAGTTAATCGTTATTGTAATAGCTAACGACTAAAGGTACAAAAAAAACAAATGTACCATAAAAAGTAATGAAAGTTTAGAGACAGATCATGAAATGATTGGTCTATCTCCTGCTTATACTTGTAGATACATACTATTAGTGGTCAGATAGCACATAATCCCATAGTCTAGTTAAACAGAATGTATCAATATCCCTTTATTTCATAGATAATATGATGCAATCTAAGTTGATGACACCATTGGCCCGACGCGTTTCACCCTTACTGTACTCGGGTTCATCAGGGAACCAAATTGTATACAGAAACAGGGGTATAAATAGTGCCCTAGTATCTAAATGATATTTAAATTGGTAGTTATGACATTGATAAATATTTGTCTACTTGCGTATCACGGATGAGGGCGTTATACCCGCTATCTCCATGTAGTAGCAGCCACCTGGTTATGGTTGGCTTTGAGTTGTAACATGCAGAAAGAGGTGTCTGTATTAACGTGTGTAGTACTGACTAATTGCCGGGGTCCAGTAATCAGAAGAACATAATAGTACTTCAGTGGTGTCTCCGCGACCTTTTGGATGGTAAATCTATGGGGCCCAGTGCATATATGAGAACTCTGAACCAGTGACACTGCCCTCTTTAAAGCGATGTTTTCTGTCAGCGTGCGGCGTCCGATGGCCTCCCGGCCTCTGCAACATTACAGACTCAACATATAATGTCCCAGACTCTGATCCAGCCAATCAAGGCCACTTCTCTGGTAAAATAGCCGGATTAGTTGCTAGTTAGCAGCTATTCCTGACTATTATATATAAGGACTTGTATTATCTGTCTTAGGCTACTTTCACACTGGCGTTTTGGTTTCCGTTTGTGAGATCCATTCAGGGCTCTCACAAGCGGTCCAAAACTGATCAGTTTTGCCCTTAATGCTTTCTGAATGGATAAGGATCCGCTCAGAATGCATCAGTTTGGCTCCGTTCCGCTCTGGAGGCGGACACCAAAACACTGCGTGCAGTGTTTTGGTGTCCGTCTGACGAAACTGAGCCAAACGGATCCGTTCTGACACACAATGTAAGTCAATAGGGACGGATCCGTTTTCACGGACACAATCTGGTTGCTTATTTTTCTTAAATCTTCATTTTCTGTTATCTTGTATGATGTTTTGGGGCTTTTGGAACCGATTACTCAAAGTTGCAATGGTTTCAGCATATAATGGTCATCCTGGAACCAATTATAATATTGTAACTTGAGGGATCACTGCATACCAATAAAAGCTTGTTTAAAAGCAATGGCATTAAGGCTACTTTCACACCAGCGTTTTTGCTGGATCCGTCGTGGATCCGCAAAAACGCTTCCGTCATAATACAACCATCTGCATCTGTTCTGAACGGATCGGGTTGTATGATCTCTAAAAAAGCCAAGACTGATCCGTCTCTAAAACCATCGTAAGTCAATGAGGAACAGATCCGTTTTCTTTTGTGTCAGAGAAAATCTGATCCGCTTGCTCCGCAACATATTACGGGCAGCGTTATTCTTTTCGCAATGGGGACGCAACCAAATGGAACAGAATGTATTCTGGTGCACTCAGTTTAGTTTTGTCCCCATTGACAATGTTTGGGGACAAAACAGAAGCGTTTAACCCCCGCTATTGAGATCCTATGATGGATCTCAATAGCGGAAAGGGAAAGTGCAAGTGTGAAAGTAGCCTAATTGGTAACATAGCTCCCTCACACATTTCTAGTAGCTTTTGCGAAAATGATAAATTTTTTAATATAACTTAAGAAACAGTAATAATAGCATCAATGGCTAGTGGATCAACAAATATCAAAGACTGCATTGAGACAAACCTAAGTATACACAATCCAGGCATAAAATACCGTATGGAATAATCAATGGGACTAATCCTACAAGCTGAGTTTTTTGCATCTACAAGTGACATCACCTTTTATTTTTCCCCAATTCATTGGGGAAAAAAATCTTTGTATGAACTGCCACACAGATTTCCCATTGAAATCAATCAGACATAGTTTGTGGAAGGATTTTGCCTGGAATAAATGCTAAAATCAACAATATTTCTGTGCATTTCAAAGCTGAATAAGACTGATTTGTCATTGTGGGAAAGAAAATGATGTTTCAGTGTCTCCATGTTCTGAAAGCCAGATATTATTTTTTGGCCGATTTGTCTTATGTAGGGGCTCATTATTTGTGCAGTGAGGTGATAGTTTGATTGGTATTATTTTGGACACATAAGATCGCTTGTTGTTACACTTTTTATGATGAAAGGTGACAAAAAAAATAACTTTTTTGGCACAGTTTTTATTTATTTATTTTTACACCATTCACCTGATGTGGTGGATTATGTGATGTTTTTATAGAGCCGATCGTTACAGACGCGGCAATGCATAATCTGTCTAGTCTATTTTTTATTTTTTTCAATTACATTTTATTTATTTTTTTAGGGGAAAGAGGTGTTTTTTTTTTTTACTTGAAACCATATTTCTCGTACTTTTATCCATTGGGGGACACAGACCATGGGTATAGCTTAGAGGTATCCATTGGGGGACACTATGCAAATACAAAAGAGCTCCTCCTCCTCGGGCTATACCCCCCGACTCCACCAGGAGGAACTCAGTCTTTGCTTAGTGTCTGGTGAAGGAGGTTGACACGATCACTAGCTCTACTCCGGTTTGTTATTTTCTTTCTACATGGGGACACAGGTCAGCATGGCGCTTTCCTGGTCCCCCGTAGAGTGCCCGCCGCCGTCTTTGGGACGCTGCCTGGCTGCCTCCATTGCCCCCCAAAGAAGACAAGTGCATCCGGGCTCGACATGCAGCTCCGGTATCCCACCAGCCACTGGGTCACCTGCTGCCACCCTCCACCAGAGCACTGCACTCCTGGGCAAGGAGTCAGAAGTCTGAAGAGGTGCATCCCTGCTGGTCCTGGAGTCGAGGGAGAAGACTGCAGGAGCAGATAAGTATTGCCTGCATCCCTGCCATCCCCCCCCCCTCCTCCCTCCCTCTCTCCATCCTCTTTACTCCTGAGGCTGCCTGGGTGAGGCCTCCATTATATCCAGCGAAAGCAGTAACCAGCATGCACGCCAGGCCCACTCCACACCACCCCTGGTGCCACATGGTCACCAAGGACTGCAATGAGAGTCCACACACTATCTCTCTCCTGCATGCTGTGCATGCTGGTTACTGCTTTCCCTGGATATAATGGAGGCCATTTTGGCACCGAAAATGACAGAAATTCAGGCGGATACAGCATGTAAGTGGAACCTGCACTTTCTGAATTATATGATAGCCGCTATGGCACATAACAGGTATATTTAGTGTTAGGAACCCGTCTAACTAGAGATTGCCTTGACGTTCGGCAGACGGGCTCAAATAATTTTGTACAAAACGATTTGCCAAGTATCTCTAACTTATTAGTTCAGCATTTGCAATTATGATGCAATTTTGTACTTTTATTTGGTTTGCAGTGAGCTGTTGCATTGCTTGTTTTGTTTAACAGTCTTGTTCTCAGCCATAGCAACGTGCCCCTGCACTTTGGGATGTGCTGACTGACCCCCTTTTTCATTTAAGACAACTGGTAGGAGAATTTCTAATTCTTATCTCAGCCATTTTGCCTAATCCACTACTGCCTGTTGCAGATTCAGATGGTCTTTGTCAGACCTTGCCGCTAACCTAAAGCAGGTGTAGAGATGAAGTAAAAAAAAAAAAAAAAAAAAGAGGGAGGTCTCTAAGGTCCCCCCTTAGTCTGCCATAGCCATTTCTCAGGCCCCACCGGGGTCCTGTCAGGTGTGCCATTCAGCCTATTTTCTGTCGCCTGTGTCTTGTGCCCTTCCCCTGGACAGGATAACTCCTCCTTCTCTTGCTCAGCCCAGTCCTACCTCTGCATGATGCAATCCTGCCTCTCTGCAGAGACAGCGGTACCTATCTGGGTTTCCAAAGCCCTCCCCACTCCGTCTGGGAGCCTGCAGTCCCCGCTTGGACATCGGCCATGTCCAGCGCGGCCGCTGATTTGGTCTTAGTCGCCAAGGCAGCCGTGTCCTTTAATCCTGTGGCGCCAACCACTCCATCTCCTCACAGTGGTTCCCACAGTGGGCGCCTGACTACGAAAAGGCAGCGTGAGCGGCAGCATCCCACCTCGGATGACTCCGTCCCCCCCCCCCTCCTCACCTGTGGCGTTTTCGGATGGCTCTCCCCCCTCCCTAGGGAGAGCAAGTCTGAAGGGGAATTATCCGGCTCGGACGAGCCATGTCCTTTTTGGGTTATAGGCCATTTTCAAATCCTGTGACGCCAACCACCTCTCAGTGGTTTTTCCACAGAGGACGCCCGACTACTAAGAGGTAGTGTGAGCGGCAGCATCCCTCCTCGGATGACTCCGTCTCCCCCCCTCCTCGCCTGTGGCATTTTCGGACGGCTCTCCCCCCTCCCTAGGGAGAGCAAGTCTGAAGGGGAATTATCCAGCTCGGACGAGCCTTGTCCTTTTTGGATTATAGGGCTTTTTCAAAGCCTGGGGCGCCAACCACCTCTCGGTGGTTTTCCACAGAGGACACCCGACTACTAAGAGGTAGCGTGGGCGGCAGCATCCCTCCTCGGATGACTCTGTCTCTCTTCCCCCTCGCCTAGAGGCGCGTTCGGACGACTCTTTCCCCCCCCCCCAGGGGGCGCAAGTCTGAAGGGGAATTGTCCGGCTCGGACCAGGTCATGGAGCGGGACCCCTCGCCTAAGCTCTCCACCATGGTGGCTGACTTGGTGGCGACGGTCCGTGACACCCTTATTCTCCAAGGGGATTCTCCTCCTTCATTAGTCAGGAGTTCCCCCCTTTTCCGCCCAGGGAGCCGGAAACTACCGCGTTCCCGGTCCATGAGGGATTTTTCCGCGGTCATATCCAGGGCCTGGGGCCGTCCTAACAAGGTTCTCGGCCACCAAGCGCATGAATACACTTTATCCTTCCCTGCTGACGGCGAGGAGAGGTGTCTTCTCCCCCTAAGATGGATCCCCCGGTGGCCAGACTAGCCAATTATACGACCCTCCCTGTCTTAGAAAGTTCCTCTTTGCAGGACTCTGTAGGCAGGCGCATAGACTCTTTTTCCAGGTCCATGTTTCACTGGCAGGCACATCCCTGCGACCTACTTTTGACTCTGCAGGGGTGGCCAGTGCTCTCTCGGTGTGGTTACTCGCCACCACCAAGAACTGGCGGAACAAGATGCGTCTACTGACACACTGGATTTGGTTCTCCAGATGTCTCGGGCTTCTAAGTTTCTTTGCGAAGCTTCTAGGGACATTGCTTCCCTCTTTGCCCGCATGTTAGCCATCTCGGTCTGATTAAATTTGGGGGACAACCAGCCTTCCTGGCGCTAGAGGGCCCAGTCCACCCGCCCTGCTGCTCCTAAGCCTGCTGCAGGTCCCGATCGCGGAATCCCACCAACGATTCCTGCACTTCGCCATTGGGGGTCGACACTATCAGCTGGACGATATCCTGATGAAGGCCCCCTCTCTACCGCAGGCCGAGGACAGCGTCCGGATCACTGTTCAGACTCTGGAACAGTTCGGCTGGCTGATAAATTTCCCAAAATCCTGTCTCTTCCCGTCCCAGAAGTTCTCCTTCCTAGGGATGATTTTGGACACCTCGACCGCCAGAGTGTTCCTGCCAGCCTCAAAGTCCTCCCAGGTCCAGGGGGCAGTGTCGCATAAGATGCGCTCCCCGTGCCTCTCCGTACGGGAAGGCATGCGGGTCCTGGGTCTTATGGTAGCCTCTTTCTAGGCCTTTCCATATGCCCAGTTTTCACACTAGCCTGTTGCAACAGGAGATCCTTTCCCTCTGGGACAAGACCTCTCGGGGTCTGGATGATAGCATCCGCTTTTCTCAGCGGGTTCGGGCAGCTCTCCCTTGGTCGCTGTCCCCGATGAACCTGAGGTTGGGGAGATCTTTTCTCCCTTTCTCCTGGACGATCGTCAACTCCAATGCCAACCTCCTGTTGAGGCGGTGTTCTCCAGTCTCCCACGGTTCAGGTTTCTTTTGGTCGGCGGCGGAATCTCGCCTTCCGATCAACATTCTGGAGCTGAGGGCGATTTTCCACTCCCTATTGGACTTCTCTCCTTGCGGGCCTCCCGATGAGGATCCAATCGGACAATACCACAGCGGTGGTCTACATCACCCATCAGGGCGGGACCCGCAGCCGGATGGTGGTGCAGGAGGTGACGGGAATTCTGACGTGGGCGGAGTCACACATTCCGGAGTTGTCAGCAGTTTACTTTCCAGGAGTGGACAACTGGACAGCGGATTTTCTAAGCCGCAACAAGGTGGTTCCAGGCGAGTGGTCTCTGAATCCAGATGTTATCGAAGGAATCTGCCACAGATGGGGCCGTCCGGATGTGGACTTGATGGCGTCCAGGCTCAACAACAAGCTCCCGGTGTTCCTGGCTCGCTCCCGGGATCCGAAGGCGTACGGGGGGGGCGGCGCGCTGGTGTCTCCATGGCAGGACTTCAGCCCCCTCTATGTCTTCCCTCCGCCTTCTCTACTACCGAGGGTTTTCTGCAAGATCGAGGCGGAAGGGATTTCGACCGTTCTCATCCCCCCAGAGTGGCCTCGCCGCGTGGTTCTCAGATGGGGCTCGGATGTTGGCGGACGCCCCATGGCCTCTTCCCGACAGAAAGGATCTACTGTCCAAGGGCCCGCTCTTCCTCCGGAATTTATGGTCTCTTCGTTTAACGGTGTGGCTGTTGAAACCGCCATCCTGAAGAAGAGGGGGTTCTCGGTTTCAGTGATTAGAACCATGATCAGTGCGAGGAAGCCGGCTTCCTTCAGGATTTACTATCGTGCCTGGAAGGCCTTACAGATTTTTTGGTGAGAACTCGGGGTTCCTCCCCTTTGTTTTTCCATCCCGATGGTGCTGTCGTTTCTTCAGTCCGGCCTTGAGATGGGACTGTCGTTGAGCTCCTTGATAGGTCAGGTTTTTCGGCGCTGGCCGTCTTCTTTCAGAAGTCCCTTGCTCTTATGGGCCCTGTGAAGACCTTCTTCAGGGGGTGGCACATTCGGTTCCCCGTATGTTCCCCCCTTGCCTCCTTAGGATCTTAATTGGTCCTGTGCGCTCTGCAGATGGCCCCCTTTGAGCCTCTGAGAGGGGTCTCCCTGACTTGTCTCACCTAGAATATGGTCTTCCTTGTGGCCATAACTTCCATCAGACAGGTGTCGGAGCTGGCCTATCTTTCCGGCCAGGAGCCTTTTCTTTTTTTTTTCTCCTGTATACGGTTGGGCTCCGTCCGGTTCCCTCCTTTTTGCCCAAGGTGGTCTCTCCCTTCCACCTTAACGAGGATCTTGTCTTGTCCTCCTTTTGCCCTTCCCCGGCAAACCCAGAGGAACGCGCTCTACATTCCCTGGATGTCGTACGGGCCCTGAAGGTGTATCTCGCAACTACCGCTTCTGGCCGCCGTTCAGATTCCCTCTTTGGGATTCCCGAGGGACCTCGTAGGGGTCTGGCGGCCTCCTAGGTCTCTGTGGCGCGACGGATCCTCTCGGCTATTTCCACGGCTTGTCGCGCTCATGGTAGGGTTCCCCCGGCTCAGTTTTCCGCTCTCTCCACTAGGGCGGTGAGGGCTTCCTGGGCAAGGCGCACTCGTGCCTCTGCGTCTCAGCTGGGTAAGGCGGCCACCTGGTCGTCCTTGCATACCTTTACGAAGTTATCAGTTGTATTCACTGGCTTTGGCGGATGCTGTCTTGACCGCAGGGTTTTGCAGGCTGTGGTTCCTGTTTGACCGTTGGATGTTCCTCCTGGCGGTGCTGAGATTTTTTCCCACCCCATGGACTGCTTTAGGACGTCCCATAGTCTGTGTCCCCCAATGGATAAAAGTACGAGAAAAGTAGATTTTTTGTGAAACTCGCCTGTAAAATCTTTTTCTCGACTTTTCCATTGGGGGACACAGCTCCCACCCATTCTGCCTGTTGCAGGAGGGGTCTTCAGTTCAGTTTCTGTTTGTGGTTGGACCTTATGGCTTGGTCCGATGGTTTCCATACTTTTTTCTTGCTCCTTCTCCTACTGCTTTTGCAACGCCTGAGTTCCTCCTGGTGGAGTCGGGGTGTATAGCCTGAGGAGGAGGAGCTCTTTTGTATTTGCATAGTGTCCCTCCTACTAATACCTCTAAGATATACCCATGGTCTGTGTCTCCCAATGGAAAAGTCGAGAAAGATTTTACAGGTGAGTTTCACAAAAAATCAAAAAATTTTTTTACTTTTTTTTTTTTGTCCCAACTTCAACTTTTGGGTGTCTGATCCCTGCTGCAATGAATTACAATTAGTGATGATCGAGAATGCTCGGCCGAGTACCGGTTTGGCTCGAGCATCGCTATGCTCGGCAGATCCGAGCGCTCTGCCGAGTACCACATGTGCTCTAGCGCCATGCTAGAGTCTCCTCCCCGGACGTTTGGCGCCTTCTAAGCAGCCAATAAACATCCTGGTAAGTATTGCTATCACTGTGATGCCATTAGACATGTTTTCTACTGGCATTACAGTGATTGGCTGGCCGGAACACGTCATCGGGTGCTATATAGCACCTGGCACACAGGTTCGGCTCATTGCGAGTCAGGGAGAGCTGCTGTTAGGAAGGGACAGAGCGAGTGTAGAGCGAATTTGATCTCAAACCTTTCAGAGACCCAAAAGTCCTTTTAAGGACTATTGTTAGAGGTGGCAGCAAAATTTATTTTGGGGGAATTAATTTTTTGTGTCAAGGCGACCGTTAGTGACATTCATTTTCTGCATTCTACAAACGCTGCTTGCTGTGACCAGTGAGAAGCAAATCAGCACTGATATCTAGGCCGTGTGTGACGCCTATATTTAATCCAAATAGCAGTTAGTCAGTTTCTGTATTGTTCAAACTCTGCTTGCTGTGACCAGTGAGAAGCAAATATACACTTATTTCTAGACAGTGTGTGAGGCCTATATTTAATCAAAATATCAGTGACATCCAGTGTCAATATGAAGAAGGCGAGTATTAAGGGATGGGGAAGTGGACGTGATTCTGATGGTTCATGCAGAGACCATGGCTCATGGCGCGTTGCAACTGTGCCTGCCGCCAGAGCACAAGGAAAACAGTCATCCATGATACCTAGCTTCATGTACCAGTTTGCAGGGCGTCGCAAGACAACACTCTTGAAGTCAGACCAGTGCGACCAGGTGGTCGGTTGGATTGCAGCAGATAATGTTTCCACTGGGATAAGCACCACCCTGTCTTCCACCAAGTCCAATCTTAGTAGCCAACAGTCTGGTCAACAACACAATCCTCACCCTGATCATCCTTCCTCCCACCATGTAGAGTCTGGCCAAACAAGCGATCCGGTACTCGGATGTTCCGAGGAGCTATTTTCACCCCCATCACTTAATTTGGCCCTCTCCCCAAGCACTCTTGAAGAGGGACATGAGATCTTGTGCCCTGATTCTCAACCTCTAGAGCCTTCATACTTACAAGATGATGTATTTAAGGAGGTGGATGTCTACTCAAACGCTTGCTGCTCGCAATTAAGGCCGACGCTGTTCGTGGGGGAAGAGTTGGAAATGGGGGAAGAAGACATGACCCTGGTTGATAGCCAAAACACCCTCAGTTTGTCTTCTCAGTGCGTATAAGAGGAGGAGGAGCAGGGGACTGTTGCCTCCGCTACACAGGGTAGTAGCCATGGAACTTTAATTCCATCTGTTCAGCGTGGGTGGACAGAAGAGGAGGAAGACGATGAGGAGATGGACAGTCATCCTCCTGATGACGACAGCGAAGTCTTGCCCACTGGTACTCTGGCACACATGGCTGACTTCATGTTAGGCTGCCTTTCCCGTGACCCCTGTGTAATACGCATTTTAGATAACAGGGATTACTGGGTGTTCACCCTTCTAGACCCCCGCTACAAAGAGAACTTCTCATCTCTCATTCCTCCGGTGGAGAGGACGAGCAAAATGGTGCTATACCAGAAGTTCCTTGTTGACAGATTGCTGCAAAAATTTCCATCTGACAGCGCTGGCAGCAGAGTCCGTACTTCCTTGGGCAACCGAGGTGGGATGACAAGGGGAGCACACAGCACTTCCAGAAAAGGCAGGGCAACACTCTCCAAGGCCTGGGACAGTTTTATGACACCCCGCCAGCACCCTCAACATGATGCACGTCCTGGTGTCACAAGGAGGGAAAAGTTTTGGAAGATGGTAAAGGAGTACGTAGCAGACCGTGTCAGCGTCCTCAGTGATCCGTCAGTGCCTTACAACTACTGGGTGTCCAAGCTGGACACGTGGCACGAACTTCCGCTCTACGCCTTGGAGGTGCTGGCCTGCCCTGCCGCCACTGTTTTGTCTGAGTGGGTATTTAGTGCTGCTGGTGGCATTATAACAGATAAGCGTATCCGGCTGTCAACTGAAAATGTTGACAGGTTGACTCTCTTTAAAAACGAACAAGGCCTGGATTGCCCCTGACTTCTCCACTCCACCAGAGGAAAGCCACCACTGAACATAAAGGCACTTTAAATGTGTTGTTTAGAATGTACTGAATACTCTCCTCGTCCATCACGTATATGCCTTCTCATATAATTTTTCGGATGGTCAGCTCACCAGCAGGCCCTCACCCATAATGTTTTAGATGGTCAGCTCACCAGCAGGCCCTCACCCAAAATGTTTTAGATGGTCAGCTTACCAGCAGGCCCTCACCCATAATGTTTTAGATGGTCAGCTCAGCTGAAGACCCTCACCCCTAATGTTTTAGTGGGTCACCAGCAGGCCATCAATCATACTTTACCTCTCCTGTATAACGTTTCCTCATCCTAAATACCTATGACATTCCCTGTAATTTTTTTGTACTCGTTCCAATGACAGGCTCTCTTAAGAGTCCTGTATTGTTATTTAACCTCACTACCTCCCTGAGTCGGTACTGGGAAATTTGCGTGCCCCCGCCTGCCTTTCTTGGAAGTGGTAGCCGTGGCCATCCCTCAGGCTCCCTCTCCGGAAGCTAACCCTGATTCCCCATTACCCGTGGTCACCATGGTAGGCGCAAAAAAGATCATTGAAAGTTGATAGAGCAGACATCTGAATAGATCGTCAACATCACGGGGACAAGCAATCAGCTTAGAAGTTATCTAGAGTTAACAAAGCGGCAGCAGGCCCTCACCTACAATTTTTTACACGGTCAGCTCAACGTCCGTTACCCTTCCAAGTTCATTATCAGATGATAGTCTGGTCAACACAATCGTAATCACCGGGGTCACGTAACTAATTAGCACGGATGAGAGAGGGGTCTTTGGTTATCAGAATGAACCACACAAATCGACTAGATCCACACGCTCAAAACGGCCATGCACCACCACCCACAGAATCGCGAAATAGGTATCAATCTGTCAATCCTTTGCAACCATACTCCCCCCGGAACCCAAAGACTTTAGTTTCCCAGAAAATGCTCGGCGGGAAATGG